>NC_091187.1:38208323-38523323 GCF_040958095.1 Procambarus clarkii | reverse complement strand
AAGCGGATTAAGGCGTCCCTGTACATACCAGTTGTGGGAGTATGGGTTCGAGTCACTTCTGGGGTGTGAGTTTTCAGTTGTATATAGTCCTGGGGACCATTCAGGCTTGTTTGCATTTGTGTTCCTCACGTGTGCCCCAAAGAATGAGGTGATTTGATAAAATGCTATGCCCAAGATTACCATCCGAGTGCCGGCGGGGAAGTGGTTCATATAGCCTCGGCTATCACTTCCTTTTGTCCGGTCGTGATGGTCAAGCGGATTAAGGCGTCCCTGTACATACCAGTTGTGGGAGTATGGGTTCGAGTCACTTCTGGGGTGTGAGTTTTCAGTTGTATATAGTCCTGGGGACCATTCAGGCTTGTTTGCATTTGTGTTCCTCACGTGTGCCCCAAAGAATGAGGTGATTTGATAAAATGCTATGCCCAAGATTACCATCCGAGTGCCGGCGGGGAAGTGGTTCATATAGCCTCGGCTATCACTTCCTTTTGTCCGGTCGTGATGGTCAAGCGGATTAAGGCGTCCCTGTACATACCAGTTGTGGGAGTATGGGTTCGAGTCACTTCTGGGGTGTGAGTTTTCAGTTGTATATAGTCCTGGGGACCATTCAGGCTTGTTTGCATTTGTGTTCCTCACGTGTGCCCCAAAGAATGAGGTGATTTGATAAAATGCTATGCCCAAGATTACCATCCGAGTGCCGGCGGGGAAGTGGTTCATATAGCCTCGGCTATCACTTCCTTTTGTCCGGTCGTGATGGTCAAGCGGATTAAGGCGTCCCTGTACATACCAGTTGTGGGAGTATGGGTTCGAGTCACTTCTGGGGTGTGAGTTTTCAGTTGTATATAGTCCTGGGGACCATTCAGGCTTGTTTGCATTTGTGTTCCTCACGTGTGCCCCAAAGAATGAGGTGATTTGATAAAATGCTATGCCCAAGATTACCATCCGAGTGCCGGCGGGGAAGTGGTTCATATAGCCTCGGCTATCACTTCCTTTTGTCCGGTCGTGATGGTCAAGCGGATTAAGGCGTCCCTGTACATACCAGTTGTGGGAGTATGGGTTCGAGTCACTTCTGGGGTGTGAGTTTTCAGTTGTATATAGTCCTGGGGACCATTCAGGCTTGTTTGCATTTGTGTTCCTCACGTGTGCCCCAAAGAATGAGGTGATTTGATAAAATGCTATGCCCAAGATTACCATCCGAGTGCCGGCGGGGAAGTGGTTCATATAGCCTCGGCTATCACTTCCTTTTGTCCGGTCGTGATGGTCAAGCGGATTAAGGCGTCCCTGTACATACCAGTTGTGGGAGTATGGGTTCGAGTCACTTCTGGGGTGTGAGTTTTCAGTTGTATATAGTCCTGGGGACCATTCAGGCTTGTTTGCATTTGTGTTCCTCACGTGTGCCCCAAAGAATGAGGTGATTTGATAAAATGCTATGCCCAAGATTACCATCCGAGTGCCGGCGGGGAAGTGGTTCATATAGCCTCGGCTATCACTTCCTTTTGTCCGGTCGTGATGGTCAAGCGGATTAAGGCGTCCCTGTACATACCAGTTGTGGGAGTATGGGTTCGAGTCACTTCTGGGGTGTGAGTTTTCAGTTATATATATATATATATATATATATATATATATATATATATGAGGCACAACTCTCCTAAACACGAGAGTGAAGTATAGAACTTTAGAACACTTTCCCACCAGGAGACTCGAACCCTAGCCAGCACAGAAGCCTTCCAGCAACTGGCATAACAGGTACGCCTTAACCCGCTCCACCACCCGCTCAGACCCTTAAAAGAGATGGTAATTTCGGAGTATTTAAATACACCAAAGATCACCACCTCCCAAGAGCACTAGAGCAAGTGAGGGGTCATTTAGACGTTAATTTCATCAAGTCCCTGTTAATATGGGAAGACACAGTGTCTATGCTTAAGATCTTGTCTATCTTGGGAGGTGGTGATCTTTGGTGTATTTAAATACTCCGAAATTACCATCTCTTTTAAGGGTCTGAGCGGGTGGTGGAGCGGGTTAAGGCGTACCTGTTATGCCAGTTGCTGGAAGGCTTCTGTGCTGGCTAGGGTTCGAGTCTCCTGGTGGGAAAGTGTTCTAAAGTTCTATACTTCACTCTCGTGTTTAGGAGAGTTGTGCCTTAAGCATAGACACTGTGTCTTCCCATATTAACAGGGACTTGATGAAATTAACGTCTAAATGACCCCTCACTTGCTCTAGTGCTCTTGGGAGGTGGTGATCTTTGGTGTATTTAAATACTCCGAAATTACCATCTCTTTTAAGGGTCTGAGCGGGTGGTGGAGCGGGTTAAGGCGTACCTGTTATGCCAGTTGCTGGAAGGCTTCTGTGCTGGCTAGGGTTCGAGTCTCCTGGTGGGAAAGTGTTCTAAAGTTCTATACTTCACTCTCGTGTTTAGGAGAGTTGTGCCTTAAGCATAGACACTGTGTCTTCCCATATTAACAGGGACTTGATGAAATTAACGTCTAAATGACCCCTCACTTGCTCTAGTGCTCTTGGGAGGTGGTGATCTTTGGTGTATTTAAATACTCCGAAATTACCATCTCTTTTAAGGGTCTGAGCGGGTGGTGGAGCGGGTTAAGGCGTACCTGTTATGACAGTTGCTGGAAGGCTTCTGTGCTGGCTAGGGTTCGAGTCTCCTGGTGGGAAAGTGTTCTAAAGTTATATATATATATATATATATATATATATATATATATATATATATATATATATATATATATATATATATATATATATATATATATATATATATATATATATATATATATATGCGAACAAGCCTGAATGGTCCCCAGGACATATGCAACTGAAAACTCACACCCCAGAAGTGACTCGAACCCATACTCCCAGAAGCAACGCATCTGGTATGTACAAGACGCCTTAATCCACTTGACCATCACGACCGGACAAAATGAGGTGATAGCCGAGGCTATTTGAACCACCCCACCGCCGGCACTCGGATAGTTATCTTGGGCATAGCATTTTACCAAATCACCTCATTCTTTGGGGCAACACGTGAGGAACACAAATGCGAACAAGCCTGAATGGTCCCCAGGACATATGCAACTGAAAACTCACACCCCAGAAGTGACTCGAACCCATACTCCCAGAAGCAACGCATCTGGTATGTACAAGACGCCTTAATCCACTTGACCATCACGACCGGACAAAATGAGGTGATAGCCGAGGCTATTTGAACCACCCCACCGCCGGCACTCGGATAGTTATCTTGGGCATAGCATTTTACCAAATCACCTCATTCTTTGGGGCAACACGTGAGGAACACAAATGCGAACAAGCCTGAATGGTCCCCAGGACATATGCAACTGAAAACTCACACCCCAGAAGTGACTCGAACCCATACTCCCAGAAGCAACGCATCTGAGGTGATTTGGTAAAATGCTATGCCCAAGATAACTATCCGAGTGCCGGCGGTGGGGTGGTTCAAATAGCCTCGGCTATCACCTCATTTTGTCCGGTCGTGATGGTCAAGTGGATTAAGGCGTCTTGTACATACCAGATGCGTTGCTTCTGGGAGTATGGGTTCGAGTCACTTCTGGGGTGTGAGTTTTCAGTTGCATATGTCCTGGGGACCATTCAGGCTTGTTCGCATTTGTGTTCCTCACGTGTTGCCCCAAAGAATGAGGTGATTTGGTAAAATGCTATGCCCAAGATAACTATCCGAGTGCCGGCGGTGGGGTGGTTCAAATAGCCTCGGCTATCACCTCATTTTGTCCGGTCGTGATGGTCAAGTGGATTAAGGCGTCTTGTACATACCAGATGCGTTGCTTCTGGGAGTATGGGTTCGAGTCACTTCTGGGGTGTGAGTTTTCAGTTATATATATATATATGTCGTACCTAGTAGCCAGAACGCACTTCTCAGCCTACTATGCAAGGCCCAATTTGCCTAATAAGCCAAGTTTTCCTGAATTAATATATTTTCTCTAATTTTTTTCTTATGAAATGATAAAGCTACCTATTTCATTATGTATGAGGTCAATTTTGTTTTATTGGAGTTAAAATTAACGTAGATATATGACGGAACCTAACCAACCCTACCTAACCTAACCTTAGGTTACGTTAGGTAGCCGAAAAAGTTAGGTTAGGTTAGGTTAGGTAGGTTAGGTAGTCGAAAAACAATTAATTCATGAAAACTTGGCTTATTAGGCAAATCGGGCCTTGCATAGTAGGCTGAGAAGTGAGTTCTGGCTACTAGGTACGACATATATATATATATATATATATATATATATATATATATATATATATATATATATATATATATATATATATATATATATATATATATATATATATATATATATATATATACTGTACTTAGTTTATAAATCAAATAGATAAGATTTGGTGGTCTTATCACCACCAAATCAACTAAGCCCAGATTTGTGTGAGACCAATAGTCAATTTATCCATCATGGTTATGTTTGGTGAAGAGTATCACTCAATCTCAACAGTCCTGTAACATAATTATGTGTTCCCATAGTAAGTGTAAAATAATCCAGAGTTGTTCAATAAAACCCATGTGTTAAGATGTAACCCACAGTGTACTTATTGTCCAACTTAGACTAAGAATACTTGATCCTTTCCCCATTACCACATACGATACATACATTTCCTTCCATTATTCATAATAAAGTAAGGACGGGTTTTGTTAGTCTGTACTCTCAGGTATGGCTTACAAACAGCCCTGCTGCTGCAATATGTTACCAAAATATATTATCCCATACTCCGGGATATGTTTATAAAAAATATTGGCCTTGCTGTGAATGTGTTAATCTGTCAGTAATATTAACCCTGCTTTGAAATAGCTAATGCAATGAATGTATAAAAATATTATGTAATTTGTATTAGTAAATAAAGTACTGTAATATTAGTTTTAGTTGTAAATACATCTAGCAAACTAAATATTCTTTTCCACAGGATAACAAGCCAGAGGAATGTTCAGTGTGTTTTAACGATTATGACGAAAATCGGCTACGACCTCGCACACTGCCATGTGGCCACACATTCTGCTCCCAGTGTATTGACAATGCTATCAAGAATGGTCAGCTGACCTGCCCCAGCTGCCGTGCCGAGCACGCTGCCACAGCCTCTACTCAGTTCCCAATTAGCTATGCTGTGGAGGCTTTTGTTAGGAAACTAAAAAATACCCAGCTAACAACTGAGGAAGTAGTGCCAGCAAAACCTTATGAAGGTCCCACCAGAGGCATCAGTAAGACATTACGTTCCATGGTGCAGGAGCAGATGAGCAGCATCAGCCGCCTCATTATTAGCTGTGAAGAAGTACTGTCCCAGCTGGGGGAGTACCGGGGACAGCTGGGGGACTGGAAGACTCACCACCTCCAGCTCCAGGACAGACTCTATGCTCTGGTAGAGCAGAACAAGTCAGCAATGAAGCTCTTGGAACTGGAGGATACCAGTGTGGTGGATATGACAACACAAGGAGAGGAAGGGAAGACTCAGCTGCAGGCCATGTTGGGGAACCTCGACACAGTCAACACAGCACAGGAAGTATTCATGACTGTTAATGAAGTTGACCAATGTAACATGGAGGTAGAAGATTGGCTCCGGAAGTGCCAGGAACTCTTCCCAAATGTCAAGACTGTCCACACCTCAGTGAAGGTACGCTGCTGAAGTTCACATTGTTCTCACCCAACTGAGTGTAGTATTGCCTCTATATAAACACTTTTGACATGGAGACACATCAAGATGAGAGTTGACTTTATATATAGGAAACTTTATGCTCTAACACCTGAAACATTTTTATTAATAAAGTCAGCTGTCATCTTGGTGTTTCTCTACACTGTGGTCAGTGTAGAGAAACAAAAATACTTATGTTGTCACATTACTTACTCATTCTGATGCTTCATTATAGTCCAGTTACTTTACTCAGAGCCTGACACTTCATTATAGTCCAGTTACTTTACTCAGAGCCTGATGTTTCATTATAGTCCAGTTACTTTACTCAGAGCCTGATGCTTCATTATAGTCCAGTCACTTTACTCAGAGCCCGATGGTTCATTATTGTCCAGTTACTTTACTCAGAGCCTGATGCTTCATTATAGTCCAGTTACTCTACTCAGAGCCCGATGCTTCATTATAGTCCAGTTACTTTACTCAGAGCCTGATGCTTCATTATAGTCCAGTTACTTTACTCAGAGCCTGATGCTTCATTATAGTCCAGTTACTTTACTCAGAGCCTGATGCTTCATTATAGTTCAGTTATTTTACTCAGAGCCTGATGCTTCATTATAGTCCAGTTACTTTACTCAGTGCCTGATGCTTCATTATAGTCCTGTTACTTTACTCAGAGTCTGATGCTTCATTATAGTCCAGGTACTTTACTCAGAGCCAGATGCTTCATTATAGTCCAGGTTCCACCATTAATGTTTGTGTTGGTAATGACAGGTGCAGGAGACCATCAGGGAGGCCCTGGAGATGATGGCCACAGAGACAGGTGCCACAGCTGACCCCGTACACCTGGGAGACTCAGCCTCCACCATTAATGTTTGTGTTGGTAATGACAGGTGCAGGAGACCATCTGGCAGGCCCTGGAGATGATGGCCACAGAGACAGGTGCCACAGCTGACCCCGTACACCTGGGAGACTCAGCCTCCACCATTAATGTTTGTGTTGGTAATGACAGGTGCAGGAGACCATCAGGGAGGCCCTGGAGATGATGGCCACAGAGACAGGTGCCGCAGCTGACCCCGTACACCTGGGAGACTCAGCCTCCACCATTAATGTTTGTGTTGGTAATGACAGGTGCAGGAGACCATCTGGCAGGCCCTGGAGATGATGGCCACAGAGACAGGTGCCACAGCTGACCCTGTACACCTGGGAGACTCAGCCTCCAGCATCAGGAATAAAGTTCAGGAAATCACTGGACAGATCCCCCAGAAGCAATTAACAGTAAGTTTTTTATTTTCTCTCATAGGTCATATCACAAGATATTGAGTTGCGTTTTGAGGAGAGGAAGCCTGTTCTTAGGTTTATCGAGGTTCCCCAAGGTCAGCTATTGACTTTCCTTAACATACAATTTACAATAGTTTCCTACCTCTGGGATAAATATTTACTGGTAGGTGAACAGGAGGAACAGGTGAAAGGAAACATCTGAACCATTTCTGTCCTGCAGGGTGATTGAACCTGTGATCCTCTATTGAACCCAGGATCCTGGCCCCCTCTCACAGAGGCACAGAGAGCAGGTGACACTCCACCAAGTGGAGTGGTGGAGCGTCACCACTCTCCATCTTACCGGGAAAGCATCCAGGAAGACAGTGAACCAAAATAGACCACTGCTGGGTTCCAAGAGACTGAAGCCTTGAAACTGCCAACAAACTCCCAAACAATGCCAGAGCTAATCACTTGCCAGTAGAAGGGGGGCTGGGGTGAAGCTACAGGTCCAGTACCAACCCTTAGCCAGTTGGGGGGGGGGCTGGAGCTACAGGTTCACCACCAACCCCCTGCTAGTAGAGGGGGGCTGGAGCTACAGGTCCAGCACCAACCCCCTGCCAGTAGAAGGGGGGGGGGGGCTGGAGCTACAGGCCTAGCACCAACCTCCTGCCAGTAGAGGGGAGGCTGGAGCTACAGGTTCAGCACCAACCTCCTGCCAGTAGAGGGGGGGCTAGAGCTACAGGTCCAACACTAACCATCTGCCAGTAGAGGGGGGGGGGCTGGGACTACAGGTTTAGCACCAACCTCCTGCCAGTAGAGGGAGGGGGGGGGGCACGAGCTACAGGTCCAGCACCTACCCCCTGCCAGTAGAGGGGGGGCTGGGGCTATAGGTTAAGCACCAACCCCATGCCAGTAGAGGGGGGCTGGAGCTACAGGTCCAGCACCAACCCCCGGCCAGTAGAGGGGGGGGGGGGCTCTAGCTACAGGTCCAGCACTAACCCTCTGTCAGCAGAGGGGGGCTAGTGCTACAGATCCTACATCGACAACCTGCCAGTAGAGAGGGAAGCTACAGGTCCAGCACCAACCCCCTTGCCAGTACAAGGGGGCTTGAGCTACAGGTCCAGCACTAAACCTCTGCCAGTAGAGGGGGCTGGAGCTACAGGTTCAACACCAACCCTCCTGCCAGTAGAGGGAGACTGGAGCTACAGGTCCAACACCAACACTCTGCCAATCGAGGGGGCGGGGCTGGAGCTACAGGTTCAGCACTAACCCTCTGCCTATAGAGGGGGGGCTGGAGCTACAGGTTCAGCATCAACCCCCTGCCAGTAGAGGGTGGGGGGCTGGAGCTACAGGTCCAGCACCAACCCACTGCCAGTAGAGGGGGGGCTGGAGCTACAGGTCCAGCACCAACTCTGTGCCAGTAGAGGGGGGCTGGAGCTACAGGTTCAGCACCAACCCCCTGCCAGTAGAGGGGGCTGGAGCTACAGGTTCAGTACCAACCCGCTGCCAGTAGAGGGGGCTAGAGCTACAGGTTCAGCACCAACCCTCTGCCAATAGAGGGGGCTGGAGATACAGGTCCAGCACCAACCCACTGCCAGTAGAGAGGGGCAGGAGCTACAGGTCCATCACCAACCCCCTGCCAGTAGAGGGGGGCTGGAGTTTCAGGTCCAGCACCAACCCCCTGCCAGCGAAGGGGCGGGTTGGAGCTACAGGTCCAGCACCAACCCCCTGCCAGTAGAGGGGGGCTGGAGCTACAGTTCCAGCACTAATTCCCTGCCAGTAGAGGAGTGGGCTGGAGCTACAGGTTTAGCACCAACCCCCTTGCCAGTAGAGGGGGGGGCTGGAGATATAGGTCCAACACCAACCCCCTGCCAATAGAGGGGGGCTGGAGCAACAGGTCCAGCACCAACCCCCTGTCAGTAGACGGGGGCTGGAGCTACAGGTCCAGCACCAACCCCCTGCCAGTAGAGGGGGTTGGAGCTACAGGTCCAGCACCAACCCCCTCTCAGTAGAGGGGAGGGTTGGAGCTACAGGTTCAGCACCAACCCCTTGCCAGTAGAAGGGGGCAGGAGCTACAGGTCCAGCACCAACCCCCTGCCAGTAGAGGGGGGCTGGAGCTACAGGTCCAGCACCAACCCCCTGCTAGTAAAGGAATGCTGGAGCTAAAGGTCCAACACCAACCCCCTGCCAGTAGAGGCAGGGAGTTGGAGATACAGGTCCAGTACCAACACCCTGCCAGTAGAGGTGGGCTGGAGCTACAGGTCCAGAACCAACCCCCTGCCAGTAGAGGTGGTTTCTGGACTTACAGGTTCAGCACCATCCCCCTGCCAGTAGACATGGGCTGGAGGTACAGGTCCAGCACCAATTCCCTGCCAGTAGAGGGGGGACTGGAGCTACAGGTCCAGCACTAACCATCTGCCAATAGAGGGGTGGGGGCTGGAGCTATGGGTCCAGCCACAACCCCCTGCCAGTAGAGAGGGGGGGGGGTGGAGCTACAGGTCCAGCCACAACCCCCTTCCAGTAGGGGGAGGGAGTTGGAGCTACAGGTCCAGCACCAACCCACTGCCAGTTGAGGGGGGCTGGAGCTAACAAGTCCAGTACCAACACCCTGCCAGTAGAGAGGGGGGGTGGGTGGGTAGAGCTACAGGTCCAGCACCAACCCCCTGCCAGTTGAGGTGGGCTGGAGCTACACGTCCAGCACCAACCCCCTGCCAGTAGAAGGGGACTGGAGCTACAGGTCCAATACCAACCCCCTGCCAGTAGAGGGGGCTGGAGCTACAGGTTCAACACCAACCCTCCTGCCAGTAGAGGGAGACTGGAGCTACAGGTCCAACACCAACACTCTGCCAATCGAGGGGGCGGGGCTGGAGCTACAGGTTCAGCATCAACCCCCTGCCAGTAGAGGGTGGGGGGATGGAGTTACAGGTCCAACACCAACCCACTGCCAGTAGAGGGGGGGCTGGAGCTACTGGTCCAGCACCAACTCTGTGCCAGTAGAGGGGGGCTGGAGCTACAGGTCCAACACCAACACTCTGCCAATAGAGGGGTGGGGGCTGGAGCTACAGGTCCAGCACTAACCCTCTGTCAGCAGAGGGGGGGCTGGTGCTACCGATCCTACATCGACAACCTGCCAGAGGGAAGCTACAGGTCCAGCACCAACCCTCTTGCCAGTACAAGGGGGCTGGAGCTACAGGTCCATCACCAACCCCCTGCCAGCAGAGGGGGGGGGGGGGGCTTGAGCTATAGGTCCAACACCAACCCCCTGCCAGTAGACGGGGGCTGGAGTTTCAAGTCCAGCACCAACCCCCTGCCAGTGGAGGGGAGGGTTGGAGCTACAGGTCCAGCACCTACCCCCTGCCAGTAGAGGGGGGCTGGAGCTACAGTTACAGCACTAATTCCCTGCCAGTAGAGGAGGGGGCTGGAGCTACAGGTTCAGCACCAACCCCCTTACCAGTAGAGGGGGGGGCTGGAGCTACAGGTTCAGCACCAACCATCTGCCAGTAGAAGGGGTTGGAGGTACAGGTCCAGCACCAACCCCTTGCCAGCAGAGGGGGGGGGGGGGCGCTGGAGATATAGGTCCAGCACCAACCCCATGTTAATAGAGGGGGGCTGGAGCAACAGGTCCAGAACCAACCCCCTGCCAGTAGAGGGGGGCTGGAGCTACAGGTCCAGCACCAACCCCCTGCCAGAAGAGGGGGCTGGAGCTACAGGTCCAGCACCAACCCCCTCTCAGTAGAGGGGAGGGTTGGAGCTACAGGTTCAGCACCAACACCTTGCCAGTAGAAAAGGGCAGGAGCTACAGGTCCAGCACCAACCCCCTGCCAGTAGAGGGGGGCTGGAGCTACAGGTCCAGCACTAACCCCTTGCCAGTAGAGGAGGGCTGGAGCTATAGGTCCAGCCACAACCCCCTTCCAGTACAGGGAGGCTAGAGCTACAGGTCCAGCACCAACCCACTGCCAGTTGAGGGGGGGTGGAGCTACAGGTCTAGCACCAACTCCCTGCCAGCAGAGGGGGGGTTGGAGCTACAGGTCTAGCACCAACACCCTGCCAGTAGAGAGGGGGGGGGTGGAGCTACAGGTCTAGCACCAACCCCCTGCCAATAGAGGTAGGCTGGAGCTACAGGTCCAGCACCAACCCCCTGCCAGTAGAGGGGGACTGGAGCTACTGGTCCAGCACCAACCCCCTGCCAGTAGAGGGGCACTGGAGCTACAGGTCCAGCACCATCCCCTGCCAGTAGACATGGGCTGGAGGTACAGGTCCAGCACCAACCCCCTGCCAGTAGAGGGGCACTGGAGCTACAGGTTCAGCACCATCCCCCTGCCAGTAGACATGGGCTGGAGGTACAGGTCCAGCACCAATTCCCTGCCAGTAGAGGGAAGGGGGGCCTGGGGCTTTAGGTTCAGCACCAACCTCCTGCCAGTAGAGGGGGCGCTCGAGCTACAGGTCCAGCACCAACCCCCTGCCAGTTGAGGGGGGGGGGCTGGGGCTATAGGTTAAGCACTAACCCCATGCCAGTAGAGGGGGGCTGCAGCTACAGATCCAGCACCAACCCCCGGCCAGTAGAGGGGGGCTGGAGCTACAGGTCCAGCACTAACCCTCTGTCAGCAGAAGGGGGCTAGTGCTACAGGTCCAGCACTAACCCTCTGTCAGCAGAGGGGGGGCTGGTGCTACAGATCTTATATCGACAACCTGCCAGTAGAGAGGGAAGCTACAGGTCCAGCACCAACCCCCTTGCCAGTACATGGGGGCTGGAGCTTCAGGTCCAGCACTAAACCTCTGCCAGTAGAGGGGGGCTGGAGCTAAAGGTTCAGCACCAACTCCCTGCCAGTAGAGGGGTGGCTGGAACTACAGGTCCAGCACTAACGCTCTGCCAGTTGAGGGGGGCTGGAGCTACAGGTCCAGCTCCAAGCCCCTGCCAGTAGAAGGGGGCTGGAGCTACAGGTCCAACACCAACCCACTGCCAGTAGAGAGGGGGCTGGAGCTACAGGTCCAGCACCAACTCTGTGCCAGTAGAGGGGGGCTGGAGTTACAGGTTCAGCACCAACCCCCTGCCAGTAGAGGGGGCTGGAGCTTCAGGTTTAGCACCAACCCCCTGCCAGTAGAAGGGGCTGGAGCTACAGGTCCAACACCAACACTCTGCCAATCGAGGGGGCAGGGCTGGAGCTACAGGTTCAGCACTAACCATCTGCCAATAGAGGGGGGGCTGGAGCTACAGGTTCAGTATCAACCCCCTGCCAGTAGAGGGGGCTGGAGCTTCAGGTTCAGCACCAACCCCCTGCCAGTAGAAGGGGCTGGAGCTACAGGTCCAGCACCAACCCCCTGCCAGTAGAGGGGGCTGGAGCAACAGGTTAAACACCAACCCTCCTGCCAGTAGAGGGAGACTGGAGCTACAGGTCCAACACCAACACTCTGCCAATTGAGGGGGCCGGGCTGGAGCTACAGGTTCAGCACTAACCCTCTGCCAATAGAGGGGGGGCTGGAGCTACAGGTTCAGCATCAACCCCCTGCCAGTAGAGGGTGGGGGGCGGGAGCTACAGGTCCAGCACCAACCCACTGCCAGTAGAGGGGGCTGGAGCTTCAGGTTTAGCACCAACCCCCTGCCAGTAGAAGGGGCTGGAGCTACAGGTCCAATACCAACCCCCTGCCAGTAGAGGGGGCTGGAGCTACAGGTTCAACACCAACCCTCCTGCCAGTAGAGGGAGACTGGAGCTACAGGTCCAACACCAACACTGCCAATCGAGGGGGTGGGGCTGGAGCAACAGGTTCAGCACTAACCATCTGCCAATAGAGGGGGGGGGGCTGGAGCTACAGGTCCAGCACCAACTCTGTGCCAGTAGAGGGGGGGCTGGAGCTACAGGTTCAGCACTAAACCTCTGCCAGTAGAGGGGGGCTGGAGCTACAGGTCCAGCACCAACCCCCTTGCCAGTACAAGGGGGCTGGAGCTACAGGTCCAGCACTAAACCTCTGCCAGTAGAGGGGGGCTGGAGCTACAGGTCCAGCACCAACCCCCTGCCAGTAGAGGGGGGCTGGAGCTAAAGGTTCAGCATCAATCCCCTGCCAGTAGAGGGTGGGGAGCGGGAGGTACAGGTCCAGCACCAACCTACTGCCAGTAGAGGGGGCTGGAGCTACAGGTCCATCACCAACCCCCTGCAAGCAGAGGGGGGGGGGGGGCTTGAGCTATAGGTCCAACACCAGCCCCCTGCCAGTAGAGGGGGGGTGGAGCTTCAGGTCCAGCACCAACCCCCTGCCAGTGGAGGGGAGGGTTGGAGCTACAGGTCCAGCACCAACCCCCTGCCAGTAGTGAGGGGGCTGGAGCTACAGTTCCAGCACTAATTCCCTGCCAGTAGAGGAGGGGGCTGGAGCTACAGGTTCAGCACCAACCCCCCTGCCAGTAGAGGGGAGGTTGGAGCTACAGGTTCAGCACCAACCCCCCTGCCAGTAGAGGGGAGGCTGGAGCTACATTTCCAGCACTAATCCCCTGCCAGTAGAGGGGGGCTGGAGCAACAGGTCCAGAACCAACCCCCTGCCAGTAGAGGGGGGCTGGAGCTACAGGTCCAGCACCAACCCCCTGCCAGTAGAGGGGGCTGGAGCTACAGGTCCAGCACCAACCCCCTCTCAGTAGAGGGGATGGTTGGAGCTACAGGTTCAGCACCAACCCCTTGCTAGTAGAAGGGGGCAGGAGCTACAGGTCCAGCACCAACCCCCTGCCAGTAGAAGGGGGGCTGGAGCTACATTTCCAGCACTAATCCCCTGCCAGTAGAAGGGGTTGGAGGTACTGGTCCAGCACCAACCCCTTGCCAGCAGAGGGGGGGGGGCTGGAGATATAGGTCCAGCATCAACCCCCTGCCAATAGATGGGGGCTGGAGCAACAGGTCCAGAACCAACCCCCTGCCAGTAGAGGGGGGCTGGAGCTACAGGTCCAGCACCAACCCCCTGCCAGTAGAGGGGGCTGGAGCTACAGGTCCAGCACCAACCCCCTCTCAGTAGAGGGGAGGGTTGGAGCTACAGGTTCAGCAACAACCCCTTGCCAGTAGAAGGGGGCAGGAGCTACAGGTCCAACACCAAACCCCTGCCAGTAGAGGGGGGGCTGGAGCTACAAGTCCAGCACCAACCCCTTGCCAGTAGAGGAGGGCTGGAGCTATAGGTCCAGCCACAACCCCCTTCCAGTACAGGGAGGCTGGAGCTACAGGTCCATCACCAACACCCTGCCAGTTGAGGGGGCTGGAGCTACAGGTCCAGCCACAACCCCCTTCCAGTAGGGGGAGGGGGTTGGAGCTACAGGTCCAGCACCAACTCCCTGCCAGTAGAGAGGGGGGGGGGTGGAGCTACAGGTCCAGTACCAACCCCTTGCCAGTAGAGGAGGGCTGGAGCTATAGGTCCAGCCACAACCCCCTTCCAGTACAGGGAGGCTGGAGCTACAGGTCCATCACCAACACCCTGCCAGTTGAGGGGGGCTGGAGCTACAGGTCCAGCCACAACCCCCTTCCAGTAGGGGGAGGGGGTTGGAGCTACAGGTCCAGCACCAACTCCCTGCCAGTAGAGAGGGGGGGGTGGAGCTACAGGTCCAGCACCAACCCCCTGCCAGTAGAGGTGGGCTGGAGCTACACGTCCAGCACCAACCCCCTGCCAGTAGAGGTGGACTGCAGCTACAGGTCCAGCACCAACCCCCTGCCAGTAGAGGAGCACTGGAGCTACATGTTCAGCACCATCCCCCTGCCAGTAGACATGGGCTGGAGGTACAGGTCCAGCACCAATTCCCTGCCAGTAGAGGGGGGCCTGGAGCTACAGGTCCAGCACTAACCATCTGCCAGTAGAGGGGGGGTGGCCTGGGGCTACAGGTTCAGCACCATCCTCCTGCCAGTAGAAGGGGGGCTCGAGCTACAGGTCCAGCACCAACCCCCTGCCAGTTGAGGGGGGGATGGGCTGGGGCTATAGGTTAAGCACTAACCCCATGCCAGTAGAGGGGGGCTGGAGCTACAGATCCAGCACCAACCCCCGGCCAGTAGAGGGGGGCTGGAGCTACAGGTCCAGCACTAACCCTCTGTCAGCAGAGGGGGGCTAGTGCTACAGGTCCAGCACTAACCCTCTGTCAGCAGAGGGGGGCTGGTGCTACAGATCCTATATCGACAACCTGCCAGTAGAGAGGGAAGCTGCAGGTCCAGCACCAACCCCCTTGCCAGTACAAGGGGGCTGGAGCTACAGGTCCAGCACTAACGCTCAGCCAGTTGAGGGGGGCTGGAGCTACAGGTCCAGCTCCAAGCCCCTGCCAGTAGAAGGGGGCTGGAGCTACAAGTCCAACATCAACCCACTGCCAATAGAGAGGGGGCTGGAGCTACAGGTCCAGCACCAACTCTGTGCCAGTAGAAGGGGGCTGGAGCTACAGGTCGAACACCAACCCACTGCCAGTAGAGAGGGGGCTGGAGCTACAGGTCCAGCACCAACTCTGTGCCAGTAGAGGGGGGGCTGAAGCTACAGTTTCAGCACCAACCCCCTGCCAGTAGAGGTTGCTGGAGCTTCAGGTTTAGCACCAACCCCCTGCCAGTAGAAGGGGCTGGAGCTACAGGTCCAGTACCAACCCCCTGCCAGTAGAGGGGGCTGGAGCTACAGGTTCAACACCAACCCTCCTGCCAGTAGAGGGAGACTGGAGCTACAGGTCCAACACCAACACTCTGCCATTCGAGGGGGCGGGGCTGGAGCTACAGGTTCAGCACTGACCATCTGCCAATAGAGGGGGGGCTGGAGCTACAGGTTCAGCATCAACCCCCTGCCAGTAGAGGGGGCTGGAGCTACAGGTTCAGCATCAACCCCCTGCCAGTAGAGGGGGCTGGAGCTTCAGGTTCAGCACCAACCACCTGCCAGTAGAAGGGGCTGGAGCTACAGGTCCAGCACCAACCCCCTGCCAGAAGAGGGGGCTGGAGCTACAGGTTCAGCACTAACCCTCTGCCATTAGAGGGGGGGGGCTGGAGCTACAGGTTCAGCATCAACCCCCTGCCAGTAGAGGGGGGGGGCTGGAGCTACAGGTCCAGCACCAACCCCCTGCCAGTAGAGGGGGCTGAAGCTACAGGTTCAACATCAACCCTCCCGCCAGTAGAGGGAGACTGGAGCTACAGGTCCAACACCAACACTCTGCCAATAGAATGGTGGGGGCTGGAGCTACAGGTCCAGCAATAACCCTCTGTCAGCAGAGGGGGGGCTGGTGCTACAGATCCTAGATCGACAACCTGCCAGTTGAGAGGGAAGCTACAGGTCCAGCCCCAACCCCCTTGCCAGTAGAGAGGGGGGGCTGGAGCTACAGGTCCAGCACCAACCCCCTTGCCAGTACAAGGGGGTTGGAGCTACAGGTCCAGCACTAAACCTCTGCCAGTAGAGGGGGGCTGGAGCTACAGGTCCAGCACCAACCCCCTGCCAGTAGAGGGGGGCTGGAGCTAAAGGTTCAGCATCAACCCCCTGCCAGTAGAGGGTGGGGAGCGGGAGGTACAGGTCCAGCACCAACCCACTGCCAGGAGAGAGGGGCTGGAGCTACAGGTCCATCACCAACCCCCTGCCAGCAGAGGGGGGGGGGCTTGAGCTATAGGTCCAACACCAACCCCCTGCCAGTAGAGGAGGGGTGGAGCTTCAGGTCCAGCACCAACCCCCTGCCAGTGGAGGGGAGGGTTGGAGCTACAGGTCCAGCACCAACCCCCTGCCAGTAGAGGTGGGGCTGGAGCTACAGTTCCAGCACTAATTCCCTGCCAGTAGAGGAGGGGGCTGGAGCTACAGGTTCAGCACCAACCCCCCTGCCAATAGAGGGGAGGCTGGAGCTACATTTCCAGCACTAATCCCCTGCCAGTAGAGGGGGGCTGGAGCTACAGGTCCTGCACCAACCCCTTGCCAGTAGAGGAGGGCTGGAGATACAATTCCAGCACCAACCTCCCTGTCAGTACAGGGAGGCTGGAGCTACTGGTCGAGCACCAACCCCCTGCCAGTTGAGGGGGGCTGGAGCTACAGGTCCAGCACCAACCCACTGCCAGTTGAGGGGGGCTGGAGCTTTAGGTCCAGCCACAACCCCCTGCCAGTAGAGGGAGAGAGGGGGTTGGACCTACAGGTCTAGTACCAACACCCTGCCAGTAGAGAGGTGGGGGGGGTGGAGCTACAGGTCCAGCACCAACCCCCTGCCAGTAGAGGTGGGCTGGAGCTACACGTCCAGCATCAACCCCCTGCCATTAGAGGAGGGCTGGAGCTACAGGTCCAGCACCAACCCCCTTCCAGTAGAGGGGGGCTGGAGCTACAGGTCCAGTACCAATCCCCTGCCAGTTGAAGGGGGCTGGAACTGCAGGTCCAGCACCAACCCCCTGCCAGTAGAGAAGGGCTGGAGCTACAGGTGCAACACTAACCCCCTGCCAGTAGAGAAGGGCTGGAGCTACAGGTTCAGCACCAACCCCCTGCCAGTAGAGGGGGACTGACACTGACCACATTTGATAATGGGGCTGACACTGCCCACAGGTGATAATGGGGCTGACACTGCCCACAGGTGATAATTGGGCTGGCACTGACAACAGGTGATAATGGAGCTTACACTGACCACAGGTTATAATGCGACTGACACTGTCCACAGGTGATAATAGGGCTGACACTGCCCACTGGTGATAATGGGGCTGACACTGCCCACTGGTGATAATGGGGCTGACACTGTCCACAGGTGATAATGGTGCTGACATTGTCCACAGGTGATAATGGGGCTGACACTGTCCGCAGGTGATAATTGGGCTGACACTGTCCACGGTTGATAATGGGGCTGACACTGTCCACAGGTGATAATGGGGCTGACACTGTCCACAGGTGATAATGGGGCTGACACTGTCCACAGGTGATAATGGGACTGACACTGTCCACAGGTGATAATGGGGCTGACACTGACCACAGGTGATAATGGGGCTGACACTGTCCACAGGTGATAATGGGACTGACACTGTCCACAGGTTGAGGACCTCCGCAGGATGAGTGAGCCCGTCAAGAGGCTGGTGGAGGTTGGCCGGATGGCCGTCAAGAGGCTGGTGGAGGCTGGCCGGGTGGTGGCCGTCCAGGAAGACCAAGATGGCCGCCGCTCCGCCAGGATAACTATACAAGACGGACAGCTGTACCTCCACTCACTCCTGCGTCAGCCCACGCCCGCCCACGCCCACACCCTCCAGGTTACTTTATTACACCCACTAGTCTTACTGACATTACTGACTTACTGAGTTATGATAACTAATATGATAACATTTTGTTATACAGTTATCAGCATGATTTATTTCATTTCCTGCAGGAGAGTGAGGTTGTGGGCGTGCTGGAGCCCTCCTGCACCCTGGCGTTCCTTGACCTCGGGTGGGCGGGGTCAACAAGAGGGCGGGTCACCATCCGGCTGACCCCTGACACTCCGCTGGCCAGACAGTTTGTGTTGTTGTGTACGGGCCAGCGGGGCCACACCTACCGCAACACTAAACTGTTGGAGGTGTGGGACAAGGGTCATCGGGGGGAGTGTGTGGTGGGTGGAGACTACGAGAGTAAAGATGGTTGGGGAGGAGCCCCACTGCTGCCTGACCTCCAGGGGCAGTACCGGAGGTCAGTCCGGGCAGGAGCTGTGTTGGCCTGGGGTGGGCTGGGGGGTCCCACGAGTGCCCAGTTCGCCATCACCACCAGGGACGGCCAGGTTGGTGACAGGTGGTCACATGTCTTCGGTAATGTGGTGAGCGGCCTGGATGTGGTGAGGGCAGCAGTCAACCACAGTGACATCACGGAGGTGACTGTGGTGGACTGTGGTGTTGTGCTGCCACTCTAGTTCACTGTACCATCACCATCACTACTGTGGTGTTGTGCTGCCACTCTAGTTCACTGTACCATCACCATCACTACTGTGGTGTTGTGCTGCCACTCTAGTTCACTGTACCACCACCATCACTACTGTGGTGTTGTGCTGCCACTCTAGTTCACTGTACCACCACCATCACTACTGTGGTGTTGTGCTGCCACTCTAGTTCACTGTACCACCACCATCACTACTGTGGTGTTGTGCTACCACTCTAGTTCACTGTACCACCACCATCACTACTGTGGTGTTGTGCTGCCACTCTAGTTCACTGTACCACCACCATCACTACTGTGGTGTTGTGCTGCCACTCTAGTTCACTGTACCATCACCATCACTACTGTGGTGTTGTGCTGCCACTCTAGTTCACTGTACCATCACTACTGTGGTGTTGTGCTGCCACTCTAGTTCACTGTACCACCACCATCACTACTGTGGTGTAGTGCTGCCACTCTAGTTCACTGTACCACCACCATCACTACTGTGGTGTTGTGCTGCCACTCTAGTTCACTGTACCATCACTACTGTGGTGTTGTGCTGCCACTCTAGTTCACTGTACCATCACCATCACTACTGTGGTATTGTGCTGCCACTCTAGTTCACTGTACCATCACCATCACTACTGTGGTGTTGTGCTGCCACTCTAGTTCACTGTACCATCACCATCACTACTGTGGTGTTGTGCTGTCACTCTAGTTCACTGTACCATCACCATCACTACTGTGGTGTTGTGCTGCCACTCTAGTTCACTGTACCATCACTACTGTGGTGTTGTGCTGTCACTCTAGTTCACTGTACCACCACCATCACTACTGTGGTGTTGTGCTGCCACTCTAGTTCACTGTACCATCATTACTGTGGTGTTGTGCTACCACTCTAGTTCACTGTACCACCACCATCACTACTGTGGTGTTGTGCTGCCACTCTAGTTCACTGTACCACCACCATCACTACTGTGGTGTTGTCCTGCCACTCTAGTTCACTGTACCACCACCATCACTACTGTGGTGTTGTGCTGCCACTCTAGTTCACTGTACCACCACCATCACTACTGTGGTGTTGTGCTGCCACTCTAGTTCACTGTACCATCATTACTGTGGTGTTGTGCTACCACTCTAGTTCACTGTACCACCACCATCACTACTGTGGTGTTGTGCTGCCACTCTAGTTCACTGTACCACCACCATCACTACTGTGGTGTTGTGCTGCCACTCTAGTTCACTGTACCATTTTTTTTTTTTTTTTTTTTTTTTTTTTTTTTGAGATATATACAAGAGTTGTTACATTCTTGTACAGCCACTAGTACGCGTAGCGTTTCGGGCAAGTCCCTGGAATACGATCCCCTGCCGCGAAGAATCGTTAATCATCCATCACTACTGTGGTGTTGTGCTGCCACTCTAGTTCACTGTACCACCACCATCACCATCACTCCTGCATCACCATGGACTGCGTGTTTTGATCCCAATATAATTTAAGGACACGCCTTTATCACTATATCATCATAACTTCACTCTCTTCGGTATTTAACACTTTGGTATTTATACTTTGGTATAATATACCTGACAGTCCTGGCTGTATCACCATCAATGCTATATCTTCTCAGTACTGTAACCTATCATTGTTGTATCACTATAGCTTCACTATCACCTCTATATATCACCATCACCTCAGTGCCCACACTTGGGGTCATATACTGACCATGTTGAGTAACAAATTGTTGGTGTCACCATATGACAGCTGTTGTCACTGTTATATCACCAATATAACTAGGAGCCGGTCGGCCGAGCGGACAGCACGCTGGACTTGTGATCCTGTGGTCCTGGGTTCGATCCCAGGCACCAGCGAGAAACAATGGGCAGAGTTTCTTTCATCCCATGCCCCTGTTACCTAGCAGTAAAATAGGTACCTGGGTGTTAGTCAGCTGTCACGGGCTGCTTCCTGGGGGTGGAGGCCTGGTCGAGGACCGGGCCGCGGGGACACTAAAAAGCCCCGAAATCATCTCAAGATAACCTCAAGAATAGCTCACTATCACATAACACTGTCACTGCTGCACCAACATCATTTCACTGTATCTGCATTATCACCTCACACTGATATATTTCCTCCTTACATTTTCTGATATATCACTATCACTGTTACAGCACCACTACCTTACCATCACTGCTATATCACCATCATCACACCATCACTACTGTGGTGGTGGTGTGGTCATATCATCTTCACCTCAATATCACTGCTATATCACCACTATGCTATCACTGCTATATCGCCTCACTATCACAGCTATATCGCCTCGCTATCACTGTCATATCATCACCTCAGTATCACTATCACACTATCTTTATTATATTACTATCACTGCTATATCACCATCACCTCACAATCACTCAGGTGTGTTGTGATATTACCATACTGGACCATGGTGTGTTGTGATATTACCATACTGGACCATGGTGTGTTGTGATATTACCATACTGGCCCATGGTGTGTTGTGATATTACCATACTGGACCATGGTGTGTTGTGATATTACCATACTGGTCCATGGTGTGTTGTGATATTACCATACTGGTCCATGGTGTGTTGTGATATTACCATACTGGTCCATGGTGTGTTGTAATATTGCCATACTGGACCATGGTGTGTTGTGATATTACCATACTGGACCATGGTGTGTTGTGATATTACCATACTGGTCCATGGTGTGTTGTGATATTACCATACTGGACCATGGTGTGTTGTGATATTACCATACTGGACCATGGTGTGTTGTGATATTACCATATTGGACCATGGTGTGTTGTGATATTACCATACTGGTCCATGGTGTGTTGTGATATTACCATACTGGACCATGGTGTGTTGTGATATTACCATACTGGACCATGGTGTGTTGTGATATTACCATATTGAACCATGGTGTGTTGTGATATTACCATACTGGTCCATGGTGTGTTGTGATATTACCATACTGGACCATGGTGTGTTGTGATATTACCATACTGGTCCATGGTGTGTTGTGATATTACCATACTGGTCCATGGTATGTTGTGATATTACCATACTGGACCATGGTGTGTTGTGATATTACCATACTGGACCATGGTATGTTGTGATATTACCATACTGGACCATGGTGTGTTGTGATATTACCATACTGGACCATGGTGTGTTGTGATATTACCATACTGGTCCATGGTGTGTTGTGATATTACCATACTGGACCATGGTGTGTTGTGATATTACCATATGGGTGTGAGGTGGTGTTATGACCACACATACACCAGTATGATCATACTGTAGCTGGTGTATGATGTGCTCAAACTGTATAGTGATGTCTTGGCTGATTAGCCTAGTATCTCGAATATTAATTTATGTAGTTATTCTTTTTTCGACAACACACTAGTATTAAATGTGTATTGCCAATGTATTCCACATATATCTATGTATATTATATATCTGTACCATAAGTCCTTGCCATGTATTTGTGGATATATATTAGAAGTCTAGTGAATAGCAGTAGCCTAATGTCATGTAGCTTGAAAAACATCCGTATATGCTTATATTATGGAATGCTACATAATACTGTATAGGAAATATTATGTGAACCATGATGGAGAATGTATAAATTTAGGTCTTGGATGTATTACTGTCATGTATACTGTATAATTTTCCTTTCATTATTGTTCATTGCATTGTCCTCTAACATTAAATTATAATTTGGCACTGTGA
The DNA here is from genome assembly GCF_040958095.1 of Procambarus clarkii. Taxonomy (NCBI): domain Eukaryota; kingdom Metazoa; phylum Arthropoda; class Malacostraca; order Decapoda; family Cambaridae; genus Procambarus; species Procambarus clarkii. Next base: position 38,500,832 of record NC_091187.1, on the reverse strand, counting down.
GATCTTTATCACATAAACATGGTTCTGATACACATGTTGTATATATATGTACTTTGTATTGTATTCATGTATACCTATGTATAATGGCTGGTGGGCAGACGTCTTGAAATCTCCCTTAACCCCTCCTCCCCTCCCCCCCAACCCTTCAGTACCGACTCTCGCCAGTGTTACCATGTCTTGCCAATATGAATTCTTTGTTCACATATTTTTTACATGAATTAGAAGTTCTTGATCGAGATATGTCTGTATATGAGCTTGAGATATTTGAAAGAGGAGTCAGCTGACTCATAGATGTGGATACAGTGTCGCTCCCGGCCAGCATGGCTCTGGGCGGTCACTCTTTGATTTTCTCAGTCGAGCACATGTGTTGTCGCTACGGTCCGGGCTTTGTGACTTTATTTGTGTCATTTGACTGCTAGGATATTTGTCATGTTGCAGTAATGTATACCATGGATCAGTTCTACCATTGTGCATCCTTTATACCAGGTGATAGGTGCTGTTATATATCTTAGTGAGGTGGGTACCTGAGGATCTTAAGTGATGCCATTGTGCTGTATATGATATTGATTCCTCATACCTCATTTGTTAATGGTTGTGACACCACCACCACCACCCTGTATTGGTATTAGCAGCATAATAGGCGCTAGTGTCCCACTGCGCCACGATAGAGCCTGGCGTCAGCTAGTGCTGATTGTATGCAGTTTTGAGACCTGTTGATGATCATGCCCAGCTTTGAGAAGCTGGATAAATCATTGAGTGTGAGTTTATAGATTGTATTCTTTTTTTATGTTACGTTAATGCCCAGTAAACTGGAATATTTTTGTTAGCCTTTCACTCCCCCTAGAAACTTATTGATATTTGGCCAGTCTGTTTTCCATTGATGCTGTAGGTTACTCCCCCTAAACATACATAGTATATAATATATATATATATATATATATATATTAGTATATTTTGGTAGCAGTCTTTCCTGTAGACATATATTATTAAATATGACCGAAAAAGTAAGAATAATAATTCTAACACGAATTTTCTCAATATTTCTTATGTTTCTTTTCACTGTCGAGTTCTTTGAAGCTTACAGTCCTCAAGTGGGCATTTGAAGGCATAGACGACATTGGTCTCTTTCAGTGTTCTGCTTTGTGTCTGGAGAGTTTCTCATGAGTAGGTTGGCAGTTTTCTTGGTTTTATAGTAAATCGTCAATTAATATACAGAACTCAGTATATAGGCAAGACATCAACATCTCTTTCCAGGCGATTAACGATGCATAAGCAACAGGGCTCTATTAAGGAACATATAATCTCTTCCCACAACCAGACCATCACCAGAGAAGTCTTAACAAAAAACACGGAAATCATTGATAGATACAGCGATAGCAAGCGGCTTGATATCTGCGAAGCACTACACATTAAGAAGTCAACACCAGCAATCAACAGCCAATTAATGCACAACTATATTCTACCCACTTCAAGACTCCGCACCAATATAGAAGCATCAAGAAATATGGGCCAATAGGCCCTTTGCATTTACTTCCATTCTTCCCCTTTAACTTTACCAAATGTTACCCAATATTTTGTGTTCTATCTTGTGTTGAAAGTTTGTTTTCACCTCATCCAAAACTGTTGTAACATATCACCTCACCCAAATGCAGGTATATAAAATGAAAAGCCGTTTGAATTATAGCATAGTAAGAAATCTGTTTAGTGTTTGCAGGTTATAGTTGTGTGTGTGTAAACTAAAGTCTTTTCACTTTCCTTCTTATGATGTCTTCGACGAAACCATTGGAGAAGCCGTTATTGACTAGGACCTGCCTTACCCTACAGAGTTCTTCTTCCTCTGTACTCTCTCTGTACTCTGAAGAACTCTGTAGGGTAAGGCAGGTCCTAGTCAATAACGGCTTCTCCAATGGTTTCGTCGAAGACATCATAAGAAGGAAAGTGAAAAGCCATGCAACCTCTGAAGAGACAACTAACACAACACCTATACCCCCTATTAGACTATTTTACAGGAACTTCTTTTCCACAGCTCATAAAACGGAGGAAAGGGTCCTGAAAGATATTGTTAATAGAAACGTTTTCCCTACAGACAAAAATCAGAGGATACAACTGACGATTTACTATAAAACCAGAAAAACGGCCAGCCTACTCATGAGAAACTCTCCAGACACAAAACAGAACGCTTTAAAAGAGACTAACGTCGTCTATGCCTTCAAATGCCCTCTTGGGGACTGTAAGCTCCAAAAAAACCAGTATATAGGCAAGACAACAACATCTCTTTCTAGGCGTTTAACGATGCATAAGCAACAGGGCTCCATTAAGGAACATATAATCTCTTCCCACAGCCAAACCATCGCCAGAGAAATCCTAGTAAACAACACAGAAATCATCGATAGATACAGCGATAGCAGGCGGCTTGACGTTTGCGAGGCACTACACATCAAGAAGTCAACACCAGCAATCAACAGCCAATTATTACACAACTATATTCTACCCACCTCAAGACTCCGCTCCAATATAGAAGCATCAAGAAATATGGACCAATAGGCTTTCTACAAACACTTCTATTCAATATCCATTGTTTCGTGTTCTGTCTTGTGTTGATGAAATTAATACCCTATTAATACTCTTGTTCTGTCTTGTGTTGATGAAATTAATACCCTATTAATACCACACCTTGTTCTGTCTTGTGTTAATGCCACATCACTCCTTCCACCTCACTCAAATGTAGATATAAAATCGGAGATGCGTAAGTTCTATTCAGTTGTGTATTTGTGAACTTTGAAAATCTTTGTCTTTGAAAATGTAATAAGTTTTACGAAACGCGCTCGTGTCGCGTCAGACTAGAAATAAAAATGAATTTTGGAGAATTGATTTTTGATTTACCTCCAACAGTGAAACGAAATGTACGAAAGATTGAGAAAATTCGTGTTAGAATTATTAATCTTACTTTTTCGGTCATATTTAATAATATATATATATATATATATATATATATATATATATATATATATATATATATATATATATATATATATATATATATATATATATATATATATATATATATATATATATATATATATATATATATTGGGAGTTCATAACCTCATATCATAACAGGTGGGGATTATTTCTTAGATCTTTCTCAGCCAACTTGGGAGTGTCAACAAGAATCACTGCTGTCGTTGGTGAGCAGCAATATGAGCCCAGAGGTCCACTTTGGATAGTCGTTGTCCCTGTGAGGCTTTGGGCACTCCCAGCTCCACTGGTTCCTCCTCTCAACTGTGAAGGAAAGAAAGCTCTGCTTCTGGCACTTCACTGATGCCAGTAACACCCAGAGAGTCACCTGGTGAGGCCTCACATCAACCATACGTGCACCAACCATACCAGATTGATGAAAAGCAATTTATTTATTTATTTATTTATATACAAGAAGGTACATTTTGTTTATAAGAATACATAGCAATGATGTTTTTACATTCTTGTAAAGCCTTGTAAATTAGAACAGAAAGCAACTCAAGAGAACAAGAACACTCCAAATTATTTCTTCAAGTATGTGAAATCGTTATCAAACTCTCCTCCAGTATTGGAACTATTATTATAAACGAAGGTTCATGCACAGAGGACAACAAAGAAATTAGTGTAAGCCTAAAAAATCAGTACGAGGGCATATTTAGCAATCCTCACCAATACTAATTTGATCACATCGAGTAATCACATTAACAACCTATGTGTTTGGTAGTCCACCACACACACCCCAGACAATCAGGCCGCAACATGGAAAAGGATTGCAACCTGGAGTTCTGCTGGACACACGAGGGTTTTCTGAGGCTTCCACTGAAGCCTGACCAGGATTTTCACACATTCCCAACATACACTCTGGGGGGATTTTCACACAGTCCCACATGCTCTCTGGGGGATTTTCACACAATCCTCCCATGCACTCTGGCTGTCATCTAGGAATGTTCTACCTCTGATGCTCCTCTTATAATACACAGAGAGTAATGACACTAACATTTGATTACCCCCCATGCACTTTGTCAGAGTGCATGGGGGGATTGTGTGAAAATCCTGGTCCTGCTTCAGTAGAAGCCTCAGAAAACCCTCGTGTCTTCAGCAGAACTCCAGATTGCAGTCCTTTTCCATGTCGTGGCCTGATTGTCTGGGGTGTGTGCGTGGGAATACCCACCACATAGGTTCGAATCCTCATCACGGCTCCTAAGGATTTTCTCACTAATTTGATTATTCCCATCCTGATTTGTATCTATATGTATTCGAGAAATAGTGATGGGCTTTAATTACTCTCGGTTCACTTCCACACCTGCAGAGGTAGGAAATAAACTCCTAAGTAAAAAAATATAACATTTGATACAAATAAAGGACAATGGCAAATACTGATATTAACTGAGGCTGGACCCACAACCCCTCAGTGTACTCTTCTTGAACTCTCCTCAACACTCCCGTTACACCATGTTACAAACATGTTGTTAATTATCTTATATCACACGTGACTGTCTCCTCTGTAACTGAGGTGAACCTTTGGTCAAAACTGTACATATATCTAATGTGCTCATGGGCTCAATATCTTCACCACATAATCTTCACTTCCTGGCCAAAAATAGTTACCAATAAATCAACATATGGTCAAACACTCCACATAATGGACAACAATAAATGGATACACTAACTTGCACATATATGTCTAATATTGGTAAGTCCCTTGATGATTGTTCATCAATAACATTCCCTGAGGTAATTAAGATCAGCCATTCTCGACACCAAGACAAAAGAATATTACATGCATGGAAAGGTATGAGCAGTTGGTCATAGGAGACACTACTAACGACCCGTTGTTGAGTGCCTTAAACACTCCACTGGGATGTTGGGACAATGTTTACACTGATGCATCTGGCAGCGTGGCGCCTCCCTTGCTGGCTGAGACCCAGTAACAGTCTGGGCTTCACACTCTCCTCCAAATATATCAACCCAGCCTCTTGTTTACACACTGCTTTTGTAACTGTGTGCACCTGTGTACTGCTGTGTAACTATGTGCACCTGTGTACTGCTGTGTAACTATGTGCACCTGTGTACTGCTGTGTAACTATGTGTACTGCTGTGTAACTATGTGCACCTGTGTACTGCTGTGTAACTATGTGCACCTTTGTACTGCTATGTAACTATGTGTACCTGTGTACTGCTGTGTAACTATATGCACCTGTGTACTGCTGTGAAACTATGTGCACCTGTGTACTGCTGTGTAACTATGTGCACCTGTGTACTGTTGTGTAACTATGTGCACCTGTGTACTGCTGTGTAACTATGTGCACCTGTGTACTGCTGTGGGAGTGGACGGGGTTAGAGGGAAAGACCCGGCTTAAAAAAGGTGAAACGTATAAGAGTCAATATCTTCACTAGTTTATAATCACATCTCCACCATTCTAGTTCTCTTCACACAATGGGACTTTCCACCTGCAGAGTTTAGTACGGTCATCCCGTGCAATTGGTGTTTGCCAGAGATGAATTTATAATAATCTGACCCAATTAACATTCCTATATCTTTGATACGTTTAGATTTGTTTTATGGGTCAGCTAATTTGACTCGCTGCTGTTTTAATGTTTAATTGTGATCCCTAGACCTGGTACATGTAGGTCAGATGGGATTTTGTCCACGACTATAGAGAATACAGGTCTGAGGTAACCACCCAAGGGAATGTAGGGTTTGTCTTCCCTGTAGGGTTTAGGTCCACTGTTGGATAAAAACCCAAGTATATTCAGGGTGACCTGCATCACTGGTTTGAATTCCATTTGTTCTGCCGCCCTCTGTGTGACAAAGGTTTTCTTGGAACTCCATTAAAAAGCCGCTGACTAGTAGTTACCTTTTCCCCTGAAGCAGAGTTAACATGGCTGTTGGTAGGGTTGCAGCAGTGTTGGTTTGGGTCAGCATAGCCCCTGTACTGCCTTCCACTTGACAGTCGTTGTCTGCTGCAGTAGTTTAGGGTTTAACGCCGGGTGACGATGGAGTTGGTCTCCTACCGTCACCCCTTCACATTCCAGCCCGTTGTTGACGTGAGGAGGCTTGGTGGGCTGCTGTCAGAGTGTGATGCTCCATGGGACAGCATCTCCTCGGTCCTTTAGTAGCCTTATGCTTATAAAGGACTTACCCCATTGTCCTTTTGTGAGAGGGGCTTAGTGGGCAGCAGCCAGGGTGTGATGCTCCATGGGACAGTCCTCTGCCGTCTTCACTAATCATGCTGGATGCTATTTCTTCTTCCTCAGGTTTCGTTTTGCCTTCCCCCTCTTCTTCTTTCTAATTGTCATTTCCCGCCGATCTTTTGCATGGCTTCATTATTCTTTCGAACATCTTCTGTTTTGACGCCCGGATGTTTGGGGAGGCACACTTTCACCCGTAGAACTGTGGTCTCCGACGTTGTGAGGGAGGGGACGCCTTTATTGTCAATCCTCACCTGCGTTGCTGAACCCGATTTCGACGGACTGACGGTTCTTAAGGTGATGATTGCGGGGAGTATACTCATGATGCACCCCTGGGATGGGGGGGGGGGGATCTTGCCAGGTGTTCTATCTTCTAATTGTGGCTCCATGGTGGGTATGGGGGTTTATTCGTAAATTAAATTATTACCTGCTCATTCCAATGCCTCTGAATGATCCTCTTATAACTTCCCCAGGCTCGTGGGGTGGGCGACCAAGCCCCCGAGGCGGACTGTGTTGGAAGATTGGGCTCCTTAGCCCCCACTACATTGGGCGCAGACCAAGCTACTCCTTTGACTCCATCGACTAACCCCCTCCGGTCCCCTCCCACCTCTGTGGTTGGGTTGAGCTCCACGACCCCAGGGTTGGGCACCTCATCACCTTTTACCCCCCCCCCCCAACACTTACTGGGGGGGTGGTGCTTCATTCCAACCCCCCCAACCCCCCACAGCTGCACTCACATGATTCCTGCCAGTGCTAATATGTTCCACACCTTGTTTGGCCCTGCTACGTGGACTAAATACTTTGATCTTAACCATCTGGATTCTACACAGTCTGATGATTTCTTCCTCCATAAACACCTCGATGATTCAGTGGATACCTCTGTTTCTTTTAACCTCACCCGTACTGGTTCATGTGTCATTGCTGCTCCTTCTCAGGAAGCAGCTGCCCACTTAGCCATATTGTCCAGCATTGGGGAGACCCCTGTTAGGATCTCCAAAAATGCCCGGTTAAATGTCAGTATTGGCACTGTTATCCGCCCGCACTATGTTGCGGCTGGTGTTAGGGACCTGAAAGACTGCCACGAGGATATTAAACATATCCTTGCAGCCCAAGGCCATTCTGTCCTCCAGGTTGATACGTTCACTTTGAACTGGACAAAGTACTGGAACGTTGGACATGTTTATTTAAACTTTGAACTTTTGGGGCCTGACAGCTGAGAGGACAGCGCTCAGCATTCGTAGTCCTGAGATTTCGGGTTCGATCCCAAGTGGAGGCGGACACAAATGGGCAGAGTTTCTTTTACCCTGATGCGTCTGTTCACCTAGCAGTAAATAGGTACCTGGGAGTACCTATTTACCTCGACATCACCTGGCTGTCGAGGTGATGACTCGCCTTTCCTTCAACGACGGTTTTAATTTATGATTGATGCCGTGTCGTCTTGGGCCACCAATCATGGCTTCAAGTTCTTTACAACTAAAACTTGTGCTATGACTTTTACTTAGAAGCAGGTCGTTCTTCATCCCCCTTTGTCGCTTTATGGTCATCTCCTTGTGTACAAAGATTCTGCTAATCTTTTGAGGTTAATCTTTGACACTTGTTTGTCTTGGTCGCCCTATATCTCTTACCTCTGAGTTGAATGCTCTAAGGCCCCTAACTGATATAAGGTCTTGTCTCATACTTGGGGAGCGGACAGGCGCATGCTCCTCTTTCTACATTCATCTCTCTTACTGTCTAAACTGGATTATGGTTGCTCTGTTTACTCATCTACTTCTCCTTCTACTCTTCACCGTTTGGATGCTCTGCACCATACTGGGTTGCTCCTCATATCTGGTGCCTTTCTTTCGACTCCTACCCTAAGCCTCTGATCGCTAACGCCCAAACTGGCGTCCTGTCTCTACAGGATCAACATGATCGCTACTGTCTTCGCTACCTTGCACGGTCCCTTACTCTCGTTAATGTCGTACTTTAACCTTTACTCCTCTTGTGGTCCCCTGTTCCCTTTCACCACTTACCTCTTTCTGTACGATTGTCTCGCATACAAGATTCTCTTTCGGTTCTTGTTACCAATATTTCTCTTCATGTCGTTCCGTCCTTGCCCCTTTGAAGGGTCCCCTTTCCTCAGTTTTGTAAAACTTTGACTCACGTGACTAAAGCTTTACCCCTCCTACAGGGGAGGGGGGGGTAAGAGGAGTAAAGTCTGGGTCTAAATCTAAGTACAGAAGGGTCTAAGTCTGCCGACGGTGTAGGCTACTCTGTTGTTTTTCCTGACAACACCTATATGTGTCGCCTGCCTCCGGAGACTAGCACCTTCATGGTGGAACTTTATGCTATTTTGTATCTCCTTCGTCACTGCTTTCTCGCTGTCAACTCTCCTTTGTTGTTGTAGTTGACACTCACAGTGCCCTCATGGCTCTGGAGTGCTTTAATCCAGTCCATCCTGTAGTAGTCGAAACTCAACATTGGCTGTTTCTTATCTCTAGTAGAGTGAAGACTGTGGAGTTTTGTTGGGTTCCCAGCCATATTGGCGTGTCCTTAAATGAGCGTGCAGACGCTGCCGCTAAGGAGGCTCTCCACACTTGTGCTATCTCCCGTAAAGGTATCCTCTATTCCAACTTCTACCCAGTTATTCATTCCTCAATCCTTGCCCGTTGGCAGGGTCGTTTGTCTTCTGTTACTGGTAAAATAAGTAAAGTAAAGTAAATTTTATTCAGGAAAGTACATACATAGTTGATTTACAAACATAATGTTGGATTTATAAATAAAGGTAGTACATACAATACCTAAAGCCACTAGTACGCAAAGCGTTTCGGGCAAGGTGTGTGGGGGGGGGGAAAACTTAGACTAAAACTTAATAGTAATTGGGATTTGGTATAAATTATGTTGAAAAAAAATAAAAAAAGGGGGGAACATGGCAGAAATCAGCAATTGTACAAGTTGGTAAACAAACAGCATTGTTTAAAAAAATAGCAAGACATGGGTTGACATATAGGGGTAAGGTAGGTTACATGGAGTTAATTAGGTAGTACTTGGTTTTACTCTTAAACTGGTTGAGGGAGGTACAGTCTTTGACATGATTGGGAAGGTCGTTCCACATTCTGGGTCCCCTGAATTGTAGAGCATTTCTAGTTTGGTTAAGTCGCACTCTTGGAATATCAAATAGGTATTTGTTTCTGGTGCGATGCCCATGAGTTCTGTTACAACCTTCTAGGAAGCTTCTAAGTTCAGGATTGACATTGCAGCTCAGAGTTTTAACAATATTGAGTACACATGAGAGAATGTGCAGTGACTTAATATCTAACATATTTAAAGATTTGAGTAAGGGTACCGAGTGCTGTCTGGGGCCAGAGTTAGATATTGTTCCAATAGCAGCTTTGTGTTGAATAATTAGAGGGCATAAGTGATTTTGTGTACTAGAACCCCAAGCACAGAGACCATAATTGAGATAAGGATAGATGAGAGAGTAATAGAGAATCACCAGGCCATGGCGAGGTATCTGATCTTAGAAAGAATGCCAACAGTTTTAGAAACTTTTTTTGAAATATTTAGAATGTGTCCCTGGAAATTCGGCTTGTGTTCTATGAGAACACCAAGGAATTTTCCATCTACTTTGTTACAAATTTGGATATTGTTTATCCTGAGATGAATTTAATTTGAGGATTTATTGCCAAACAAAATATAGAAAGTTTTGTCAATGTTGCGAGTGATTTTGTTGGCAGTTAGCCAGAGATGGACTTTATTTAGTTCAGTATTTACTGTGACATTTAGAGCAAAAGGGTTAGGACTGGAGAAAATGAAGGGTGTGTCCTCAGCAAAAAGAATTGGTTTGAGGTGTTGGGAGGCATTTGGAAGGTCATTAATGTAGATGAGAAAGAGGAGAGGGCCAAGTATGCTGCCCTGAGGAACACCAATGTTGATGGGTAGCGTGGAAGAAATTGAATTATTCACAGAAACATACTGAAGCCTGTCAGTAAGGTAAGATTGAAGGTATTGCAGGGAGTGACCTCTGACTCCATAATGATGTAATTTAAGAAGAAGGTTTTGATGGTTGACAGTGTCAACAGCCTTACGCAGGTCCACAAATAACCCAACAGGGAACTCATTTTTATCAAGAGCTGCATGTATCAAGTTAATCGTACTAATAAGTGCATCGTTAATGCTTTTTTAGGCGGTCTGAAGCCATATTGACAAGAGCTAAGTATATTGTGTTTAGCTAGATAAGAGTAAAGCTGCTTGTAGATTAGTTTTTCAAATATTTTTGACAAGTTAGGCAGAATTGATATAGGTCTGAAGTTGTTGACATCAGTGAGATCACCATATTTATGGACTAGGGTTACTCTCGTTTTTTTTTTAGAATAACTGGAAAGGTTTGGAGTTCAAGTGACTTGTTGTAGAGTAATGCAATGGCAGGGGCTAAAGATCTAGAGGCTTTTTTGTAGATTAGAGTTGGTATCTACACCAGTATCTGGTATCTGGTTGGTACCTGAGCACTACACCAGAAATAAATACAGTTTTGATATTCCTAGAGTACGACTTAATCAAACTAGAAATGCTCTACAAATCAAGGGGCCCAGAATGTGGAATGACCTTCCCAACCATGTTAAAGACTGTACCTCTCTCAACCAGTTTAAGATAAAAACGAAGCTATACCTAATAAATTCCCTGTAACCTAACTTACCCTTCTATTGTCAACCAATGTTTTTTTTTTTTTAAAGAGCGCTGTTTGTCGACATAATTGTATTTGTGCTGCTTTTTCAGCTATGTTTTCATTTCTTGTTTTCATTCTACTCTTTATGCTCAATTAGTATTAAGCTTGTCATTTAAGTTTTTCATGCCCGAAACGCTTTGCGTAATAGTGGCTTTAGGCATTGTATGTACTAGCTCTACCTATAAGTCAACCAATCTTTGTAAAAATTTCTTGTATGTATGTACCTTACCTAAATAAACCTTTTATTATTTATTTTTATTTTATCTCAGCAAGGGCACTAGACTTGATCTTAAGGGAAAGGATTCCCTCATTTACATCAGTGGAATTAGCGGGCGTTAGGTAGAGAGACTATGGGTAGTTACCTGTAAGATAGTCCTGAACATTAGTACTGGAAGATGGAATATCATTAGCAATGGATGACCCAATGGATGAGAAGAACCTATTGAATTCAATAGCAGTATCAGTGGCTGAAAGCAGACCATCGTTATTGGACAGGATTATTGGTACAGTTTTCTGTATACTGTACGGAGTGCTGTATACTGTACGGGGTTCTGTATACTGTACGGGGTTCTGTATACTGTACACTGTTCTGTATACTGCATGGACGTTCTGTATACTCTACACTTGTTCTGTATACTGTACGAGGTTCTGTATACTGTACGCTGTTCCATATACTGTACGTTGTTCTGTATACTGTACGCTGTTCCATATACTGTACGTTGTTCTGTATACTGTACGCTGTTCCATATACTGTACGTTGTTCTGTATACTGTACGCTGTTCAGTATCCTGTTCGCTGTTCTGTATGATGTACACTGTTCTGTATATTGTACGGGGTTCTGTATACTGTACAAGGTTCTGTATACTGTACAGGGTTCTGTATACTGTACAAGGTTCTGTATACTGTACAATGTTCTGTATACTGTATAGGGTTCTGTATACTGTACACTCTTCTGTATATTGTACACTGTTCTGTATACTGTACACTGTTCTGTATACTGTACACTGTTCTGTATACTGTACACTGTTCTGTATTCTGTATACTGTTCTGTATACTGTACACTGTTATGTATACTGTTTACTGTACGGGGTTCTGTATACTGAATGCTGTTCTGTATACTATACGGTGTTCTGTATACTGTACATTGTTCTGTATACAGTACGTTGTTCTGTATACTGTACGCAGTTCTGTATACTGTACATTGTTCTGTATACAGTACGGATTCTGTATACTGTTTACTGTTCTGTATACTGTACGCTATTCTGTATACTATACATGGTTCTGTATACTCTACAAGGTTCTGCATCCTGTACAGGGTCCTGTATACTGTACGGGGTTCTTTATTCTGTACACTGTTCTGTATGCTGTGGCTTGCTGTGTTAGTCCTGGGGCCCTCAACCGTTCCTGGTATGGGAGCCACCATGCCCCGTCTGGCTTGCTGTGTTAGTCCTGGGGCCCTCAACCGTTCCTGGTATGGGAGCCACCATGCCCCGTCTGGCTTGCTGTGTTAGTCCTGGGGCCCTCAACCGTTCCTGGTATGGGAGCCACCATGCCCCGACTGGCTTGCTGTGTTAGTCCTGGGGCCCTCAACCGTTCCTGGTATGGGAGCCACCATGCCCCGTCTGGCTTGCTGTGTTAGTCGTGGGGCCCTCAACCGTTCCTGGTATGGGAGCCACCATGCCCCGTCTGGCTTGCTGTGTTAGTCCTGGGGCCCTCAACCGTTCCTGGTATGGGAGCCACCATGCCCCGTCTGGCTTGCTGTGTTAGTCCTGGGGCCCTCAACCGTTCCTGGTATGGGAGCCACCATGCCCCGTCTGGCTTGCTGTGTTAGTCCTGGGGCCCTCAACCGTTCCTGGTATGGGAGCCACCATGCCCCGTCTGGCTTGCTGTGTTAGTCCTGGGGCCCTCAACCGTTCCTGGTATGGGAGCCACCATGCCCCGTCTGGCTTGCTGTGTTAGTCCTGGGGCCCTCAACCGTTCCTGGTATGGGAGCCACCATGCCCCGTCTGGCTTGCTGTGTTAGTCCTGGGGCCCTCAACCGTTCCTGGTATGGGAGCCACCATGCCCCGTCTGGCTTGCTGTGTTAGTCCTGGGGCCCTCAACCGTTCCTGGTATGGGAGCCACCATGCCCCGTCTGGCTTGCTGTGATAGTCCTGGGGCCCTCAACCGTTCCTGGTATGGGAGCCACCATGCCCCGTCTGGCTTGCTGTGTTAGTCCTGGGGCCCTCAACCGTTCCTGGTATGGGAGCCACCATGCCCCGTCTGGCTTGCTGTGTTAGTCCTGGGGCCCTCAACCGTTCCTGGTATGGGAGCCACCATGCCCCGTCTGGCTTGCTGTGTTAGTCCTGGGGCCCTCAACCGTTCCTGGTATGGGAGCCGATTTAGTTCTGAGATGCTTTTTGTCGCTCTGTGTTGTACTTTCTCCACAGCAGATATGTTCTGAAGCTGAGGCCTCTATGCTTGATACAGCAGTCCAAATGTGGCCGCACCAGAGAGGTTTACAGTTCAATAACTTTATTTTCCTTGAAAATAAAGTTGACTTTCTTACTAGTGTTCCCAATTGTTGTGCAACTTTCAATGACTGGTCCCCGTGGCGCAGTGGTGAAACACTATCCCCAGCACTTCGCGAACAGTATAGTCTGGGTTCGTATCCTGGCTGGGTTCGTATCCTGGCTGATTGACTGGGTTCCAATCCTTAACATTATGCCTCTTCACCCAGCAGTGAAACGATTTGACGGGTCGTATTCCGGAGTTATTAATTAAGATTAATATTAATCTTAGGACTTAGCCGTATTAGGATAAAGGACCTGCCCGAAATGCTATGCGTACTAGTGGCTTTACAAGAATGTAAAAACTGGTGGACCATCCAAGTAGTAGGCGTCCATCTGTCTCAGGAGACTATGGAGTTCCGTTCTGGTTGTCAGTCTGGAGTGGCCTCACCAGGGCACAAAGCCAGGGTAGGTTGATAAGGGGGAGAAGCTGTCACCCATGCAGCAGGTCCCCCTCTCCACAGCACAGAACGTCTCCATTGTAAAGGCAAGCGCCAATAAGATTGGTTCCAGCGCCGTCGCAGGAACTGTCAGAACGAGGTTGAAGGCAACAAGGAACTGCCCCCAGGGGGGCTCCAGCTCCGGAGTTAACCTCGAAGTTGGTACAAGAAGGCACAGGGACTCCAACCCCAGAGTCTTTTTTGTTGTTGTTACTCTTTTTTGTGGGGGGAAAGGAGGAAAATTAGGAAAAATGGGGGAACCATTGACAAGCTGCCGGCTTCCCGTCTCCGTCGTGACCACTAGACACAAGGTTACTTTAGGCATTAGGACACTATAGGAATTATCATCATCAGGAAAAGATCATCGAGGCAAATGGGGGGACCTTCGACAAGCCGCCGGCCTCCTGTCCTCATCGAGGCCAGTATTAGTAGCTCTCAAGTAAACTCAGATAATTATTACACTTCGATATCTAAGTAATTCCGCCTTATTACAAATTTGTTTAGTACGTTCCTCGAGCCTCCGTGGCGCAATTGGTTAGCGCGTTCGGCTGTTAACCGAAAGGTTGGTGGTTCGAGCCCACCCGGGGGCGATTATTTAGGCCAACTCTAGGGGTTGACCTCAGACAAGACCGACATAACACACTTGACAGCGATGTCACACTTGGCCCCGTGATCCAGCCCGTCCTCCTCAAGTCTGCCAACGTCAACAAACTCTCGCGCGTAAGTGACCTTATCCTAACACAACAGAGAACGGCACAGTATGTCAACGTCGCGACCCATCCTCCTGTTTACACAGTAGTTGTTGTATATGCTCCATAGTACAAACGTTGACGTACTAAGTCATTACATAATAGTACTTACTAATCACTTTATAGTCTGAAGTCTTAATTATAGTCTTAATTATAGTCTTAATTATAGTCTTAATTATAGACTCTTTATAGTCCGAAGTGAAGTATATAGTACCAATCACTTTATAGCCTGAAAAAATAAAGCTAAAAAATATATATATATTCCTAGGTCTAGTATAGCACACATATATGTACGATATTAGGCCTCAGATAGCGTGTATTAGGCCTAGGAAGGTTCAGTTAGTTAAGGTTGTCTTTGCAATATAAATACAAAACCTTTTCCGGTTTGTCTAAATTCAATAGTACAAATTTCTACTTTCTAATTGCGTTGTACGTTTATTTATTTATTTATTTATTTATATATATATACAAGAAGGTACATTGGGTTTGTGAGAATACATTGGATAGTACAGTTTTTACATTCTTGTAAAGCCACTAGTACGCGCAGCGTTTCGTTGATATATTTACTGTGGTCCGTACGTTGCATACGTTACGTACGTTGCGTACGTTGATATATTTACTGTGGTCCTCATCGTTACTATAAGTACTACCAACACAAGAGGATGGGCTGCAGTTTCACGAGCCGCTACCATTTTCTAGTACGACAATTGTTGGTCTCGGGAAGAGTATTCGTCAAAAGGCGCCGTTCTATTAGGAGGACGGGTTGAACAGCTACATACCGAGTTTTGGCGGCATAACACAACAATTTAGAAAATAATATATAGTTATAAACTGCCTCCCAGTCCTTCGGAGCTCATCAACTGTTTAATATGTGTAAAGTCGCCAAAGATTGAGATAACATGTTCGTAAGTACTTGCGTAACTGACTGATGAATCTCGGTCCAGACACTAAATATAATTCTTATGCTTGGAATGTTTACATGCAAGAAGAGTTGCTATAGACCTCAACAAACACGACAGATCAGCCTCCAGGGCTGAGTGGATCCCATACTTATCCTGTAGACCCCATGTATACCTATCCTGTGAGCGTTAGTGCCTCCAATACATGTCCTGTTCATGAGTGGTAGTGAACCCATACCCATCGTGTGCAGCAGTGATCACATACCCATGCTATGATGTATGTCATACGCAGCTGGCTGTGCTCAGTAGCCATGATGTGTGCATCCCATGCGCAAGATCAGTACGTACTGGTGCGTTACTGCGCAGAAACACTGATACTTTTATTTACGAAGAAAATATTACCAATTATAATATTGTAAAAGATGTATAAAATGTATCATCCAAATAATATGAACAGCAGAGTGGCGCAGTGGAAGCGTGCTGGGCCCATAACCCAGAGGTCCGTAGATCGAAACTACGCTCTGCTATGAAGTTATTTTAATGTATTAATAATGTATTTTCAATACAAATGTAGGTATAGCAGTGTCTTGCTACCTCCTTCAATATAAGTAATTACAAATTACAGGTTGAGCTAGTTATATGTTAAAAAATAAAGGCACAATAACGAACGTGGGAGATTTGTACCTGAATTTACCTGTCTAGTGTCCTCGACGGATAATGGAAGCCATCGGCTTGTCAAAGATCCCCCCTCTCCCCCCATGGTTCATGACGATTGTTTCTATTTGGATTTTGAACTGAGGTATCTTGGTATTTAACGACTTCGCTAGTTAGACAATTCCATGGGATAACCCTAGTTTATAGTATAGTTCATTTAATATGCACCCCATACCCGTCCTGTGGGCGGTAGTGGGAAGAGATACAGAGGCACATAATGGGCTCAGGGACTGAACCCCACAATTCATTTAGCTGAGCAAGTTAATCTTGCTGAGAGAGTTACAAAATTCAATGCACATCATCACATCAACAATGGGCTCGAGACCGCCAACAAGTACAGTTTCTAAATTAAGCAACTGACATGGTGAGAGCCCTACAGCGAGAAACATTTGTACGCTAACCAACTGTGTTACGGAGGCTACGCTCTCTAAAACCTTACAAATATTTCCACCTGCTTCTTACCGCTCGCTCCCGCCATCGAAAGTCCTAATATCACTTCCTCCTGCTTCCCCCCGCTCTCTGAAGCTCTAGTAACACTTCCTACCACTCTCTGGACCCATAAAAATACTTCCTCCTGCTCGCTCCCGCTCTCTGAAACCCAATTAATATTTCCTTCTCCTTCCTCCAACTCGTTCCCGCTCTCTGAAACCCTATTAATACTTCCTTCTGCTACCTCCCACTTCCTCCCGCTCTCTGAAGCCTTAAAAATATTCCCTCCCGCTCTCTAAAGCCCTAATAACAATTCCTTCCGCTCTCCGAATCCCTAAAAATCTTCCTCTTATTTCATCCCGCTCTCTGTAGCCTTAAAAACACCTGCTCCCGCACTCTGAAACCTTAAAAATACTTCCTACTGCTTCCTCCTACTCTCTGAAGCCCTAATATCACTTTTTCCTGCTTCCTATAACAAATGTTCCAGAGATGTGTAAATATTTAATTCAAAATGATCTGCTACCAGAAATTTTTGCCAAATATCCCCAGTTTGCTAACTGTAGGTAGTACCCAAGTGATTGTAAGCTATCCACCGCTGCCCACTGGAGGGGGGGCGTTGTGCAGGACAAACATATCAATTAAATAAAATAATAAAATGTTTATTCAGGTAAGGTACATACATTCAAGAAATTTTACATAATTTGATCGATTTATAGATGGAGCTAGTACATACAATGCCTAAAGCCACTATTACGCAAAGCGTTTCGGGCAGGAAATTGTGACACTAGCTCTCGACATGTCAGTTGCTTAATTTAGAAACCGTACTTGTGGTCAATCACGAACCCATTGTTGATGTGACGACTTATACTGAATTTTGTAACTAACTTATCAAGATTGAAACTTGCTTAGCTAAGTGAATTGTGGGGTTCAGTCCCTGAGCCCATTATGTGCCTCTGTAACCCCTTCCACTACCGCCCACAATATGGGTATGGGGTGCATAATAAGTGAACTAAACTAAACTTAACTTCTCATGTTATCGTGACGTCACACACGCCGTACACACATAAATCAGGATTTTCTCTCTATTTTCGTTATTAAACCTTTTATAATTTACATAATTACTCAAGCAATGTGTTTTGATCATATTATATCGCTGAAGAAAAACTATGTGCATCTTCGGTAGCAATTAACCGGATTTGGTCCATATAATAACAGCTCACTATACTTCAGGTTTCCGTAGTGTAGTGGTTATCACGTGCGCCTCACACGCGCAAGGTCCCCGGTTCGATCCCGGGCGGAAACATTTGACTTTTTAAATGTTTGTTTTCATAACTCATTGAAATAAACTCCAAATGTCCAACCACTTGGGTCGGACGGTAGAGCGACGGTCTCGCTTCTTGCAGGTCGGCGTTCAATCCCCGACCGTCCAAGTGGTTGGGCACCATTCCTTCCCCCCGTCCCATCCCAAATCCTTATCCTGACCCCTTCCCAGTGCTATATAGTTGTAATGGCTTGGCGCTTTCCCCCTGATAGTTCCCTTCCCTTCCCTTCAAAGAGCTAAAATTAATAACAAAGTATATTGACAATATTTATTAAATCATAAAACTTATACCATTTTGTAATTTGTTAATACTACATTATATTAATTGTTAATATTGAGAGTCATATAACTATGTATTGTGGAGCAGAGTGGCGCAGTGGAAGCGTGCTGGGCCCATAATCCCACTAGAGGTCCGTAGATCGAAACTACGCTCTGCTACAGCTAGTCTAATTTTTCCTACCATAACACCCCAAATGGCCGGGGAGGATTTACTGGGCGCAAATCCTTAACTGTAGCCTCTGTTTAACTCAACAGTAAAATGTGTACTTGGTTGTAACAACGATTCTTCGCGGCGGGGATCGTATTCCAGGGACCTGCCCGAAACGCTACGCGTACAAGACGCGTACAAAACGCTAGGCTGTACAAGAATGTAACAACTCTTGTGTATATCTCAAAAAAAAAAGTGAAATGTTTATATCTTTAATAAATACAATCCATCCTCCTGTACATTTTGTAACTATGTGGAGCATCGTACATATAAATTATATATTGACGTAATGGACAATTACATAGTAGAACTTGGTACTATTCACCTTATAGTTCGGAAAAAATATAGCTAAAATCAAACAGATATATTCCAAGGCCTAGTATAACATATATGTACTATATTTGGCCTCAGTTAGCATGTATTAGACCTTGGATGGTAAGTTACGTTAGGTTTTATGAGAAACAAATTCAAAGGTTCGGGCCAACCTTGCCTGAAACGCTTGGCGTAATACTGGCTTTAGACATTGTATGTACTATCTCTATCTATAAATCCAACAACATGTTTATATCTCACCTTGAATATATATACTTTACCTGAATAAACATTTGATTTGACAAAACCTTTGCCGGTTTATACAAATTCACTAATAGCAAATTCTACTATCCAATTGTCCATTACATCAATATATGCACGATGGAGGATGGATGTGTTGCTTATAAGCACTGCTATTAATATATCATAAGCTCCTACATAGATTACACACAGAAATCACAATAGCGTGATGCATCATATGAACAAATCTACCAGGGCCGTGACGAGGGTTCAAACCTACGTCCGAGAGGATTCCAGACGCTGCCTTAATCGACTGAGCTACGACATGGTAAAAGAATTGCAACCACAAGTTCTACTGACCTTACTTGGATCCTGCAGCCTCTCCGAGACACAAACCAGGATTTTACACAATTCCCCCCATGCACCCGAGCTCTGTCAATAAGCCGTTCTACCTCTTCGCCCTTACTTCATTACAAAATGAAGTAAGCTTGGATCATTACTGCTTGGATCCCCGAAGGTCCAAGTGATTGGGCACCGTTTTTCCACTCCATACTTTTGATTCTTGCAGGGTCGGCGTTCGATCCCCGATGGTGCAAGTGGTTGAGCACCGTTCCTTCATTCCGTCCTCACATCCCAGCCCATCCTAATGTCCCTTCCAAGTGTTATATATTCATACTGGCCTGGCGCTTTCACATCATTTCCTTACCTTACCTTACATCCTCTTCTCATAAAGATTAATTTTCCTTCCCGACTTTCTCCTTCTCACGCCTCAATTGTCAGTTGATGATGTATGATGAAGTGGATGAATGTATGACTGTTGAGTTCTTCATTAAGCAGGAAGAGTCGTGGCCAGACTGGGAGGTCAGACCCGGTGTTCACGCGGTCACCAGTTGGACCCGGTGTTCACGCGGTCACCAGTTGGACCCGGTGTTCACGCGGTCACCAGATGGACCCGGTGTTCACGCGGTCACCAGTTGGACCCGGTGTTCACGCGGTCACCAGTTGGACCCGGTGTTCACGCGGTCACCAGTTGGACCCGGTGTTCACGCGGTCACCAGTTGGACCCGGTGTTCACGCGGTCACCAGTTGGACCCGGTGTTCACGCGGTCACCAGTTGGACCCGGTGTTCACGCGGTCACCAGTTGGACCCGGTGTTCACGCGGTCACCAGATGGACCCGGTGTTCACGCGGTCACCAGTTGGACCCGGTGTTCACGCGGTCACCAGTTGGACCCGGTGTTCACGCGGTCACCAGTTGGACCCGGTGTTCACGCGGTCACCAGTTGGACCCGGTGTTCACGCGGTCACCAGTTGGACCCGGTGTTCACGCGGTCACCAGTTGGACCCGGTGTTCACGCGGTCACCAGTTGGACCCGGTGTTCACGCGGTCACCAGTTGGACCCGGTGTTCACGCGGTCACCAGTTGGACCCGGTGTTCACGCGGTCACCAGTTGGACCCGGTGTTCACGCGGTCACCAGTTGGACCCGGTGTTCACGCGGTCACCAGTTGGACCCGGTGTTCACGCGGTCACCAGTTGGACCCGGTGTTCACGCGGTCACCAGTTGGACCCGGTGTTCACGCGGTCACCAGTTGGACCCGGTGTTCACGCGGTCACCAGTTGGACCCGGTGTTCACGCGGTCACCAGTTGGACCCGGTGTTCACGCGGTCACCAGTTGGACCCGGTGTTCACGCGGTCACCAGATGGACCCGGTGTTCACGCGGTCACCAGTTGGACCCGGTGTTCACGCGGTCACCAGTTGGACCCGGTGTTCACGCGGTCACCAGTTGGACCCGGTGTTCACGCGGTCACCAGTTGGACCCGGTGTTCACGCGGTCACCAGTTGGACCCGGTGTTCACGCGGTCACCAGTTGGACCCGGTGTTCACGCGGTCACCAGTTGGACCCGGTGTTCACGCGGTCACCAGTTGGACCCGGTGTTCACGCGGTCACCAGTTGGACCCGGTGTTCACGCGGTCACCAGTTGGACCCGGTGTTCACGCGGTCACCAGTTGGACCCGGTGTTCACGCGGTCACCAGTTGGACCCGGTGTTCACGCGGTCACCAGTTCCAACTCTCAGTGGCTGACATTTCCTTTTTTCATTTAGTTACATAATAATTCAGTTTTAATTATTTATTCGCAATTTTCATTTAAATAATCACATTTTAAATGTTCAATCTCGTTATGTTTGTCAATTACAGCAACTTTATTATATATGTTAAATAACATTTTATTGAATCTAACAGTTTGTTCATTCAGTCACATTTTATTTATTCATTTATTTTATATACATCTATTTAATCACTTGTTAGTTATTTGTTTTCTATCACCTTTTGTTTATTTATTCAATCGCTAACTTTTATAAAATTTACATATTAGCAATAAAACATTAATATCTGGCAAGAATACAACGTTAAACACTTGATGGCAATTTGAGTTGTGAGTGTTGCATCACAATAATTACACGATGATAGTTGTGAGTGTTGCATCACAATAATTAGACGATGATAGTTGCAAAATTGCAACGCTGTAAACTGTGCTTTGAGTGTTACAACACAGCAATGACGCGGTGTGAGTGTTGCAAGGCAATAACCTGTTGTTACAGTTACAACATAAATAATGTGTTCTGAATGTTGCAGTACTTATAAATATAATTGCGTGTGGCAACATTGAAATAACGTGTTGTGATGTTGCAACAAAGAAATAATGTGTTGTATTGCAATGATGGCATAATGTGTTGTATTACAATGCCGGCATAATGTGTTGTATTACAATGCCGGCATAATGTGTTGTATTACAATGCTGGCATAATGTGTTGTATTACAATGCCGGCATAATGTGTTGTATTACAATGCAGGCATAATGTGTTGTATTACAATGCAGACATAATGTGTTGTATTACAATGCAGGCATAATGTGTTGTATTACAATGCCAGCATAATGTGTTGTATTACAATGCCGGCATAATGTGTTGTATTACAATGCTGGCATAATGTGTTGTATTACAATGCCGGCATAATGTGTTGTATTACAATGCTGGCATAATGTGTTGTATTACAATGCCAGCATAATGTGTTGTATTACAATGCAGGCATAATGTGTTGTATTACAATGCCAGCATAATGTGTTGTATTACAATGCCGGCATAATGTGTTGTATTACAATGCTGGCATAATGTGTTGTATTACAATGCCGGCATAATGTGTTGTATTACAATGCCGACATAATGTGTTGTATTACAATGCCAGCATAATGTGTTGTATTACAATGCCGGCATAATGTGTTGTATTACAATGCCGACATAATGTGTTGTATTACAATGCCAGCATAATGTGTTGTATTACAATGCCGGCATAATGTGTTGTATTACAATGCCGGCATAATGTGTTGTATTACAATGCCGACATAATGTGTTGTATTACAATGCCAGCATAATGTGTTGTATTACAATGCCAGCATAATGTGTTGTATTACAATGCAGGCATAATGTGTTGTATTACAATGCCGACATAATGTGTTGTATTACAATGCCAGCATAATGTGTTGTATTACAATGCCAGCATAATGTGTTGTATTACAATGCCGGCATAATGTGTTGTATTACAATGCAGGCATAATGTGTTGTATTACAATGCCGACATAATGTGTTGTATTACAATGCAGGCATAATGTGTTGTATTACAATGCCGGCATAATGTGTTGTATTACAATGCAGGCATAATGTGTTGTATTACAATGCCGGCATAATGTGTTGTATTACAATGCCAGCATAATGTGTTGTATTACAATGCCGGCATAATGTGTTGTATTACAATGCCGGCATAATGTGTTGTATTACAATGCCGACATAATGTGTTGTATTACAATGCCAGCATAATGTGTTGTATTACAATGCCAGCATAATGTGTTGTATTACAATGCCGGCATAATGTGTTGTATTACAATGCCGACATAATGTGTTGTATTACAATGCCAGCATAATGTGTTGTATTACAATGCCGGCATAATGTGTTGTATTACAATGCCAGCATAATGTGTTGTATTACAATGCCGGCATAATGTGTTGTATTACAATGCAGGCATAATGTGTTGTATTACAATGCAGACATAATGTGTTGAAACGTTACATTACAGTAATAACATGTTGTAACCCTCACAGTATGTTATTTATGAGTGACCATCCTGGCTACGTATTGTTTTGTTGCAACACTCACAACACGTTTTATTTTGCAACACTCGCAAAACTCCTTCTTGTGTTCAAACACTTATAACTTTTCATTTCAGTGTTGCAACACTCACAACACCTTATTCAAATTCTCAACACTCACAAAACCTTGTCTATGTGTTGCCACACCCAAAACACGCTATTCTTGTACGTTGCAACACTTGCAGCATGTGTGTGTGTGTGTGTGTGTGTGTGTGTGTGTGTGTGTGTGTGTGTGTGTGTGTGTGTGTGTGTGTGTGTGTGTGTGTGTGTGTGTGTGTGTGTGTGTGTGTGTGTGTGTGTGTGTGTGTGTGTGTGTGTGTGTGTGTGTGTGTGTGTGTGTGTGTGTGTGTGTGTGTGTGTGTGTGCAATCGTGTGAAGTCTGTATTTTTGGATATGTATTTGACAAGTTTTATCTAAAGTCCGGTTTTCATTCAGGAGTCTTTCCTCTCTTGAGTAAATAAACTTAAGTTATCAAAAACCTTTTAAATGTCATAAGATATTGAAAGGAATATAAGATAATTACCTAAAGAATACTATAATATTACCATAATTACCTGAACTATTACTATAATATTACCATAATTTCTTTAATTATTACTATAATTTTACAAAAATTACCTAATTATTACTATAATATTAACATGATTGTCTTTATTAGTACTTTGTTCTCAACACATTCTATTCTTTATGTTCAATTAGTATTAAGTTCTAGATATTAATGTTTTTCCTGCCTGAAACGCATTGCGTAATAGTGGCTTTAGGCATTGTATGTACTAGCTCTATCTATATATCGATCCATTAATGTAACATTACTTGTATGTATGTACCTTACCTGAATAAACATATTTATTTATTTATTTATAATTTTGCCATAATTACCTTAACTAGAAGTAGGCATCGGTCAACCCCGTGCGGGTTATGGAGTTGTGCCCTGGGTGTCTAGTTGTTATAGTGTAGTTGGATGCTGCGCCTGCTGTGTCTGTGAAGGTCAACCCCGTGCGGGTTATGGAGTTGTGCCCTGGGTGTCTAGTTGTTATAGTGTAGTTGGATGCTGCGCCTGCTGTGGCTGTGAAGGTCAACCCCGTGCGGGTTATGGAGTTGTGCCCTGGGTGTCTAGTTGTTATAGTGTAGTTGGATGCTGCGCCTGCTGTGGCTGTGAAGGTCAACCCCGTGCGGGTTATGGAGTTGTGCCCTGGGTGTCTAGTTGTTATAGTGTAGTTGGATGCTGCGCCTGCTGTGGCTGTGAAGGTCAACCCCGTGCGGGTTATGGAGTTGTGCCCTGGGTGTCTAGTTGTTATAGTGTAGTTGGATGCAGCGCCTGCTGTGGCTGTGAAGGTCAACCCGAGAATGACAGTCCCAACTACAGCTAGTGCAGGTAAACGCCGAAGCGGGTGCATTTGACAGTGGTCGAGACCTCCTCTGTTGATGTCGATGCTCGTCTGCTTGAGGTCGCGTTTGCAGCCGTCTTTGAAACGCAGCTGAGGTCTTCCGGTGGGTCTCCTTCCTGATGCCAGTTCTCCATACAAGAGGTCCTTTGGTATGCGGTCATCTTCCATATGTGTGACATGTGCCAGTCATCGCAAGTGTCTCTGTTTCAGGAGAGTGAACATTGAAGGGACTCTTGTTCCCTCGAGTCCTGTATTCTTGGTGACGTGGTCTTTCCACGTGATGTCAAGGATGCGTCTCAGGTTCTGCGTGTGAAAGGTATTAAGCCGTCTCTCCTGGCGAGAGCGCAGGGTCCAGGATTCCAAGCCGTAGAGAAGTGTACTCACCACACATGCCATGAAGACTTGTGCCTTGGTGTGCACTGTCAGTTTGGCATTTTCCCAAACGCGCTTTGCGAGCCTGACCAGTGTTGTTGCGGCCTTCCTGATACGCCTGTTGAGTTCAGTGTCCAGGGAAAGGGTGTCTGAGATTGTGGAGCCTAGGTACACAAACTCGGGAACTGCCTCCAGCACATAGTCTGCTATGTTTATACAGGGTAGCTCATTGACGTCTTGTCCTATCACCTGTGTCTTCTTCAGGCTGATTGTCAAGCTGAATGCGGAACAGGCTGCGGCAAAGCGGTTGCTGCAGGCGTTGTGCTGTGTGTATGATCGCTTCGTCGTCGGCGAAGAGGAACTCCCTGAGGATTCGCATCTGTACTTTTGTCTTTGCTCGGAGTCTGGATAGATTATAGAGCTTTCCATCAGATCTTGTACGGAGATAGATGCCCTCTGTGGTTGTTTCAAAGGCATGCTTGACGAGGATCGCGAGGAAGATGCCAAACAGGGTTGGAGCAAGAACGCACCACTGTTTAACACCACTCTTGATGTTGAATGGTTCAGAAGTTGAGCCGTCGTACACGACCGTGCCCTTCATGTCCTTGTGGAACGATTGTATCATGCTGAGTAGGGTGGGTGGGCAGCCAATTTTGGCCAAGATCTTAAAGAGTCCGTCCCTGCTCACGAGGTCGAAGGCCATTGTAAGGTCAATGAAGGCGATGTACACGGCTTTTCTCTGCTTCCTGCACTTTTCTTGAAGCTGTCTCAGGGTGAACACCATGTCAGTGGTCGACCTCTGCTCGGAAACCACACTGTGACTCAGGGTACACTCTTTCAGCAAGAATCTGAAGCCTGACCAAGACGACCCTGGCGAAGAGTTTGCTGACGACGCTGAGGAGGGAGATGCTACGATTGTTGTTTACATCGCTTCTGTCACCTTTATTTTTGTAGAGAGTGATGATGTTTGCATCTCTCATGTCTTGTGGCACCGAGCCCTCCCTCCAGCACTGGCACAGAAGTTCATGAAGCTCAGTTTTAAGTGTTCCACGAGCGCACTTGAGAAATTCAGGCGGAATCCCGTCGTCTCCTGGGGCCTTCCCTGAGGAAAGTGAATCCAATGCTTTCTCAACTTCTTCCACAGTCGGTTCATAGTCAAGTTCTTCCATGATGGGCAGGAACTTGATTGCATCCAAGGCTTCTACGCTGACCAAGTTCTTTCTGGAGTAGAGTTCGGAGTAATGCTCTACCCAGCGATTCATCTGTTGATCACGGTCTTTAATGATCTCTCCAGTGGCTGACTTAAGAGGAGCCGTCCTGTTTTGTGTAGGGCCTGTTGCCTGTTTGATCCCTTCGTACATGCCTCCTATGTTGCCGACAGTGGCCGCAGTCTGGATGCTGGAACAGAGTCGGAGCCAGTAATCGTTAGCACAGCACCTCACAGTTTGTTGAACTCTACTGCGGGCAGTACGGAGGGCCTGTAGGTTCCTTTCTGAGGGCAGGTTTTTGTAGGATGAGAGAGCTCCTCTCTTTTCCTCTACAAGGGGTAAGAGTTCCTCTGCAATGGCCTCGAACCAATCTGCTGACTTGTTCTGCCTCTTACCGAAGGTGGATATGGCAGTTGTAACACGGGACGGTATTGGCTCTACTCTGTCCTTTACCCTGTCCGTGACTATGCTTACTGAAACTTAAACCGAATTCCAAAGGACCCCAGAGTATACTCTATAGCCGAGTCCCACGCCACGTGGTCTTAGCCGTTTGACCGGCTAAGCTTCTATAGCCACGTGACGTCGTACTAGGTTTTCTAGCGAACTCAAGGGATCCCTTTACGCCGCCACCACCAGACCATTAACTAGAATCGTCAAGTAATCGGGGTCTGGACCGATTAATCGATCATTAAAACCTTGGGGCTCGATCCTCAAATTACTTGGAAAAGGAGGGATGAATCTACATTAAGTGTGGGAATTATATCAAACAAAGGGATAAATGAACTCTTAAACTTAGTTAGACATGCGGCCCAACTAAAATTTCAGACTCGTTACGACCACGTGACAAGGACATAGACACATTCAAAAATGGAAATAATAAAATACAAATCACAAGTTAATTATTTATTAATGCAAGTCCAACATATTTATTTATTTATTTCCAACAGCTAAATGAAATATCACTCCCTATACCTTAACTCTTCCTATCGAGACATGAGATGAACTATTTCCCTATACAATACTGTAGCAAACTATACCTTTTAATGCGACCAGCTGGTGTTCTACTGATCTATTTGGGCGAGGTGAAGATGGTGGCCTTCCCCAGTCACTGCCTAGTCCACACTGATCCTCCCTAGCTCTGCCTTCCTCACAGCTAGTCATAGCCGGAGGGTATTCCTACGCCAGGTTTACCAAGATTACTAAGCGGGGTTTAAATTGAACAACTAATCTCTGTTGCACTGAACAACCCAGATGGTTGAACTTTTATAAACTCTTGGTTATCGTACAGACATCTTAGGGAAAGGCTATTTCCAATTATAGTATGGCTATTTGAACTTTGAGAATTACTAAATATGGACGGCTTTGGTGACCCTTGACCCAGGGTCGCCAAAATTGATCCACATCAGAGGTTAGTCCTCTGCTAGTGACGTCGCTGACGGTGACTTACTCAGTATTCCGAAAATTGAGAATACTCTTGATACTTGAACAGGAATACTATTGAATACAATTTGAATGAAGGTTTGAATTTCTCTAAATTACTGAATTCTGTAAAATAATTCATTATATGTTGCTTAAGACAAAGGCGCCTGCCATTTTGTAATCTTAACGCTAATCCCGGGAGAGATGACCGTTTCTCTGCTTGAGTCAGGTCAAGTACCATCTGACTCCAACTTTCAAAACTCTCATGTCCATGAGAAACTATACTGAATAATTCCCTACAACAAACCTAGTTTGTTACACAGTGTTGAAAATAGTGCTCCTGAGATATGACCACCTCTCACTTGCACTATCGCAGGGTGGTACAGGAAGGGCAGTTACCAGCGCCGCAGTAATTTCTTCCACCTTGTGAAGGTCACGGGTCTTGTTTACGTTAATGCGTGGCCTTCCCTCCTTCTTTGCTCTGTGGATTTTCCGGGGCTGGAACTTTACTCTGCAAATGAAGAGAGAGTGGTCGGTGTCACAA
Source organism: Procambarus clarkii (assembly GCF_040958095.1). Lineage (NCBI taxonomy): Eukaryota > Metazoa > Arthropoda > Malacostraca > Decapoda > Cambaridae > Procambarus > Procambarus clarkii. The sequence goes on along the minus strand of NC_091187.1, from coordinate 38,472,640 downwards.
TCTGCGCTCTGGAAGCTGCGGGTCAGGTTGACGCTTCTCAGAGTGCTTTGCCCCGTAAGCACCAAGTAGAGTTGGTGCCAATACTTAGACCTGGGTGTCTCCAGGATACCTTATGCTGGGGCTTGGTGTCGAAGAAGGAGATGATGATGCAGGGATCATGACGACACCAGAACTCCAGGAGGCGCTGCCCACTCTCATGCATCTTCCCAAACTGGTCCAAGTAGGAAGGCCAAGAGCTGTGATCAGAACCAACTCTTGCATTAAAGTCTCCCAGGAGGAAGACTGGCTCTTGTTGAGGTATGTCTCTGAGAGTTAGGCCGAGGTCATCATAGAACTCGCCCTTCGCTTCGGTAGAGATCAGTGTTGGTGCACAGGCGTTGATGAGGCTGGCCATTCCTGCTGCTGTATAAAGCTGAAGTTTGATGATCCTTGCAGACCCCTCCGTGGCCGGTACTATGGACCCTAACAATGGTGGTTTGGTGGTTTGCCCTGCCAGAAGAAGGTAAAATTCTTCTCCCATATTCTGCTGGTCACGGGCAGACGTGTCTCCTGCAAGGCGACTATGTCCATCTGGAGCCTGCGTAGTTCATTGTTGATCACAGATGTCTTGCGGGCATTGTTCACTTCCAGACGATCTTCCGAGTGATCCGGTGTCATGGTCCTTATATTTCATGTGCCCAGTTTGAAAGCTTGGTAGATCTGTGTTTGTTTTCTTTTGCCTGGTGCATGGGTTGACGATCCGCTTATTGGATTGTGGCCCTAAGCCTCACGCACCCAGTGGAGCAGGCGGACCGTGGCGGGACAGCACCTTATTGGATGGGGGCTGCCCAGCTTGAGGTGGGCGGCAGCTGTCCTATGAAATCGGATGAGTTCTCCCAGAAGGCTTATCACGGGTGACTGTCGCTTCCCGTGTTGAGCCATCGCCAAGGAGATGCTGGAGTGTCCTCTCCAGGGCACAGGTCTGGGCAGTAATTATGGAGGATCAGCTGTTGCTCATGCAGCAGATCCACCCTCTCCACGCCACCGATGTGGTCCAAGGGAAGGGCAGGCGCCGATACGCTTGGCACCAGTGTGGTCGCAGGAGTTGCCAGAATGTAGCTGTAAACAGCTACATTCTGCCTTAGGGACTCTGACTCCTGATTTTTCCTCAGGGTTGACTCCCGAAGTCTTTCCCATGCGTGGGTTTAGCCACAAATAAATAAATAAATAAATAAATGTTTATTTAGGTAAGGTACATACATACAAGAGAAATTACAAAGAATGATTGATTTATAGATAGGGCTAGTACATACAATGCCTAAAGCCACTATTACGCAAAGCGTTTCGGGCATGAAAAACTTAAATGACTAAAGCTTAATACTAATTGAGTATAAAGGATAAAATGTGCTGAGAACAAATAAAAATAGAGATAAAAAAAGGGGGGTACATGGGTGAAAAAGCAGCACAAATACAATAGGTCGACAAACAGCGTTGATAAAAAAAAAACAGACATGGGTTGACAATAGAGGGGTAAGGTAGGTTACAGGGAATTTATTAGGTAGTGTTTCGTTTTTATCTTAAACTGGTTGAGAGAGGTACAGTCTTTAACATGGTTGGGAAGGTCATTCCACATTCTGGGTCCCTTGATTTGTAGAGCATTTCTAGTTTGATTAAGTCTGTAACGGTTCTATTGTTACGTAAAGTATGGTGACAAATAAACACAGACACTAAGATACTATATATATATTTGGTCGAATATACAGAAGTACACAGGTGATACGTTGGTGTGAGTTGAGCGCACTGAGCGTTGGTACAGTATCTCGCAAGTGTCTGCTCTAGACCACACTTGAAAGTAGACTAGTTAATGTTTGCTATTCTTGCTGCTTATATTGCTCGGGCAACACCTCACCGTGTTGCCCGGGCAACGCCTCACCTCATTCATCTCCAAAGGTTGACAGGAATATTAACACTATATTTGGAGCGAGTATATTATTGGGATAATCTACTCGCTACAGAACTCCCCCTCCCAGGGGATGAAAGGAAAAATACTTGATCAAGGAACTTAGCTGGTCGGTGAATTTTACGCCCTGCTCGCGTTACATAACCATCAAAGTTAACTTCCTCCTTTTCGCTGATGTCATCTAACTGGGGTCGTAGGGTGGGAGGTCGCACAGGATCGTCCGTCGTCGTAGGATCAGGTTGTGGTGCGGCTGGTAACTGGGGTTGTAGGGTGGGAGGTCGTACAGGATCGTCCGTTGTCGTAGGTGGCGGTGCTGCTGGTAACTGTGGTCGAAAAAGTGAACTGCGTAGTCGGCGGATGTGTCTCTGGATTTAGCAGTGTCGCAGACGTTGAGACGAAGCCTGGAGCAGAGCAGAGAGCTGAGTGAGGCCGGAGTCGTGGAGCTCTATGTGGGAGAGCGTGGCGGCTCGATTGAGAATTGTGAGTGTCTAAACTCGGGGAGCGAGAGCGTGGCGGCTCGATGCGGTCGTAGTCTGCTGTCTGCTCTGTGTCGAAGCTGTAGCGTCTTGGGTTGATTAGGACTGTACACGCCGAGTACTACATTGTTGACTGTGGAAATTGTAGTCTGGTACCAAAAGATGTAGGCAGTGTGTGGACAAGCTCGGTGTAGCAGGAGAGAAGAATGTGCATAATTGTTGTGTCCTTGGGTCGCTGGTGGAGCATTTAGATCCGGGGCGGATGGGCTCGGGCACCAGGACATTAGGAGGTAATTATGTAGGCACGTAGGTAGGACAACGAGGTAATCACATCTAGAGCTGAATTGTGCTGAAGGCGACGAAGTGTCGGAAACGCAAGCTGTAAGTCCTGCGCAAAGGGCTTGAGTCGGCCGAGTATCAAAATGCAGTGAACGTGTAGATGAATCTGACGAAAGAGCAGCTGTCGTGGGAGTTCCTGTAGAATAAGCAGTGCCCTGGCAGCGACGGAGAGGAGGCAGGACAGGCTGTAGATCCCACACGATGTAGTTGCTGATGAAACTGTCAGATGAGTAAGTAACACTCGCTGTGCAGCAAGCTGTAGTTGATGAAAATGCCGAGATGATCGCGATGTAAATCATAGCTGTGGCGAGGGTGTTGGCAGCGATCCATGACAGGTGGATGCGGTCCACAGCCAGCAATAGCAGTAGAGGTCCAGTGAGAATCCATGTTGTAGTCCATCGTGGCTGGGTATCGTAGAAACTCTCTGGGGTCACCAATGTAACGGTTCTATTGTTACGTAAAGTATGGTGACAAATAAACACAGACACTAAGATACTATATATATATTTGGTCGAATATACAGAAGTACACAGGTGATACGTTGGTGTGAGTTGAGCGCACTGAGCGTTGGTACAGTATCTCGCAAGTGTCTGCTCTAGACCACACTTGAAAGTAGACTAGTTAATGTTTGCTATTCTTGCTGCTTATATTGCTCGGGCAACACCTCACCGTGTTGCCCGGGCAACGCCTCACCTCATTCATCTCCAAAGGTTGACAGGAATATTAACACTATATTTGGAGCGAGTATATTATTGGGATAATCTACTCGCTACAAGTCGTACTCTTGGAATATTAAAACTGTATTTATTTCTGGTGTGGTGCTCATGGGTTCTGTTACAACCTTCAATGAAGCTTTTGAGTTCAGGATTGGCATTACAGTTCAGCGTTTTATATATGTATAATACACATGAGAGAATGTGCAGTGACTTAATATTTAACATATTCAGAGATTTGAGTAGGGGTACAGAGTGATGTCTGGGGCTAGAGTTGGATATTGTCCTAATAGCAGCTTTGTGTTGAGTAATTAGAGGACGTAAATGATTTTGGGTAGTAGAACCCCAAGCACAAATACCATAGTTGAGATATGGATAGATGAGGGAGTAATAGAGAGTCACGAGGGCAGGGCGGGGTACATAATATCTGGTCTTAGAAAGAATGCCAACAGTTTTTGAAACTTTTTTTGATATATTTAGAATGTGTCCCTGGAAATTCAGCTTGTGGTCAATGAGAATGCCAAGGAATTTGCCATCTAATTTGTTACAAATTTGGGTATTGTTTATTTTGAGATTTATTTGATTAGAGGATTTATTGCCAAACAGAATATAGAAAGTTTTGTCAATGTTAAGGGTGAGTTTGTTGGCAGTTAGCCAAAGATGGACTTTATTTAGCTCAGTATTTACTGTGGCATTTAGAGTAAAGGGGTCAGGACTGGAGTAAATGAAGGTTGTGTCGTCAGCAAATAGAATTGGTTTGAGGTGTTGGGAGGCATTTGGAAGGTCATTAATGTAGATGAGAAAGAGAAGGCCAAGTATGCTGCCCTGAGGAACACCAATGTTGATGGGTAGGGTGGGAGAAATTGAATTATTCACAGAAACATACTGGAGCCTGTCAGTAAGGTAGGATTTGAGGTATTGCAGGGAGTGTCCTCTGACTCCATAATGATGTAATTTAAGAAGAAGGTTTTGGTGGTTGACAGTGTCAAAAGCCTTACGCAGGTCCACAAATAACCCAACAGGGAACTCATTTTTATCAAGAGCTGCATGAATCAAGTTAATCATACTAATAAGTGCAGCGTTAGTGCTTTTTTTGGGTGTGAAGCCATATTGGCAAGAGCTAAGTATATTGAGTTTGGCTAGATAAGAGTAAAGCTGCTTGTACATTAGTTTTTCAAAAAATTTTGATAAGTTAGGCAGGATTGATATAGGTCTGTAGTTGTTAACATCTGTGAGATCACCACATTTGTGTACAGGGGTTACTCTCGCTTTTTTTAGGATATCCTGAAAGGTTTTCCAGTTACAAGCAATTTCAACAACAAAGATGACAAACAAAAAAAAAAAGTAAAATTGAAAAATCGTTGGAAAGGAAAGGCAGAGCTTAAGTACACTTTGGTTGTATGTGAGACTACAAATTATGTTCTGGTTATTCAGCTGTTATCCCACAGTCATCCAGGAAAGAAGTGAGGTGTGCCTCAGTGGTTATGACATAAGTTTTTCCAGAGTCAGTCTTTCTAGCTATTATTTTACCATCGCGCACAAAACAATGTTTAATAGCAGGGGGATCTTTTGCAGATTCCACGTAGTTTAAATAAGAGATTTTGTCTGAATCTGGGTAGACATTCGTTCACATAAACATCGGATTTCCTAGCGACTGCAGCAGTGATAAGGTCTGACTTGCGGGAGCAGCTATCTAATTTCACACGAATCTTCCTGTTATTTGTACCAGATGATTTCATACCCACTCTATAAGCTGACTTGATGTCACTTGCTTCGATTGAATAATTCAACTTAGTATGCAATTCCTGGATCACGATGGCAGTACAGTCTTCTCTGTCAGTTTCATGGGGAAAATCCTGTGATGAGATGATGACAGAATCAAAGAGCTTAAGTTGGTCTGATTCGTCTTGGGTTGCAGTGTGTTGCTGTTGTAGGGAGTTAAAATGGTTCTCTAACTTTTGCAACATCTCTTCTTGCTTTTTAGAGGTTTGGGTATAGTCTTGGGTATAGTTGGGTAATTGTTTTATTGTGAAGACCTCCTGGAATCTCTTGTTGAGTTCTTCACACACCTCCTTGTCATTCTCTGTGTATCTGTTATCCCCTTTTCGCAGCTTCATCACTTGTTCCTTCACTGCTGTTTTCCTCCTGATGTGGCTGTGGAGCAGCTTTGGTTGGGTCTTGGCTTTACTCGCGATGTCATTTTCAAACTGTCCCTCTGCTTTCCTCCTCACTCTGAGATACTCATTTCTGGCCCTCTGGTATCTCTCCCTGCTCTCTGGTGTTCTGATATTTCTGTACTTTCTCCATGATCTTTTACTCAGTTGCTTCGCTACCTTGCATTCCTGGTTGAACCATGGGTTTTTCTGTTGTTTTTAGTTTTTCTCCTTTTGGACAGGGATAAACCTGTCTGCAGCTTCCTGGCACTTTTGGGTGACAAAATCCATCATGACCTGCACATTCTTGGTTCTAAGTTCTGTTTCCCATGGTATTCCCCCTGAGGAAATTCCTCATCTCGTCATATTTTCCTCTTCGGTAATTCAGTCTTTTTCCCTCCGATCTCATCCTTGGATAGGTTATCTCTACCTCCACCAAGTACTCAAAGGTCAGTACACTGTGGTCACTCATTCCTATGGGGGCTTCAACTTTGACTTCCCTTATTTTTGACTCATTCAGGGTGAATATCAAGTCGAGTCTAGCTGGTTCATCATTGCCTCTCACTCTTGTGGGTTCCTTGACATGCTGGCTCAAAAAATTCCTTGTTTCCACTTTCAAGAGTTTAGCTCTCCACGTATCTGCACCACCATGTGGATCCCCATTCTCCCAGTCTATCTTTCCATGGTTGAAATCGCCCATGATTAAGAGTCTTAAGCCATTCCTGCAGGCAACTGAAGCTGCTCTCTCTATTATAATAATGGTTGCCATGTTGTTCCTATCAAACTCCTGTCTAGGTCTTCTGTCATTTAGGGGAGGGTTGTAAATGACTGCCACTATTATCTTAGGTCCACCCATTGTTATAGTTCCTGTTATGTAGTCTCTGAATCCGTCACAGCCCGGAATTTCCATGTACTCACCTAATTGTGTTTGTGGGGGTTGAGCTCTGGCTCTTTGGTCCCGCCTCTCAACCGTCAATCAACAGGTGTACAGATTCCTGAGCCTATTGGGCTCTATCATATCTACGCTTGAAACTGTGTATGGAGTCAGCCTCCACCACATCAGTTCCTAATGCATTCCATTTATCAACCACTCTGACACTAAAAAAGTTCTTTCTAATATCTCTGTGGCTCATTTGGGCACTCAGTTTCCACCTGTGTCCCCTTGTGCATGTGCCCCTTGTGTTAAATAGCCTGTCTTTATCTACCCTATCAATTCCCTTCAGAATCTTGAATGTGGTGATCATGTCCCCCCTAACTCTTCTGTCTTCCAGCGAAGTGAGGTTTAATTCCCGTAGTCTCTCCTCGTAACTCATACCTCTCAGCTCGGGTACTAGTCTGGTGGCAAACCTTTGAACCTTTTCCAGTTTAGTCTTATCCTTGACCAGATATGGACTCCATGCTGGGGCTGCATACTCCAGGATTGGCCTGACATATGTGGTATACAAAATTCTGAATGATTCTTTACACAAGTTTCTGAATGCCGTTCGTATGTTGGCCTGCCTGGCATATGCCACTGATGTTATCCTCTTGATATGTGCTGCAGGAGACAGGTCTGACGTGATATCAACCCCCAAGTATTTTTCTTTCTCTGACTCCTGAAGAATTTTCTCTCCCAGATGATACCTTGTATCTGGCCTCCTGCTCCCTACACCTATCTTCATTACATTACATTTGGTTGGGTTAAACTCTAACAACCATTTGTTCGACCATTCCTTCAGCTTGTCTAGGTCTTCTTGAAGCCTCAAACAGTCCTCTTCTATTTTAATCCTTCTCATAATTTTGGCATCGTCTGCAAACATTGAGAGAAATGAATCGATACCCTCCGGGAGATCATTTACATATATCAGAAACAAGATAGGACCGCGTACAGAGCCCTGTGGGACTCCACTGGTGACTTCACGCCAATCGGAGGTCTCACCCCTCAACGTAACTCTCTGCTTCCTATTGCTTAGGTACTCCCTTATCCACTGGAGCACCTTACCAGCTACACCTGCCTGTCTCTCCAGCTTATGTGCCAGCCTCTTATGCGGTACTGTATCAAAGGCTTTCCGACAATCCAAGAAAATGCAGTCTGCCCAGCCCTCTCTTTCTTGCTTAATCTTTGTCACCTGATCGTAGAATTCTATCAAGCCTGTAAGGCAAGATTTACCCTCCGTGAACCCATGTTGGCAATTTGTCACGAAGTCCCTTCTCTCCAGATCTGTTACCAGGTTTTTTCTCACGATCTTCTCCATCACCTTGCATGGTATACAAGTCAAGGACACTGGCCTCAGTGCCTCTTGCACTGAGTGCCTCTTGCCTGTGCCTCTTGCCTGTCGCCCTTTTTGTATATTGATACCACATTCGCCGTCTTCCATATTTCTGGTAGGTCTCCCATCTCCAGTGACTTACTATACACTATGGAGAGTGGCAAGCAAAGTGCCTCTGCACACTCTTTCAGTATCCATGGTGAGATCCCGTCTGGACCAACAGCCTTTCTAACATCCAGATCCAGCAGGTGTCTCTTGACCTCCTCTCTCGTAATTTCGAACTCTTCCAAGGCCGCCTGGTTTACCTCCCTTTCTCCTAGCACAGTGACCTCACCTTGTTCTATTGTGAAGACCTCCTGGAACCTCTTGTTGAGTTCTTCACACACCTCTTTGTCATTCTCTGTATACCTGTCCTCGCCTGTTCTAAGTTTCAATACCTGTTCTTTCACTGTTGTTTTCCTTCTGATGTGACTGTGGAGTAGCTTTGGTTCGGTCTTGGCTTTGTTTGCTATATCATTTTCAAAACTTTTCTCTGCTTCTCTTCTCACCCTGACATACTCATTCCTGGTTCTATGGTATCTCTCTCTGCTTTCTGGTGTTCTGTTATTCCGGAAGTTCCTCCACGCCCTTTTGTTCAGTTTCTTTGCTTCCATACATGCCCTATTATACCATGGATTCTTTTGTTGCTTCACGGATTTTTCCCTTTGGGCCGGGATGAACCTGTTTACTGCCTCCTGACACTTTTGGGAAACATAGTCCATCATACCCTGTACAGACTTATCTCTGAGGTCTGTGTCCTAAGGTATTTCACTTAGGAAACTTCTCATCTGTTCATAATTTCTCTTTCGGTATGCCAGCCTTTTGAATCCTAGTTCTTTTTTGGGGGAGATAATTCCTAGCTCTACCAGGTACTCAAAGTTCAATACACTGTGGTCACTCATTCCCAAGGGCGCTTCCATCTTAACTTCCCTTATATCCCACTCATTTAGGGTAAATATCAAATCAAGCATTGCTGGTTCATCTTCTCCTCTCATTCTTGTTGGTTCCTTGATGTGCTGGCTTAGAAAGTTTCTTGTTGCCACGTCCAGCAGCTTAGCTCTCCATGTTTCTGGTCATCTATGCGGGTCTCTGTTCTCCCAATCTATCTTCCCATGGTTGAAGTCTCCCATAATTAGTAGTCCAGATCCATTCCTGCTAGCAACAGAAGCTGCTCTTTCTATTATGTTAATGGTGGCCATGTTGTTTCTATCATATTCCTGTCTGGGTCTTCTGTCATTTGGTGGTGGATTATATATGACTACTACTATAATTTTTTTCCCTCCATTTGTTACGGTACCTGCTATGTAGTCACTGAAATCTTCACAACCCTGAATATCCATCTCCTCAAAATCCCAGCCTTTTCTTACCAGCAGAGCTACGCCGCCACCACCTCTTCCTTCCCTCTCTTTCCTCATAACATAATAGTCCTGTGGGAACATTGCATTTGTTATCGTTTTTGTTAGCTTTGTTTCTGTGAGGGCTATTATGTCTGGGTTTTCCTCTAGTACCCGTTCTCCAACCTCGTTTGCTTTATTTGTAATTCCATCTATGTTAGTGTATATTGCCTTGAGACTCACTTTCTTTTGTCCCTTCTCAAATCGCCTCCTTGGTGAGTGTTCTGCTGGTGGGGGAAGCTGTTCCATGGGTGTGAGGTCCTGTGAGGTGGATAACAGGGTCTCAGAGGATACTGGGATGAGGGGCGGGGGATCCTGTGAAAGGGGAGGTACAGGGAGGGTATGGGGTGAGAGGGGAGGGAGGACAGGAAAGAAAGGGGGGGAGGGAGGACAGGAAGGAAAGGGGGGGAGGGAGTACTCGGCGGGAGGAGGGGAGGGGGTAGAAAGGTAGGGATTGGGTGTGGGGGGAGGGAGATTTGGCTGAACATTTGAGTGGGGGCAGGGAGAGTTCGGGTAGGGGGGTTTTCTATGCAGAGGAGGGTGTCGGGGTTGTCCTTTCCTCTGGTGTTACTGGGTAGCTGGTTGTGGGATCCCCCTCGCCTCTGGGGGTGTTGTGTTGGGAGCTGTGACTTCCTGGTTTTCCCCTCTCGACCTACGCCTCTTCCTTGCTTCTGCCGCCACGGCTCTCTCCTCCCGTGTCATGTCTCTCTGGAGGAATACATTTTTTAATTTTCCCACGCTTTTCAGTGAGCTCTTCTTTGATAGAATCTTCTCCTTTGTGCTCTCGTATGTATGTATGTATGAGAGCGTGTACATGTGTATACAACATTAATAATTTTGTAACTAGCGTCAAAATTGTTATTTGCTTAGCTAAACGAACTAGAGGGTTCAGTACCTGAACCGATTATGTGCCTCTGTAATCCTTTACACCACCGCCCACGGGATGGGTATGGGGTGCATAATAAAGAAAGAAAGTGAATTGTACACTGGCTTTGTATATATATATATATATATATATATATATATATATATATATATATATATATATATATATATATATATATATATATATATATATATATATATATATATATATATGTATATATATATATATATATATATATATATATATATATATATATATATATATATATATATATATATATATATATATATATATATATATATATATATATATATATATATATGACCGAAAAAGTAAGATTAATAATTCTAACACGAATTTTCTCAATATTTCTTATATTTCTTTTCACTGTTGATGGTAATTGAAAAATCAATTCTCCAAAATTCATTTTTATTTCTAGTCTGACGCGGCACTTGAACGCGTTTCGTAATAACTTATTACATTTTCAAAGACTTTTAGTTTACATACACACAACTATAACCTGCAAACACTAAACAGAGTTCTTACTATACTATGATTTAAACAGCTTTCATTTTATTTTATACCCTCATTTTGGGTGAGGTGATATGTTACAACAGTTTTGGATGAGGTGAACAAAACTTTCAACACAAGACAGAACACGAAACAATGGGTATTAATTGGGTAAATTGATGGTAAGAATGGAAGTAACTGCAAAGGGCCTATTGGCCCATATTTCTTGATGCTTCTATATTGGAGCGGAGTCTTAAAGTGGGTAGAATATAGTTGTGCATTAATTGGCTGTTGATTGCTGGTGTTGACTTCTTGATGTGTAGTGCCTCGCAGATGTCAAGCCGCCATCTATCGATGATTTCTGTGTTGTTTGCTAAGATTTCTCTGGTGATGGTCTGGTTGTGGGAAGAGATTATATGTTCCTTAATGGAGCCCTGTTGTTTATGCATCGTTAATCGCCTGGAAAGAGATGTTGTTGTCTTGCCTATATACTGAGTTCTTTGAGGCTTACAGTCCCCAAGTGGGCATTTGAAGGCAAAGACGACGTTGGTCTCTTTTAAAGCGTTCTGCTTTGTGTCTGGAGAGTTTCTCATGAGTAGGCATGGGCTCTATCATATTTATATTTGAAACTGTGTATGGAGTCAGCCTCCACCACATCACTTCCTAGTACATTCCATTTATTAAGTACTCTGACACTGAAAAAATTCTTTCTAACGTCTCTTTGACTCATCTAGGTACTAAGTTTCCACCTGTGTCCTCTTGTTCGTGTCCCATCCGTGCTGAAGAGTTTGTCTTTGTCCACCCTGTCAATTCCCCCGAGAATTTTGTAGGTGGTTATCATGTCTCCCCTTACTCTTCTGTTTTCCAGGGACGTGAGGTTCAGCTCCTTTAGCCTTTCCTCGCAGCTCATCCTCTCAGGTCCGGGACGAGTCTGGAGGCATACCGCTGAATCTTCTCTAACTTTGTCTTGTGTTTAACTAGGTATGAACTCCAAGCTGGAGCTGCATACTCCAGGATTGGTCTGACTACTGTGTAGTGACGAATGTTGTGTGAGTAGTAATGATGGATACTCATGATGGCAGTGTGTAGTGATGATGTGCACTTAAGATGATTGAATGCAATGATGATTTACACTCATGGGTATTACCTGCTTTCATAAGGTACACTGATGATGATCGAGTGTACGGATGATGAGTTGATAACTGTTTTGTGTTATGATGAACACTAAGAGATTGTGTGTACTTTGGTTGTACACTAATGATTGTGTGCGGTGGTGATGTGCAATGTTGGTGACCATGTGTAGTGATCGTGTACACCCCACGATGACCATGTGTAGTGATCATGTACACCCATGATGACCATGTGTAGTGATCATGTACACCCATGATGACCATGTGTAGTGATCGTGTACACCCCACGATGACCATGTGTAGTGATCATGTACACCCATGATGACCATGTGTAGTGATCATGTACACCCATGATGACCACGTGTAGTGATCATGTACACCCATGATGACCATGTGTAGTGATCATGTACACCCATGATGACCATGTGTAGTGATCATGTACACTCATGATGACCATGTGTAGTGATCATGTACACCCCATGATGACCAAGTCACACACACACACACACACACACACACACACACACACACACACACACACACACACACACACACACACACACACACACACACACACACACACACACAGGACAACATCAAGGCATGTATAGATGAACTGCAGAAGGCAGCAACTATAGCGCATAGAATGAGAGCGAAGCTGCTGGTCATGGGGGACCTAAATCACGGAGAGATAGATTGGGAAACGAGGAATCCCCATGGCGGGGATAAGACCTGGGGAGCGAAGCTGGTAGACGTTATTGACAGGAATTTCCTAACACAGCATGTGAAGGAAGATACTAGGGAAAGAGGAGGGGATACGCCCAGCCTATTAGATCTCATTTTCACCCAGAATGTAGAAGACATCGAGCAGTTGGAACATGAAATACCACTAGGAGCCAGTGACCATTGTGTCCTAGTCTTTGACTACATGATGGAGCTTAAAATTGTGACCAAAGGACAAGAGTTCCGGGAAAGGAGACTTGAGTACAGAAAAGGGGACGACAGAAGGATAAGGGACTACCTGGGAGAAGTGCAGTGGGAGGAAGAACTTAGAGGAAAAACAGTGCAAGATATGATGAACCAAGTCATATGGAAATGCAAGGAGGCTGAAGAGAGATTTATTCCAACTGTAAAGGAAAAAACCATTAGGGAATATAATAACCCCTGGTTTAATAGACAGTGTCAGGAAGCAAAGGTGAGAAGCAGGAGGGAGTGGAGGAAGTACAGAAGACAAAGGACAGAGGACAACAGGATTAGATGTAACAGAGCTAGGAATGATTACATTAACATAAGACGAGTGTCGGAAAGAAATTATGAGAATGATATTGCAATCAAAGTGAAAAAGCAACCTAAATTACTACATAGCCATATAAGAAGGAAGATGTCGGTAAATGAACAAGTGACAAGACTGAGGAAAACAGAAGCGGCATATACAGAAAGCGACAAGGAAATCTGCGAGGTACTGAATGCAAGTTTCCATGGAGTGTTCACAACCGAGCCTGAGTGGCTCCCATTGTTAGAAGAGATTACCCTAGATGAAAGACTACCAGATATAGAGATGACAGCAGAGGAGGTAATGAAACAGTTGACAACACTGGATGCAAATAAAGCAGTTGGACCTGACAAAGTATCACCGTGGATACTTAAAGAGGCAGCGCAGGCTCTCAGCGTGCCGCTGGCAATGATCTTTAATGAGTCACTTATGTCGGGAGAATTGCCCAGTTGCTGGAAGAAGGCAAATGTCGTACCGATTTTCAAGAAAGGTGATAAGGAGGAGGCACTTAACTACAGACCCGTATCACTGACAAGCATCCCCTGCAAAATACTTGAAAGAATAATTAGGCTACGACTGGATGAGCACCTGGAGAGCATTGGGTTTGTAAACAAGCACCAACATGGTTTCTGGACAGGGAAATCATGCCTAACAAACCTTTTAGAATTCTATGATAAAGTAACAAGGATAAGGCAGGACAGAGAAGGCTGGGCAGACTGCATATTTCTTGACTGCCAAAAGGCCTTTGATACAGTACCGCACATGAGACTGCTATACAAACTTGAGAGGCAGGCAGGAGTAAGCGGAAAGGCCCTAGCATGGGTGAAGAACTACCTAACAGGAAGGAGCCAGAGGATAATGGTAAGGGGCGAGAAGTCGGACTGGCGAACAGTAACAAGTGGAGTACCTCAAGGATCGGTGCTGGGCCCAATCCTCTCTCTAATTTACGTAAATGATATGTTTATAGGAGTGGAATCATACATGTCAATGTTTGCGGATGACGCAAAATTAATGAGAAGAGTTGTGACAGACGAGGATTGTAGGATCCTCCAAGAGGACTTAAACAGGTTGTAGAGATGGTCAGGGAGATGGCTACTGAAGTTCAACACCAGTAAATGTAAAGTTATGGAAATGGGATCAGGTGATAGGAGACCAAAGGGTCAGTACACAATGAAGGGGAACTGCCTACCTGTAACGATTCGAGAAAGAGACCTGGGAGTGGATGTGACACCTAGTCTAACTCCTGAGGCACATATAAATAGGATAACGACAGGAGCGTACTCTACACTGGCGAAAATTAAAACTTCATTCAGAAACCTAAGTGAGGAGGCTTTTAGGGCGCTTTACACTGCCTACGTGAGACCAGTCTTAGAGTATGCCGCGCCATCATGGAGCCCCCACCTGAGGAAACACATAAGGAAACTGGAGAAGGTTCAGAGGTTTGCGACGAGGCTTGTCCCAGAGTTACGAGGGATGGGATATGAATAGCGTCTGAAGGAACTGAACCTTACGACACTAGAGAAAAGAAGGGAGAGAGGAGAATGATAGGGACATAAAATACTCAAGGGGAATTGACAAAGTGGAAATATATGAAATGTTCACTCGGAATAATAACAGAACGAGGGGACATGGATGGAAACTGGAAACTCAGATGAGTCACAGAGATGTTAGGAAGTTTTCTTTTAGCGTGAGAGTAGTGGAAAAATGAGATGCACTTCAGGAACAGGTTGTGGAAGCAAACTCTATTCATACTTTTAAAATTAGGTATGATAGGGAAATGGGACAGGAGTCATTGCTGTAAACAACCGATAGCTAGAAAGGCGGGATCCAAGAGTCAATGCTCGATCCTGCAAGCACAAATAGGTGAGTACAAATAGGTGAGTACACACACACACACAAGAAGAGCAAGAAGAAATTCCAGAGCTAAGAGAGGGAATAGTTAACCAGGAACCACTGGAAGAGTTTGAGAATACCAGCGGGGAAGTAAGGAAGTGTTTACTAGAGTTGGATGTGACAAATGCTATAGGCCCAGATGGAATCTCCCCTTGGACACTAAAGGAAAGAGCAGAAGAACTGTGCCTCCCACTCTCCATAGTGTATAACAAATCACTTGCATCAGGGGAACTGCCAGAAATTTGGAAAGCAGCTAACGTAGTCCCGATATACAAAAAAGAGGATAGACAGGAGGCACTGAACTACAGGCCAGTATCCCTAACCTGCCTACCATGCAAGCTGATGGAGAAGATTGTGCGAAGAAAGCTAGTGGAACATCTGGAGTGAAAGAACTTCGTAACACAGCACCAACATGGGTTCAAGGATGGCAAGTCCTGCCTCACAGGGTTACTTGAATTCTACGACCAGGCAACAAAAATCAGGCAAGAAAGAAAATGGTGGGCAGACTGTATATTTCTGGATTGCCAGAAAGCCTTTGGTACAGTACCACACAAGAGGCTAGTGAAAAAGCTGGAGTGAAAGGGAATTTACTCCAATGGATAAAGGAGTACCTAAGCAACAGGAGACAACGAGTCAATGTGAGGGGTGAGGTCTCAGATTGGCGATACGTTACAAGTGGAGTCTCGCAGGGGTCAGTCCTTGGACCTATACTGTTTCTGATATATGTAAATGATCTCCCAGAGGGTATAGACTCGTTTCTCTCAATGTTTGTTGATGATACAAAAATTATGAGGAGGACTGAAACAGATGATGATAGTAGGAGGCTACAAGATGACCTAGACAGACTGAGTGAATGGTCCAACAAATGGCTGTTAAAAGTTCAACCCGAGTAAAGGCAAAGTAATGAAACTAGGCGGTGGAAATAGGAGGCCTGACACAGGATACAGAATAGGACATGAAGTACTTAATGAAACAGACAGAGAGAAAGATCTAGGAGTTGATATCACACCAAACCTGTCTCCTGAAGCCCACATAAAAAGAATAACGTCTGCGGCATATGCGAGGCTGGCTAACATCAGAACAGCCTTCAGGAACCTGTGTAAGGAATCATTCAGAATCTTGTACACCACATATGTAAGACCAATCCTGGAGTATGCGGCCCCAGCATGGAGCCCGTACTTTGTCAAGCACAAGGCGAAGCTGCAAAAAAGTTTAAAGGTATGCCACTAGACTAGTCCTAGAACTAAGAAGCATGAGTTACGAGGAAAGGCTGTGGGAGATGCACTTTACGATATTGGAAGATAGAAGAGTAAGGGAAGACATGATCACTACATACAAAATCCCCAGGGGAATCGACCAGGTAAACAAGGATGAACTATTCAACACTGGAGGGACACGAACAAGGGGACACAGGTGGAAACTGAGTACCCACATGAGCCACAGGGACGTTAGAAGGAACTTTTTCAGTGTCAGAGAAGTTAACAGGTGGAATGCATTAGGCAGTGATATGGGCCATTACCACACAACCTTCCCTATTACCACACAACCTTCCCCATTACCACACAACCTTCCCCATTACCACACAACCTTCCCAATTACCACACAACCTTCCCCATTACCACACAACCTTCCCCATTACCACACAACCTTCCCAATTACCACACAACCTTCCCCATTACCACACAACCTTCCCCATTACCACACACCCTTCCCCATTACCACACAACCTTCCCCATTACCACACAACCTTCCCCATTACCACACAACCTTCCCCATTACCACACAACCTTCCCCATTACCACACAACCTTCCCCATTACCACACAACCTTCCCCATTAACACACAACCTTCCCCTTTACCACAGTACCTTGTGTAGAGTGTGTAGTGGGAGGGATGTGTTGTGTGATGGGGGGGGGTTGTGTAATGGGGCGAGGGGGTGGGGGGGGAATGAATGAGCAAGAAAGAGACATAATGGGCGCGAGATATTAAACACAATGAGACCATTAGCAATAGAAAGAAGATAGGTGAGTGATAAAGACTTAGAAGAAAGGGCTGAAAGACTGTTAATGTGGTCAATGGTAAATTCACGGGCGTTGTGTGTGTGTTCTTTTGCCGCTGTTGCTCCAGTTGTTGTGCAACATTCATGTCATGTTGCAATGCAGGTAATGATGGTAATAATACTCTGCAAATTGTGCAGTCTGCATAGCAACACAGCTGGTCTTATACGCGGTTGATCTTTACACACACACACACACTGGGAGGAATATATATATATATATATATATATATATATATATATATATATATATATATATATATATATATATATATATATATATATATATATATATATATATATATATTAGTATATTTTGGTAGCAGTCTTTCCTGTAGACATATATTATTAAATATGACCGAAAAAGTAAGATTAATAATTCTAACACGAATTTTCTCAATCTTTCGTACATTTCTTTTCACTGTTGGAGGTAAATCAAAAATCAATTCTCCAAAATTCATTTTTATTTCTAGTCTGACGCGACACGAGCGCGTTTCGTAAAACTTATAACATTTTCAATGACTTTAGTTCACAAATACACAACTGAATAGAACTTACGCATCTCCGATTTTATATCTACATTTGAGTGAGGTGGAAGGGGTGATGTGGCATTAACACAAGACAGAACAAGATGTGGCATTAATAGGGTATTAATTTCATCAACACAAGACAGAACAAGAGTATTAATAGGGTATTAATTTCATCAACACAAGACAGAACACGAAACAATGGATATTGAATAGAAGTGTTTGTAGAAAGCCTATTGGTCCATATTTCTTGATACTTCTATATTGGAGCGGAGTCTTGAGGTGGGTAGAATATAGTTGTGCAATAATTGGCTGTTGATTGCTGGTGTTGACTTCTTGATGTGTAGTGCCTCGCAAACGTCAAGCCGCCTGCTATCGCTGTACCTATCGATGATTTCTGTGTTGTTTACTAGGATTTCTCTAGCGATGGTTTGGTTGTGGGAAGAGATTATATGTTCCTTAATGGAGCCCTGTTGCTTATGCATCGTTAAACGCCTAGAAAGAGATGTTGTTGTCTTGCCTATATACTGGGTTTTTTGGAGCTTACAGTCCCCAAGAGGGCATTTGAAGGCATAGACGACGTTAGTCTCTTTTAAAGCGTTCTGTTTTGTGTCTGGAGAGTTTCTCATGAGTAGGCTGGCCGTTTTTCTGGTTTTAGAGTAAATCGTCAGTTGTATCCTCTGATTTTTGTCTGTAGGGATAACGTTTCTATTAACAATATCTTTCAGGACCCTTTCCTCCATTATATATATATATATATATATATATATATATATATATATATATATATATATATATATATATATATATATATATATATATATACATATATAAATATATATATATATATATATATATATATATATATATATATATATATATATATATATATATATATATATATATAATGTCGTACCTAGTAGCCAGAACGCACTTCTCAGCCTACTATGCAAGGCCTGATTTGCCTAATAAGCCAAGTTTTCATGAATTAATTGTTTTTCGACTACGTAACTTACCTAACCTTACCTAACCTAACTTTTTTGGCTACCAAACATAACCTAACCTATAAAGAGAGGTTAGGTTAGGTTAGGTAGGGTTTGTTAGGTTCGGTCGTATATCTAAAATAAAATAAAATAAAATAAAATGTTACGTTAATTTTAACTCCAATAAAAAAAAATTGACCTCATACATAATGAAATGGGTAGCTTTATCATTTCATAAGAAAAAAATTAGAGAAAATATATTATTTCAGGGAAACTTGGCTTATTAGGCAAATCGGGCCTTGCATAGTAGGCTGAGAAGTGCGTTCTGGCTACTAGGTACGACATATATATATATATATATATATATATATATATATATATATATATATATATATATATATATATATATGTCGTACCTAGTAGCCAGAACGCACTTCTCAGCCTACTATACATGGCCCGATTTGCCTAATAAGCCAAGTTTTCCTGAATTAATATATTTTCTCTAATTTTTTTTCTTATGAAATGATAAAGCTACCCATTTCATTATGTATGAGGTCAATTTTTTTTTATTGGAGTTAAAATTAACGTAGATATATGACCGAACCTAACCAACCCTACCTAACCTAACCTAACCTATCTTTATAGGTTAGGTTAGGTTAGGTAGCCGAAAAAGTTAGGTTAGGTCAGGTTAGGTAGGTTAGGTAGTCGAAAAACAATTGATTCATGAAAACTTGGCTTATTAGGCAAATCAGGCCTTGTATAGTAGGCTGAGAAGTGCGTTCTGGCTACTAGGTACGACATATATATATATATATATATATATATATATATATATGTCGTACCTAGTAGCCAGAACTCACTTCTGAGCCTACTATGCAAGGCCCGATTTGCCTAATAAGCCAAGTTTTCATGAATTAATTGCTTTTCGACTACCTAACCTACCTAACCTAACCTAACCTAACTTTTTCGGCTACCTAACCGAACCTAACCTATAAAGATAGGTTAGGTTAGGTTAGGTAGGGTTGGTTAGGTTCGGTCATATTTCTACGTTAATTTTAACTCCAATAAAAAAAAATTGACCTCTTACATAATGAAATGGGTTGCTTTATCATTTCATAAGAAAAAAATTAGAGAAAATATATTAATTCATGAAAACTTGGCTTATTAGGCAAATCGGGCCTTGCATTGTAGGCTGAAAAGTGAGTTCTGGCTACTAGGTACGACATATATATATATATATATATTGTGACGGTAACGCGTTGGTGTTCGGCTGTTCAAAGCTAGGGGTATGGCCTCGTCACATAGTATTAAAAAAAAATAGAAAATCTGGAACTTCGTCTGTGGTAAGGTAAGGAGAAGACACACAAAACACAAGTAAACTTTAACAATGAAATTTTAATTACGTTAGATAAACAAAACATGAATAAAATGGACATACAAATTAGTATAATAAAATCAATCAATCAAAATAATAAGAATAATTAAATGACACAATGAAAAGTTACGTTAAGACAAGTGAGCAAAATAACAAGAAGTGCAATATACAAAAAATGAGAGGTGCGGGAATATTGGCTTTAAGCTATCACCTCTCTCAGTACACGTACGCCAAAGCTTACGTCTACCAGGAAGAAGTGTTAACCGTATGAAAGCACTGAATATTCTGAGGACTGAGGTCGTGGCGGCTCCAGACATCAAGTAGTATGGTGGGCGGAGTGCAGTTGCAGCCAGACCGGCGGCCAATCAGCGAGGAGCCGGCAACAAGACAGGTAGTTTGGTGGTTTGAGGAGAAGCAGGTGTTCCTGGCTGCATACGTTTTGCACTCTGGCAAACCTTGCTGGTGTTGTTGTCGTTGTTGGACATTTCTTCCATAGTAGTTTTATATAGATGTAACGACGTATTTTTGGAGGGAAGAGCAGGCTCAATCTCTTGAAGGAGATTATCGTCACAACTCTCCCCTGAAGCCTGCGGTTCTGGAAGAAGTACGTCATTATGTGGTGGAGTAATAGATGGAGTCGCTTCTACTTCATAAACTCTGGAGAGGGCATCAGCTATGGTGTTGTCAGAACCCTTGATATAGCGGATCTCCAGGTTGAAATCTTGTAAATACAGAGCCCATCGTAGAAGACGCTGGTTGGTGAATTGGGCTTGATGTAGGAAGCGGAGAGGGTTGTGGTCTGAGAAGATGGTTGTAGACCTGGCGCCTTGTAGGTACGGAGCGAAGTGTTGGAGGTTCAGGACGATGGATAGTAGCTCCTTTTCAATAGTGCTGTAGTTCCTCTGGTGTGGTTTCAATTTGTAGCTGTAGTAGCTGACAGGTAGAACCTCCTCGCCTCGTTATTGCATCAGGACACCACCAATGCCGGTACCACTGGCGTCGACATGAAGGACGAAAGGCTTGGTGATATCTGGTGAGGCGAGAATGGGATTAGAACAGAGGAGGAATTTGAGTTGTTCGAAAGCAACGGTTTGCTGCATGGTCCAATTATACCGTTGCTAGGGACTGGTTAATAGAATTAGAGGTGTGGCGACTGTACTGAAATTCCTCACAAACCTACGGTAGTAGGAGGCAAGACCAAGGAAGCGCAGGAGCTGCTTCCTGGTGGTAGGCTGTGGATACTGTTGGATGGCTTGAGTGTGTGAGTCTAACGGAGCTATGCTGCCACTCCCAATAACATGACCCAGATAACGCACTTTACCTTTCGCGAAGGTGGACTTGCCCAGGTTGATGGTGAGGCCGGCTGTCAGGAGCTTAGAGAACAGACGTCGCAGCTGGAGCAGATGTTCACTCCAGGTGTTGGATGCTACGACGATATCGTCCAGGTAGGCGTATGTGTTATCCAAGCCCTGGATGACACAGTTGACAGCTCTCTGAAAGGTGGCCAGGGCATTACATAGTCCGAAAGGAAGGCGTTCATATCTGAAAAGTCCAAAAGGAGTGATGAAGACAGATATCTCTTTAGCGCACTCCGTTAGACACACTTGATAGTACCCCTTAAGCAAGTCCACTTGGGACAAGTACTGGGCACTACCAATGGCATCAAGGATGTCATCTATCCTTGGCAAGGGGTAAGCATCCTTGACAGTTACATTGTTCAGTTTACGATAGTCAGTACATAACCGCACCTTACCTTGGGGTTTGGGCACCAAGATACAAGGTGAGGCCCAGGGGGACTCACAAGGTGTAGCCAGTCCATGATCCAAGAGGTACTGCACCTCAGCACGCATGACTTCCTTCTTGCTCGGGCTGATTCGGTAGAAGGGTTGACGAATCGGCCGGGTGTCGGGGAGCAGTTGGATGTCGTGCTGGGTAACATTATACTCTTGGGGGTCATCTCGGAACAACTCCTGATGTTCTCTGAAGATCTTGACAAGAGGTGCACTATGATTATCCTGAAAGTATTTGGGAAGATCATTAAGGATTTCGGAATTAGAAAGCGCTGACTCCTTGTCAGTGCTTTCGGGAGGAGAAGCTGGGAAGGTTTCACTGTGGATGTAGGGTTCTGTGAAGGTAGAACAGTTAATTAGGACAGTGGGAGGAGTACCATTATATTGCTTCAGGAGGTTGACGTGGCACAGCTGGGTCTTCCGCCGCCTATCTGGAGTCTCTATGACGTAGTTGTTGTTATTTCTGCACTCTTTGACGCGGTAGGGTCCTGAAAACCTGTTTTGTAAAGGTGAACCTGGGATAGGGAAGTATGCTAGAATGAAGTCTCCTGGCTTAAATTTTCTTACTTTGCTGGTCTGGTCGTAATGAGTCTTCATCCTCTCCTGGGCTTTCAATAGATTATCATGGGCAAAACGGTGGACTCTCTCTAGAATGTGTTGAAGGTTTTGAAGAAACTGGGGCACATTCTGATGCTCACTGAAGGTGGCATCTCTGAGAGAGTCTTTGAAAGCCTTAAGGGGAGTACGGCACTTACGGCCGTAGAGCATCTCATAAGGAGATACTCCTAGGGACTCATTGGGGAGACTTCTGTAAATACACATTATAAGGTCAATCTGCTTATCCCAATCCTTAGAGGTTTCACTACAAAACTTTTTCAAGAGTGCTTTGATAGTCTGATGACTACGTTCAAGAGAACCCTGTGAAGCAGGATGATAGGGGCTGGACAATACCTGTTTGATGTTGAACTCCTCCAGTGTCCTTTTGAAGAGATCACTGGTGAAGTTGGTACAACAGTCGCTCTGAATCTCCCTGGGAAATCCGTATTGAGTGAAGATCTTCAATAGATGTTTTACTACCGTAGCAGCCGTGATGTTCTTCACTGGAACTGCTATGGGAAATCTGGTGGTAGGACACAGGATGGTTAGGATGTAGGCGTTACCTGAACTGGTCCGAGGTAAAGGACCAACACAGTCTATTATGAGTCTGTGGAAAGGTTCTGCAGGCACCTGTATGGGAATAAGTGGCGCTCTGGGAATGGAGATGTTCGGTTTGCCTTCCATCTGACATGTATGACACTGTTTTACGTACTGTTTGACGTTATTTACCATACCTGGCCAGTAGTAGTCCTGACGAATTCCATGGTAAGTCTTGTTGAAGCCGTAGTGGGAGAGCGCTCCGTGGGCCAGGTGTAGAATAGTGGGCCGCAGGCTGGTAGGAATCACAAGTTGTTCGATGTTGGCCCAATCGTCCCCCTCCTTCAGTTTACTGGGTCTATATCTGCAGTAGAGCAAGTCGTTCTCTAGGAAGAACCCAGGAATACTGTCGGGTTGAGTCTCAGCCTGAAAAAACAATGGTGTTAAAGTAAGATCTTCCCTCTGCAACTTACGGAACTCCAACTTGGTCAGATGCGGGGTTAGTTTCTGAGGGTCTTGAGGGACAGCGGTAGCAGTAGAGTCAGCTGGCTGTGGACGTGCGGCTTGTGCACGGGTGGTCACGAGAACTGGAGGAGAAACTTCATCACTCTCTTGAACCTCTGCTGGAACATACGCTAGAATAGGGTTACTTGGCACAGAGTTACACACCTGGGGTTTGTCCATGACGATCAGGTTGGTCGGTTGCAGGTCTTCTGCCAAGTCGTTGCCTAGGAGAAGTTGCACTCCAGGCATGGGAAAAGGCTTTTCCCTGACGGCGACTTGGACTTCTCCGTTCACGTAGGGACAATCCAGGTGGACTCTGGCGAGAGGGTATGGAGTGGTAGCAGTGAGGTCAGTGATGAAGACAGTTTCTCCGGTGTAGACGATGTTGGGCACAGCCGACTTCAAGATGATCGATTGAAGAGCCGCTGTGTCCCTCAAGATCTTCAATTTGAAACATCCCTCCGGATTTGAACCGTTGGCAGAGACAGTTCCAGTATACAGGTGGTTACTGAAAAGAGAAAGATCATTAACATCAACACCAACATTCATCACAGGCTTACCGGACTTAGGAGGAGTTGGTTTGGGTTTCTGTGAGTCAGTGGTTCCCTTGTATTGAGACTTACCACACTTGTCTATGGTATGTCCATAGAGTCTACAATACTTGCAGTACAGTTGCGAACCAGCTTGATCGGGGCTCACTTTCTCGTAACTGTACCACGACTTCTTACTGGAGGATGGTTCGGGTGTCAGCCGGTGGATGAGGCTGTAAGTATCAGCCGACTTAGCACACTTCAGGTAGTCGGTTTCTTCTTTATCTGCTAAGTAGAGACGGACAGGAGGCGGCACACGTCTCAAGAATTCTTCAACAAGCATCAGGTTGACGAGTTTTGTAAAAGTAGAGACATGTGCTGCTTCCAGCCATTTCATGAAATATCTCCGTTTTGTGTTGGCAAACTCAAGGAAGGTAGTGGTACTTGCCTTCAGGTGGTCACGGAATTTCCTTCTATAACTTTCAGTAGAGAGGAGGTAGGCGTCCAACACTGCTTGTTTCAGAGTGTGGTAGTCATTCTCAGACACCAAAGTACTGAGTGTGACTGCAGCTCTACCTGTAAGATGGACTCTGAGAAGTGTGGCCCATTGGTCGACAGGCCAACTGAGTTGATTAGCAAGGGTTTCAAAGGTGGTAAAAAACACATCGACTTCTGCTTCTACAAAGGATGGCATTAACTTACTTGCATGTGATATATTAAAACTGACGGGAAGATTGGCAGTAGCTTGCTGGCGTTGAGTGAAGTGTGAAGTTTCCAAGGCGATTTCGCGTTGACGACACTCTAGAGCCAGAGTCGCTTGTTGCTTGTCATGTTCGCGTTGCATCTCCAACTCGCGTTGTTTGGTTTCAAGCCGTACGCGTTCCCGCTCCTAGAGTGTTTCAAGCTGTACGCGTTCCCGCTCCTGGAGTAAGGCAATCTCACGTTCTTGTTCTTCTCTCCTCAAAGCAGCTTCGCGTTCTCTGAGGGTGATTTCTCGTTCTTGTTCTTCCCTCCGTATGGCAGCTGTTCGTTCTTCAATCTTGGCCAGCTCTAGTTTGAGTTTCATCGTCGCCAAATCAGTTTTATCTGCAATATAGTAAGTTTCATGAGTTTCAGAGTCTATCGTACCTTGCTCTAAATAGTGATCCAGCAACAGGTTGTATAGGTCATTTTTGTTGGCTTGGTAGGGAACTTCTAGTTGATACTCATGTGCAAGAGTTTGTAATTCAGTCCTCTTGGCACGACTTAAAGTCCCTATTTTACCTGCTGGATTTGCACGGAAAGCTTGGAGACGAAACATGGTGAAAGTAGCAAATAAATATACATGAATATTCAATAGTGAATGTCAGAAACAGGACAACGTGGCAACTGGTACCTATCCTGTGGGATCTTTAACAATTAAAGTTAAGTACAAGATGTTAAATGATTAATTTAAATCAAGGGCGCAGGAAATCTTGTACCCAGTACTCATGTAAGAGGATAAGGGCAAGAAAATCCTACTAACAAATGAAACAGAGTTTCGAAAACAAATGAAACAGTTAATTGCCTCAAAAGTAAAATTGGTAGTCCAAGGATGTAGGCATACCTTGCCAAGTCTCTATAGGACATAAAGCAAGTTTTTCCTACTGAATTTAATATGATACTTACAGAATTAGCGAACTTTTGTGCTCTGAAAAAGTAAGCTAATTCCCTACCGTTGTATGTATCATCATCTCTGACTGACGTGTAGGGGTGCGAGGTGTCAACTGGTGACGAGAACTGCTGCTGAGGTCCCAATTCAGCAACTAAAGTTCGAGCTAGAGGAACTATGGCCCTCTTTGTCCTCCTACAGTCAGATTGCAGAAGATTGGGTACTCTTGACCCGGGGCAGACCACAGTACCAGGGTACCAATATGATGATCTGTCAGAATGAGAAATATCCAAGGGACAAAGATGGTGAACACGAGTAATAACACGGAGGGAGAGATAACCAATTAAGAGTATGACTGAGGCCTACAGTCACCACGTAATCCAAAGTTGTCTCACCTTCACCATATGTTACTCTCGTAATGCACAATACACCGCACCATATAAAAAATGAAATTGGATATGAAAAATAGTAAAAGCTACGTTAACAAAGTTAAACACGCTTACCATTAATTACCACTTGGCACCAGTACCTGAGTGAAGCTCCTAGGACAGGCCCCCATATAATATGTGACGGTAACGCGTTGGTGTTCGGCTGTTCAAAGCTAGGGGTATGGCCTCGTCACATAGTATTAAAAAAAAAATAGAAAATCTGGAACTTCCTCTGTGGTAAGGTAAGGAGAAGACACACAAAACACAAGTAAACTTTAACAATGAAATTTTAATTACGTTAGATAAACAAAACATGAATAAAATGGACATACAAATTAGTATAATAAAATCAATCAATCAAAATAATAAGAATAATTAAATGACACAATGAAAAGTTACGTTAAGACAAGTGAGCAAAATAACAAGAAGTGCAATATACAAAAAATGAGAGGTGCGGGAATATTGGCTTTAAGCTATCACCTCTCTCAGTACACGTACGCCAAAGCTTACGTCTACCAGGAAGAAGTGTTAACCGTATGAAAGCACTGAATATTCTGAGGACTGAGGTCGTGGCGGCCCCAGACATCAAGTAGTATGGTGGGCGGAGTGCAGTTGCAGCCAGACCGGCGGCCAATCAGCGAGGAGCCGGCAACAAGACAGGTAGTTTGGTGGTTTGAGGAGAAGCAGGTGTTCCTGGCTGCATACGTTTTGCGCTCTGGCAAACCTTGCTGGTGTTGTTGTCGTTGTTGGACATTTCTTCCATAGTAGTTTTATATAGATGTAACGACGTATTTTTGGAGGGAAGAGCAGGCTCAATCTCTTGAAGGAGATTATCGTCACAATATATATATATATATATATATATATATATATATATATATATATATATATGTTATTAAATATGACCGAAAAAGTAAAGTGGAGTTGGAGATCCTGTTGGACGACATATTCGACCTCGAGACACAAAAGAAGGTCACCACCAAAGACACCTGTGGGATACTGTCCAGGTCACTATACTCGCACCAGCCAGGACTGAGAGCAGTGTAGTGGGCGAGGCTCACACACCTGGTGACTTAAATACCACCACTCGTCTTGCTAGTGTGCTTGATATATCGCAGCTAGAACCCGCGGAAATTGATGACCTATTAAAAACAGTGTTCCCCAAATCCTGAAAAACAAATGTTAGAGAGTTCATAAGTAACAGTGTCATTGAAAAAGAAACGAGAGACAGTTTATTGCAGGTGTATTGTCTTGCAGCCAGCTGCATCACAGAACTTAGAGGAATACCAGGAGTGATACAAAGCAGAGCAAAAGGACAGTAAATTACACAAACACACATAAAAGCTTTTGGGGACTAATACTTAAGTATAAACTATGGATCCCTCCACAAACTCCCCCAATACAACGGTGCTTCGTATCCTCAGTTGGAACAGAGCATCACTCAGGAAAAGACTTCCTGATCTCCACCACAAAGTGACGACCGAGCCCATTGATGTCGTCTGCCTTCAGGAGTGCAGAGTTTCCAACCAGGTCTCCACCCCCTAAGTTGCCCTCCTTTGTTGTCTATAACCTTAAATCCAGTCACTCTTGTATTTTGTATGTTAAGAAGTCCCTTCCTCACCAGCTACTCCCAGCCAAGTCAACCGAAGGGCTTCAGTATCATGGTGTGAGGATCTACGTGGGGAACTCTGCCCTAAATATCTTTAACCTGTATGCTCCTAGTGATAAGTTTAATTATACTGACCTTCCTATCTGTATTCAGACTGAGCCTAGCATCATTATAGGTGATTTTAACGCTAGGCATAGAAATATTGATAATTCGCAGTTCAGTAATCGTAACGGCAACCAACTGGTGTTACCATATGAGGTAGCCACGATGATGCACAGATTGTAGGTGACCTTGAACCGACGCATATCTACGGAGGTATTCTTGATCTATGTCTCGGTTTCAACATCTCCCACACCATCTGTGCCTCGTCAATAGTGCCAGATATGGCGTCTGATCATCTGCCCATATTGGCCGCTGTAAACATTGGCAGCTCTATCCTCCCCGGCGGAGTGTTCAAACGGAAGAGGCTGGCTGTGCCCGTAACCCAAATTACACTGGTCATAGCACCTATGCATATTATAATGATTCTAAATTGCATGCACTAAAACGCACTGCCAGAAGAATTGGACTAGCTTATAGAAGGACCCGCACTGCTGAAATGCTTAAGCTCTTTCAAACGGCTCTGGCAGAGGCCAGGGAACGTATGGTAGAGCTGAGGCAGACAGACTGGGAAACTTTTGTCAGTGGTCTCAATTCTCACACGCCACTAAGTCGAGCATGGAAGGATATGAACAAGATCAAAGGGAAAAATGCTGCAGAGATTGCGCACCCTAATTGCTGCGCAATCTTCAATGCCAAAGTCCTCGTCCTTCCCAAAGGTGGGAAGGATGAGGAGAGGCGGTGATTAGCAGGAGGAGAAGGAACGAAAGAATCAGAGATAGGGAGTTGAGAAGAAAGTGAAGCCTTCTTACCTACCGGGAAGGAGGAAGGAGAGGAGCCAGGATTCCGCTTCTGACTCAAAGAGACTGGTTTCCCAGCAGCAATGTACTGGGCAACAGACTCCAGCACCTCGAAAGGAGAAGAAGAGCGCGAGCGAACAACATGACCACCAGGAGAACGATGGACATCGGCCCGCACTGTCAGGTGGCGTGGTGAGCCAAGAGACGGAGGAGAATGACGGGAAGGAAGACCAGAAGGAGAGGAGAAAGAAGACACAGGAGACATGACAGACTGGGTAGAAAGAAGGGATACCCTAGACAGAGAACCAAAAGGCGGGACCCTCTGGGACAGAACGGAGGGAAACAGGGGAGGTGGTGGTGGGTGTGTCCGGGTCTAAGGCTTGGAAAAGGTTGTGAGACTGAGTAAGGTGGGAAGGACGAGGAGGGGAAGAGCACACCACGCGACCATAGGATACGCCAGCGAAAGAGGGGAGACAATGAACTTAGCGCCGAACCTCAGGAAAAGACAAATGGTCCCGGAGCTTCAAGTTGAGGACAGCTGCCTCAAGTTTGTAACGTAAACACGTGCAGGAGAAGGTAGCGTTGGCCTCACCGCAATTGAGGCAGCGGACCTAGGGAGAAGAGCACTCCAGCTTAGAGTGACCCTCGCCCCCACACATGGGACAGAGAGAGACAGGACTAGAGCATTTGAGGGCACCATGCCCAAACCTCCAGCACTTACTGCAGAGCCGAGGAGATGGAATATACTCCTGAACAGAGCATCTGGCACCAGCAAGAATGACAGAGGGCGGAAGGATCCTACCATCAAAGTTAATCTTCACAACCCGAAGGGGCAGAAGGCGATAACCATGAGGGGGATGAGTAAACATGTCCACCTGGAGGACAGAATGACCCTGGGCCTTGAGGATATGCTTGATATCCTCGTGGTCTTTTCAGTCTTTTAGATTCCTAACACCAGTCGCAACATGGTGTGGGAGGAGAACAGTGCCAACTCTGGCATTTACCCGAGCGTTCTTTGAGACCCAAACAGGGGTCTCGCCAAGGCAGGATAAGGCGGCTAAGCGGGTGGCTGCATCCTGAGGAGCAGCAACGACACG
Organism: Procambarus clarkii; assembly: GCF_040958095.1. Lineage (NCBI taxonomy): Eukaryota > Metazoa > Arthropoda > Malacostraca > Decapoda > Cambaridae > Procambarus > Procambarus clarkii. The sequence goes on along the minus strand of NC_091187.1, from coordinate 38,443,084 downwards.
GGTACCAAGACGGGTGGGGTTGAAGGTAACTGAGGCATCTACGGAATCTACAAGATGCCTATGAAGGGAAAAATTGTCAGGAGTTGAATGTAAAGGATGGAGGTAAAAGTAATTAGTCCACGTAGGAGCACCAAACAAAGCATGGTACGAATTAGTATGGGAAGGAAGCATAAGGGAGAGTAGCCATGGCGGGGACAGCGATGAGAACCTTTAGAGAGAGATGGGTCAAAAGGCGCAGTAGTCACAAACAGATGGAGCCATGCAAGGGGACGAGGCGGTCACCACAGCAGGCTTGGGGCTCGACCCAACCACAGAGGAGGGAGGGGAGCAGGAAGGAAGAGTCTGGTCTGGGCTTAAACCGGGCTCTGTAGCGGGGGCTACAGATCCCGGTCTTCCAGGACGGTCCAACTCAGGGGCCTGGTCACCCACCCCATGAGCCTGGGTAAGAGAAGTCGTGTCGTCATCCATGCAGCAAACAATATCAAAAGTTTGGGACCTGGAACCAAGAGATACCACCTACCAGGGCAGCCAGGGAGACTGAGCGCGGGCCAGTGCAGGAAGGGTGCGTTGACCCCAGCGGTGCTCCCCCTTTTCAACAGGGGAGTCCTACTACATCGTCCATTCTCCCACACTGGTGCTAAGACCCCATTCCCCCTATCGCACCAGCCTGGACACCCAACCATCCACTCAGGGCAGCCCCTCACAGGCGACCCCTCCAGCGGGTGGTCCGATGGCTCATAAGGCCCCTACGTGGTGCCCTTCAGCACGTCCACCACCCAAAAAGGGGCAGGAGAGGGGGCAAAGGCAACCTACACCGGTCGCAGGGAGGTGTACGTGAGCCCCTCACCATGGCAAGGAGGCACCACGGAGGGGTTAAAAGGTGCAATACCAGTCGTCGTGTACTCCAGAAATTATGAAACTTGACAGCAATAATAAGTTTTTAAACTCAAATATAATTTTATTGTTTATTATCAAGACAAGTTGAGGTACACAACTGTAATCAATCAAACCTTTATCTGTATACAAATCATGGAAAACATTCTTAAGAAAAAGAACATCACTTGTGATACAGAAATCACAATATCATGATACATTTAATGAACAAATCCACAAAAGCCGTAATGAGGGTTCGAACTTGTGTCCAGGCTAAGATGCGCGCTAAGGTCCGACTAAGGCGCTTCCGGAATCATCCAGCACATAAATCAGTACAGCCACGATCGGTCGCACCACTGCGGCCAGATCACTTCGCCACCACACCCATACAAGCGACGCCATATTCAAGTGGTTTTCCTGCCAAAGAGAGAAAAAAAAGATTCTCTATAATATTCTCTCTGCTCCGAGTAAATACCTAACCTGTCCTCCGATAAAGAGCATCACTTTTTGCTCATATGCATCACACAAGGCCAAAAAATTTACAAGAAAATGAAAGCAACTCAAAAAAGTGATGTATTGTCCCATTTTCTGTTTTGGAGCCTCTGGTAGGGTAGGAGAGACTACTTTAAATTGACCGTTTTCTTGTTGACATTGTGAAACCTTTGGAGGATGGCCTGAAACACCGTCCATCCCCTGAAACTGGGTAATGATGATCACTGTTATTTATTACCCGAGGCAAACTTACATTACTGTATAGTGTGCCCAAAGCATGGACTTTGGGCGCGTGTGTTACGAACCAAAATTCCTCGCCCGAGCCAGAAGCTGTAAAGTCCACGCCATCTGTGAGTCCGCTCCCGAAAATCCCACATGGACAATGCCATCTAGTGATGACGAGAGATACCGGCAATAAGTGCTGGATGCCTGTCCTAGTCGGCTCGTGACGTAGCCGCTGCTGACCTCTGGTGAGGTGGCGCTTAGGCAGTGATCGCCATCTATGGAGCGAATAAGTGGACGTTTGTGTCTAAGCTAGTAAGTGATGTTTCCTAGTGATCCCATGTAGTGTCCCCAGTACTGATGATGTGTCTGCTTTCAGAGTCAACCTAGGACGGCTGTGAGGTACATTGAATCAGTCTACCCAAGGCAGCCAAGGTCTCTTCACCAGTCTGCTTTGTAGAAGCTGTGAGCCATCCCAGGACGAACTCTGCTGAGTGCGTGATAACCTGCCTCAGGAGTGGCAGTGACAGGATTCGCCGTCTCCGGGGCTGGCTGGTGGAAGAGACCACCCACTGCGGTGCCGACCGAGGAGAGTGACCAGCGAGTCACACGAGGCTCCTGCCTAGGGCTCGCAACCTTAGTATTAGTCATGGAGTGGCCTAACAGCGAGGATGACTAGTACCTGCCAGCTACAGGCTGGACTGTGGTTGTAGGCCATCACGACGAGGCACCCAGTGGGATTGTAATTTGGCTGGCCTGTGGCCAGGGTAGATTCATGGTGGGTTCTGGTCCATGGAAGAGAAAACCAGGAAAGGCTACCCAGAGTGAGCATCGCCAAGTATCCAGTGTCTTCAGAGGAAGACTAAGATGTAAATACTGTGTTGTAATAATTCCCTTTTGTGACTTTAATTTACATATATTGGTGGGAAAGGAATATATATATAATTAAGTATACTTGTGTATTTAATGTACCTCCCCATTGATTTTACTTGCGTTATGGAGCTCACCCCTTGAAAGCCTCTACTAACTTGGGGCTGGATGCCCAAAAAACTAATACCATCAGAAAAGAACCCGGTTGCGTCCCAGTAGGGCCGTAACATAATTTGCATCCCCTGCGGGATCCGACCCCTTGTCAAGCATGTTTGACAGGGATGGTGACGTAGTGCAATCTCCTGTGAATAATTCCCCTGTTTGTAATTATAAGGATGTTATACGTCCTGTTCAGTGCAGTGTGATTAAGTGCAATATTGGCAAGTGCGGTTCTCTGTGTGATTAAGTGCAGTATTGGCGAAGTACAGTGCTCGGTGTGTTAAGTGCTCAAGTGAAGCAGTGTGTTAAGTGTTCGTGCACCACTTAAGTGACAATGGCGGAGAAAGTGACCATTGAGGATCTGGACTATGTTTAGGACTTTCTGAACAAGGATAAACTGAATATAAGTTTTCTGTCAAAATGCGAGCCTTAGAAATAAATCGTGAGATAGAGTGGAAGAAATTAGAAATAGAACAGGAAATTAAAGAGAAGGAAATGGCAATGAAAGAAAAGGAAATAGAGAAAGAACGAGAAATGAAAGAAAAGGAAATGGAAATGAAACGGTTGGAATTAGAAGAAAAGGAAAAAGAAAGGCAAGAAAGGGAGAAGGAAAGACTACACGAGTTAGAAGTATTGCGATTAGGTGGTCAGAGGAAAACAACGTTAACAAGTAGTTTTGATCTGGCAAGGAATATAAAGATGGTCCCTAAATTCAACGTAAAGGAAGTTTCGAAGTTCTTCGACCCTTCGAGAAAGTTGCTGCCTCTTTGGATTGGCCAGAGGAGAATTGGGCCATCATGATACAGTCCGTCTTGACTGGGATGGCCCAAATTACCTACTCCACGTTGTCCCTTGATGACTCCAGTGATTACGATAAGGTGAAGAAGGTAGTGCTCATGGCTTACCAGTTGTGTCTGGCTCCTGGAGACAGACACAAAGCAGTGAAAACTGTGATATCCGAAGCTGGAATTCATATAAGTTGGCATAAAATACACGAATATTCAAATGAAGAATAAACATTGTCAAAAATAGAGAGAATAGAAATAGAGAACATGGGACAAAGACAAATTAAAACAGTATACTAAGATCAGGATCAGGATCAGTGAAATTGGGGTTATGGGGCATAGATAAATCTAGCAAGAACAAGTAAATCTAGCAAGAACAGGTAAATCTAGCAAGAACAATGGAGTCATGGTAGTGGCAGGATGAACCAGAGGTGGACTGACTGGGTCCAGAGCAGCATTGGAGAGGTGCGGTCAAGGCAATCAGGGAGAGGAGGGGCAGAGACAGGGGAGCGCACCTCATCAAGGGCAGCATCCAAGAGAGAATTGAGGGCCAAGGGAATTGCTATATTTGGGACAGAGGACTTAATCACCGAAATGGGAGGGGGATTCAGGGATAGAGTCGGAGTCGGAAGGTGAGGAAGAGATTGATGCCTTCTTACCTGCTGGGGAGGAAGTAGAGGAGCAAGGCTTATATTTCTGATATAGACAGGTGTGCCAGCAGCATCGTACTGGGCGACAGCCATTGCAGTCTCAACAGGAGAAGGAGAAAAGGAGCAGTCAATAAAGTCAGTCAGGTGCAGTCACAAGTCAGTCAGGTGCAGTCACAGTGAGAGGTTGTGTTAGCTGGAGCTCCGATTATTGTAACATTATTAATGCAATAATGGAAGGATTAGTGAAGGCTTTGGTGAGTCTGGTTGGAGCTCTGAGAGCAGAGATAGATTCCCTGCGGGAGGAGGTACGACGGCTGAGACTTCGGGAGGAAATGAAGGAGGAGACCAGTGTTGACGGGACCTCATCGTGGGGAGTCGTAAAGGACAGGGGTCTTAAGAAGACCTTGACAAGGCCACCTACAGACGCCCTAAGGACAGCAAACTCATTTGTCGTGTTGGAGGACGAGTGCTGTGGTGAGCCTGCAGTTCACTCGGAATGGAAACCAGCGAGGAGCGGCGGAGCGCAGGCCTCTCAGGCTGCTCAGAAAGTTAAGGAGGTACCGAAGCGAATTTTGGTTGTGGGAGATTCCCAGGTGAGGTATTTAGACAGAACGTTTTGTGCCAGAGATAGGGGGAACAGATTAAGGGTTGGCTATCCGGGAGCAGGAATTGCCGATATTGTTGGAAACATGAATGATATTATGACGGGAAATGGGAACAAACCCATTATTTGTATTAGTGCAGGGGGTAATGATGTTGGGCGAATTAGGAGTGAGGAACTAATACAGAGATTCAGGACAGCCATAGAATTAGTTAGGAGCAAGGGAGGAATCCCGATCATATGTGGCATTCTTCTAAGAAAGGGAGTGGGAAATGAATGAATGTCAAGGGCACTTGGTGTCAACTGCCGGCTGGAAAGATATTGCAAATCAAATGCAATATCTTTCATAGACAACTGGGAACACTTCTATGGAAGAAATGAAATGTATGCTCGTGATGGGGTGCATCTATCGAGGGCTGGGGTTGTTGCTGTTGCGAACTCGTTGGAACCAGTGGTTAGAGGTGTTTGTTTGGGTTTAAACTGTTAGTAGATAGTGGTATGGGAATTGATTTGGAGGAAGGAGGTAATAAAAGTATGTGTTCATGGGAGAAAAGAATTGGCAAAATGATCAGGGAAAGAAAAGGGCCTCAAAATAACAATTCACTTAGGGTATATTACACTAACAGCATAAGTGTAAGAAATAAAATTAACAAATTAAATGCTCTTGTCTGCACAGAAAAAATAGATATTATTGCACTTACCGAAACGTGGATGAATGTAGAAAATATAGAACTATTAGCTGAATATCAAATAAATGGATTTAAACTATTTCACACAGATAGATATATTAGACGAGGAGGGGGAGTAGCCATATATGTTAGGGACAATTTGAAATGTAGTCTCAAAGAGGGAATCAAAACTGAGCCACACACAGAAACTATTTGGATAGAATTAAACGAAAAAGCAAATAATATTATAAAAGGAGTTATATATAGGCCACCAAATTTAGACAGAATGGAAGCAAAGCATCTATGGGATGAAATATCTAGAGCATCTAGATCTAACAGTATTTATGTCATGGGTGACTTTAATTTTAGTGGAATAAACTGGGTGAACAAAACAGGGAATAGTGAAGCAGAAGATTTTCTAGAATTAATTGACAATTACTTTCTTACGCAAAACATTAAGGAACCAACGCGGGAAAATAATATTTTAGATTTAGTGTTAACTAACAGGGAAACACAAATTAATGACATCGAAATAGGGAGTGAGCTAGGGAACAGTGATCACAAAGTAATCAGATTTAGCATAGAATGGAATAGACCTGTAGGAAAAAATTCTGTTAAAGTGCCAGATTTGCGAAAAGCTGATTTTAATAGCCTAAGAATTTTTTTTGGGTCAAATAGATTGGAAAGTATTGGGTATGGGGTGTGGGCCGGTCTTGGAGCGAGACATGAACCCAGCGATAGGTGACGTAAAAGGGGATTTCGATGTGGATTTAATATATAACTTATTTAAGAATATTCTAAACAAAGCACAGGAACTTAGTATACCATACAAATTGAATAGATCGAATACCAATGACCCAAAGTGGATAACAAATAATTTAAAGAACCTTATAGGGAAAAAGAGAACTTGGTACAAAAGGATTAAGAATGGGGAAGTCAGTTTAGAACAGGAATTCATACAACTGGTTAGAAATGTTAAAAAAGAGATTAGGAAAGCAAAAAGAAACTATGAAGTTCGCATAGCAGAGCAAGCAAAGTCAAATCCTAAAGGGTTTTTTCAGTTATATCGAACTAAGACTAGGGAAAGGATAGGTCCATTAAAATCTGAGACAGGTCAAATAACGGATAATGACAAGATGAGTAGTATTTTTAACAAATATTTTATATCTGTATTTACTAAAGAAGAATTTAACAATATGCCTTCAGCCGAACAAGTCTATGTGGGTGGGGATGAGGACAGGTTGACTAGTTTAGCAGTTACCAGGGAGGATGTAATTAAACAATTAGAAAAACTAAAACCAAACAAATCCCCAGGGCCGGATGAAGTGCTCGCCAGGGTGCTTAAAGAATGCAAAGAGGAGCTTTCTGAGCCACTGTCTACCATATTTAATAAATCAATAGTCAGGCAGAGTGCCAGAGTCATGGAAGGTAGCTAATGTGGTACTAATTTTTAAGAAAGGAGATAGATCACTTGCGTCAAACTATCGGCCAATTAGCCTAACGTCTATTGTGGGAAAGTTACTTGAATCAATAATTGCAAATACAATTCATCTCCATCTTGAAAAACATAAATTAATAAATGAGTCGCAACATGGTTTTACAAATGGCCGTTCATGTTTAACAAATTTGCTAACTTTCTATTCCAGCATAGTTGAGGCAGTTGATAGTGGTAAGGATTGTGATGTTGTGTACCTTGACTTTAGCAAAGCTTTTGATACAGTGCCACATGAAAGACTAATTAAAAAATAGAAGCTCATGGTATTGGGGGTGCTATATTAAGTTGGATTAGGTCATGGCTATTCCATAGGAAACAGAGAGTTAGTATAAATGGGGTTAAGTCAGAGTGGGATAATGTTGTTAGTGGATTACCTCAGGGCTCTGTCCTGGGACCTCTGTTGTTTATAATATATATAAATGATTTTGATTCAGGTTTGAGTAGCAACATTTGCAAATTTGCCGATGATACGAAAATCGGTAGGGAAATTAATTCGGAGGATCGAGGACTCACTATCACTTCAAGTTGATCTAGATAGGGTTCTGAAATGGTCAAAGGATTGGCAAATGCAGTTTAATGCTGATAAATGTAAAGTTCTGAGGCTAGGTAATGATAATAGAGTTACAAGCTAGATGGTGTTGAGATTGCGAAGTCGGATTGCGAAAGGGATCTGGGAGTTATGATCAGTAAGAATTTAAAACAAAAGGATCAATGCATGAATGTTCGTAATAAGGTGAATAGGACACTGGGATTTATTAATCGAAGCGTTAGTAACAAGATACCTGGTGTGGTTCTTAAGCTATATCTTGCTCTAGTTAGGCCCCATTTAGATAATGCAAATCAGTTTTGGTCGCCGTATTATAGAATGGATATAAATTCACTTGAATGTGTCCAACGTAGGATGACTAAGTTAATTCCACAAATTAAAAATCTTTCATATGAAGAAAGATTAACAAAGCTTAAGTTGCATTCACTGGAAAGGCAAAGAGTGAGGGGTGACATGATAGAGGTTATCAAGTAGATGAATGGACATAACAGGGGGGAATATTAATAGGGTATTAAAAATATCAACACAAGACAGAACACGAAACAATGGGTATAAATTTGATTAAGTTTAGATTTAGGACAGACTTGGGTAAATACTGGTTCAGTAACAGGGTTGTTGATTTGTGGAACCAATTGCCGCGTAATGTGGTGGATGTGGGGTCCCTCGATTGTTTCAAGCACGGGTTGGACAAGTATATGAGTGGGATTGGGTGGTTATAGATAGGAGCTGCCTCGTTTGGGCCAATAGGCCTTCTGCAGTTGCCTTTGTTCTTATGTTCTTATTATGAAGATTGCTGAGAGGAGGGACAACGACCTGGATGGACACGCGGTGTGGAGGGAACACTGGGAAGGAAGGAAGGGAAGGGAGACACCAGACAGAGAACTATTAGGAAGACCCTCTGGCCCAGAATTCAGTAGAGCAGGTGAGGTGGTGGTGGTGGTGGTGTCCAGGTCCAAGGCCTGGAAACGGTTGCAAAACTGAGAGAGGGAGAGGGCGACAAGTGGAACGCAATATACGAGTATTAGACATGCCAGAGGAAGATAAAAGATGGCGTACTTGGCGTCTCACCTCAAGAAAAGATAAATGATTCTGATGTTTCAAATTGAGGATGGCTTCCTCAAATTTGTATTGCACACATGTGCGAGAGAAGGTAGGGTGGGCATCACTGCAATTGATGCAGTGAGCTTGGGAAGAAAAGCACTGTCTTATAATGACCTGAGTATCCACACAAGGGGCATAGAGACACGGCACTTGTGCATTTGAAGCGATCATGCCCAAATTTCCAGCACCTATTGCAGAGGGGAGGAGAACAGATGCTCCTTCAGGAGCATCTGGCACCAGCAAGAATTACTGAAGACGGAAGGGACCTACTATCAGAAGTGATCTTCATTATGCAAAGAGACAGGCCAGGAGGACCACGAGGAAGGTCGAGTAACATATCAATCTGGAGCATTGAATGGCCTTGGGTTTCAAGGATATGTTTACTATCTTTCTGGCAATCTATTGGGGCAATCCCTATATACCTACATTATATATATATTTAAATATATATATATATGTCGTACCTAGTAGCCAGAACGCACTTCTCAGCCTACTATGCAAGGCCCAATTTGCCTAATAAGCCAAGTTTTCATGAATTAATGTATTTTCGACTACCTAACCTACCTAACCTAACCGAACTTTTTCGGCTATCTAACCTAACCTAACCTATAAAGATAGGTTAGGTTAGGTAGGGTTGGTTAGGTTCGGTCATATATCAACGTTAATTTTAACTCCAATAAAAAAAAATTTGCCTCATACATAATTAAATGGGTAGCTTTATCATTTCATAAGAAAAAAAATAGAGAAAATATATTATTTCAGGAAAACTTGGCTTATTAGGTAAATCGGGCCTTGCATAGTAGGCTGAGAAGTGCGTTCTGGCTACTAGGTACGACATATATATATATATATATATATATATATATATATATATATATATATATATATATATATATATATATATATATATATATATATATATATATATATATGTCGTACCTAGTAGCCAGAACGCACCTCTCAGCCTACTTTGCAAGGCCCGATTTGCCTAATAAGCCAAGTTTTCATGAATTAATTGCTTTTCGACTACCTAACCTACCTAACCTAACCTAACTTTTTTGGCTACCGAACCTAACCTAACCTATAAATATAGGTTAGGTTAGGTTAGGTAGGGTTGGTTAGGTTCGGTCATATATCTACGTTAATTTTAACTTTAATTAAAAATAATTGACCTCATACATAATGAAATGGGAAGCTTTATCATTTCATAAGAAAAAAATTGGAGAAAATATATTAATTCAGGAAAACTTTGCTTATTAGGCAAATTGGGCCTTGCAAAGTAGGCTGAGAAGGGCGTTCTGGCTATTAGGTACGACATATATATATATATATATATATATATATATATATATATATATATATATATATATATATATATATATATATATATATATATATATATATATATGTCGTACCTAGTAGCCAGAACGCACTTCTCGGCCTACTATGCAATGCCCGATTTGCCAAATAAGCCAAGTTTTCCTGAATAAATATATTTTCTCTAATTTTTGTCTTAGGAAATGATAAAAATACCCATTTCATTTTGAATGAGGTCAAATTTTTTTTATTGGAGTTAAAATTAACGTAGATATATGACCGAACCTAACCAACCCTACCTAACCTAACCTAACCTATCTTTATACGTTAGGTTAGGTTAGGTAGCCAAAAAAGTTAGGTTAGGTTAGGTTGGGTAGGTTAGGTAGTCGAAAAACAATTCATGAAAACTTGGCTTATTAGGCAAATCGGGCCTTGCATAGTAGGCTGAGAAGTGAGTTCTGGCTACTAGGTACGACATATATATATATTTATATATATATATATATATATATATATATATATATATATATATATATATATATATATAATATATATATATATATATATATATATATATATATATACAGTGGTACCTTGCATAACGATCGCCCCAAAAGACGAACATTTTGGGTAACGAACGGCCCGATCGGTGTCAAATCGTCCCGTATGACGAACGCTGGTTTGAGTAAGGTCAACACCACACGGTGGGGTCGCGCTGCTTCTTGCACATTCTTAGACGCCTCCGACGATGCACATAAATTATATTGTTCTTGTTTAAAGATGCTAATGATGCTGGGATATAAAAGGGTGACTGCTGAGATGTTGAAAAGCATTGACATTTTTGTAGAAAAAAAGAAATGAAATGACTGATATACAACAAATGTCAAAAAGGTTCGTTCGGTATTCGGCAGGTAGGCTGCTCTATTATAACAATCTTACTTTGTTTCAAATGTGTTCCATTTGTTTTGTATTTGTCATTTACGTCTCAATAATGGAGAAGCCTACCTTACATACACTGAATAAACCATTATGACATTTTCCTTTCTTCAAATGTGTTCAATATTTATTTTTCATTTGTCTTATAGCAAAAGGTTTGTTCGGTGGTCGGCAGGTAAGCTGTTCCATGTTTCTTACATACAAAAAACGTAAATAATAAAAAAAATGAGGAATTTTGAAAACCAAAACGTCATACCATAGGTATGACGTCGACCAAGCTGACGAGGCGTTTGACATGCCATCTTCAATCTGGTGCCCCTAGGAATCACATGAGACAAGCCCATGACATTACTCTAACAAGAGAAATGTTGAACAAGAATACTTGCATAATAGACAAAACCCAAGATTCAAGAAGATTACAAATTCTTGAGGCAATTCACATAAGAATAGAGCGACCTACCATGAACACCCAAATCACGGAACTATTTACTCTACCCACCATGAGAGTAAGGACAAGACAAGAACATATCGATGCCAACACAGAAGACAATGTCCAACATAACAGGCCAATTACACTGGATTAATCTTTGTGTTTAGATAGGAGATGCCTCGTATGGGCCAATAAGCCTTCTGCAGCCCCTATGTTTATCCCTTATGTATTCCCCCATGTTTTCACCTTCATTGTATTATCACCTGACCTAATGCGGGTATAAAATCAACTAGTATTGTAAGATCTGTTCACTTGAGAATGAACCATGGAGGTTCGAAACGTCGTGCAAATTATACAAATAAGTGTAATACACTCTATAGTAAATCACTTCTTTTCTTCACCTTAAAAGTACGAAAATGAGTTTTGGAGAACTCCTATTTCAATTAAGCCCTGATGCTAAGAAAATAGTTAGAGGGATAGAAGCCCTAAACCAGAAAATAATAAATACAGAATATGCGGTCATATTCAATGAAACATGTTTGAAAGAAAACCTGCTGCCAGTATACACCAATATATATATATATGTATATATAAATATAAAAATGCACAACTTGCCTAAACATGCAAGAGAGATTATACAACCTTAGAACACTTTCCCACCAGGAGATTCGAACCCTAGCCAGCACAGAAGCCTTACAGCAACTGGCATAACTGGTACGCCTTTAACATACTGCACCACAGCTCAGACCCTTAAAAGAGATGGTAATTTCGGAGTATTTAAATAAATAAATTCTCCAAAGTAAATAAATAAATAAATACATAAATAAATAAATACAAAAATAAATAAATTAAATACAATAAATAAATAAATTAAATAAATACTCTGGAGTAAATACTCCGAAATTACCATCTCTTTTAAGGGTCTGAGCTGTGGTGCAGTGGGTTAAAGGCGTACCAGTTATGCCAGTTGCTGTAAGGCTTCTGTGCTGGCTAGGGTTCGAATTTCCTGGAGGGAAAGTGTTCTAAGGTTGTGTGTGTATATATATATATATATAAATATATATATATATATATATATATATATATATATATATATATATATATATATATATATATATATATATATATATATATATATATATTATTAAATATGACCGAAAAAGTAAGATTAATAATTCTAACACGAATTTTCTCAATATTTGTTATGTTTCTTTTCACTGTTGATAGTAATTGAAAAATCAATTCTCCAAAATTCACTTTTATTTCTAGTCTGATGCGACACTTGAACGCGTTTCGTTATAACTTATTACATTTTCAAAGACTTTTAGTTTACATACACACAACTATAACCTGCAAACACTAAACAGAGTTCTTACTACGCTATGATTTAAGCATCTTTCATTTCATACCCGCACTTTGGGTGAGGTGATATGTTACAATCAGTTTTAGATGAGGTGAACAAAACTTTCAACACAGGACAGAACACGAAACATTGGGTATTAATTGGGTAAATTGAAGGTAAGGATGGAAGTAAGTGCAAAGGGCCTATTGGCCCATATTTCCTGATGCTTCTATATTGGAGTGGAGTCTTGAAGTGGGTAAAATATAGTTGTGTATTAATTGGCTGTTGATTGCTGGTGTTGACTTCTTGATGTGTAGTGCCTTGCAGATGTCAAGCTGCCTGCTATCGCTGAATCTATCGATGATTTCTGTGTTGTTTGCTAAGATTTCTCTGGTGATGGTCTGGTTGTGGGAAGAGATTATATGTTCCTTAATGGAGCCCAGTTGCTTATGCATCGTTAATTGCCTGGAAAGAGATGCTGTTGTCTTGCCTATATACTGAGTTCTTTGAGGCTTACAGTCCCCAAGTGGGCATTTGAAGGCATAGACGACATTGGTCTCTTTTAAAGCATTCTGCTTTGTGTCAGGAGAGTTTCTCATGAGTAGGTTGGCCGTTTTTTTTGTTTTATAGTAAATCGTCAGTTGTATCTTCTGATTTTTGTCTGTAGGGATAACGTTTCTATTAACAATATCTTTCTGGACCATTTCCTCCGTTTTATAAACAAATAAATACATAAATGTTTATTTAGGTAAGGTACATACATACAAGAGATTTTACAAAGTTTGTTGGATTAATAGATAGAGCTAGTACTGGTACATACAATGCCTATAGCCACTATTACACAAAGCGTTTTGGGCAGGAAAAATATTAATGACTAAAGCTTAATACTAATGGGTATAAAGAATAAAATGTGTTGAGAACAAACAAAAATAGAGGTAAAAGAGAGGGGGAACATGGCTGAAAAAGCAGCACAAATACAATTAAAAATTATTACAGACAATTACATTCAAACAGCGTTGATTTAAAAAAAAAACAGACATGGGTTGACAACAGAGGGGTAAGGTAGGTTACAGGGAATTTATTAGGTAATGCTTCGTTTTTATCTTAAACTGGTTGAGAGAGGTACAGTTTTTAACATGGTTGGGAAGGTCATTCCACATTCTGGGTCCCTTGATTTGTTGAGCATTTCTAGTTTGATTAAGTCGTACTTAATCAAGCCTCTTATGAGCTGAGGAAAAGAAGTTTCAGTGAAATAGTCTAATAGGGGGTATAGGTGTTGTGTTAGTTGTCTCTTCAGAGGTTGCATGTCGTTTCACCTTCTTTCTTATGATGTCTTCAACGAAACCATTAGAGAAGCCGTTGTTGACTAGGACCTGCCTTACACTTCAGTGTTCTTCATCGACTTTCTTTCATACTGAGCTGTGGCTGAGAGCACGGTCGACATAAGCATTAACAACACTCCTCTTGTACCTGTCTGGGCAGTCACTGTTGGCATTCAGGCACATTCCTATGTTTGTATATTTAGTGTAGACTGCAGTGTGGAAACCTCCGCTCCTTTCCATGACTGTTACATCTAGAAAGGGCAGCTTCCCATCCTTCTCCATCTCGTAAGTGAAACGCAACACAGAATTCTGCTCAAATGCCTCCTTCAGCTCCTGCAGAAGTCTAACATCAGGTACCTGTGTAAAAATGTCGTCAACATACCTGCAGTATATGGCCGGTTTCAAGTTCATGTCGACTAAGACCTTTTGCTCCATGGTACCCATGTAGAAGTTCGCAAACAGGACACCTAGAGGAGAACCCATGGCGACCCCATTTACTTGCTTATACATGTGCCCATCCAGGCTCAAGAAGGGTGCCTCTTTAGTACAAGTTTGGAGTAGTTTCCTTAGAATGTTTTCTGGTATGTCAAGAGGAGTACAGGCCGATCACGATACACTCTGTCTGCTATCATCCCGATTGTTTAATCCACAGGTACGTTGCTAAACAGTGATTCTACGTCCAAAGAGGCTCTTATCCCTGTGGCCCGTGTTCCCCGCAGTAAGTCAACAAATTCCTTTGGAGACTTCAGGTTGAAGGCGCAAGGAACATAAGGAGTCACCAAGCCGTTGAGTCGCTTCACCAGTCTGTAAGTGGGTGTAGGTATCTGGAAGATGATTGGCCGAAGTGGGTTTCCAGGCATATGTGTCTTGACATTTCCATATGCATATATATATATATATAAATTAGTATATATATATATATATATATATATATATATATTTATATATATATATATATATATATATATATATATATATATATATATATATATATATAGGTTAGGTAAGGTAGCCGAAAAAGTTAGGTTAGGTTAGGTTAGGTAGTCAAAAAACAATTCATGAAAACTTGGCTTATTAGGCAAATTGGGCCTTGCATAGTAGGCTGAATAGTGCGTTCTGGCTACTAGGTACGACATATATATATATATATATATATATATATATATATATATATATATATATATATATATATATATATATATATATATATATATATATATATATATATATATGTCGTACCTAATAGCCAGAACGCACTTCTCAGCCTACTATTCAAGGCCCGATTTGCCTAATAAGCCAAGTTTTCATGAATTAATGTTTTTTCGTCTACCTAACCTACCTAACCTAACCTAACCTAGCTTTTTTGGGCTACCTAACCTAACCTTACCTATAAATATAGGTTAGGTTAGGTTAGGTAGGGTTGGTTAGGTTCGGTCATATATCTACGTTAATTTTAACTCCAATAAAAAAAAATTGACCTCATACATAGAGAAAAGGGTTGCTTTATCATTTCATAAGAAAAAAATTATAGTAAATATATTAATTCAGGAAAACTTGGCTTATTAGGCAAATCGGGCCTTGAATAGTAGGCTGAGAAGTGAGTTCTGGCTACTAGGTACGACATATATATATATATATATATATTAGGCAAATATATATATATATATATATATATATATATATATATATATATATATATATATATATATATATATATATATATATATATATATATATATATATTTATTACAGCACATGATGTAAACAATGTATTAACAGATAATCACAATAAATATCTCTGTAATCAACTTGAACATTAGATCCCTAGCTAAACACTTCAATGATGTTAGTGCCTTGGTTGAAACTATTGACAACAAATTCTCTTTTATTATACTTACTGAAACGTGGTTGAAAGAGGATACTACTCAACTCTTTAACATGCCTAACTACTCAGCAATTCACAACTGTCGTCAAATGCAGAGAGGTGGTGGTACTGCTCTTTACTACCGCCAAGAACTAACATGTTCAAAAATAATTAGAACTAGAGATTGCTGTGGGGAGTATATCTTTGCCAGTTTCAGAGTCAAGGGTGCCGAATCTGTCCTGTCTGTGGGTGCAGTCTATAGAATTCCTAACACTGATGTGTCCGAATTCAATTCAAACCTTAGAAACCTAATACTAGATAACAGACTGAACAAAAACCATCTAATTATCACAGGGGACTTTAATATTGACCTCTGCGAGCTTGAACACCCTACTGCTGTTAGCTTCCTCAACTATATGAATTCCTGCTTCCTCATACCCTTAATCACTAGACCAACTAGAATCACTGATAGTACTGCTACGACTCTAGATCACATTTGGACCAACATAACCTCTCCGCTTACTTCAGGTATAATCACCAATAGCACTACAGACCATTACCCCACATTTCTCTTAACTAACATTATCAAACCACCTCTTGAGTCAAGGGAGCTAAGCTTTAGGCTGCACAATGAAACTGCTATAAACAATTTTATAACTGCTGCTGATAATGTCAACTGGGAATCCGAGTTAGGTAACATAGGGGACATCAACCTAGCAGTGCAATCTTTTCTACAAACAACTCTTAGCCTTTATAACACCCACTGTCCTATGCTTACAAAACAAGTCACAAACAAAAGTCTTAACAATCCTTGGCTTACAAAGGGAATACTTAAATCCATTAACAAAAAACACGACCTTGAGAAGAAGTATAGGTTAGGAACCGTCTCCAAAGAATTCTCAATGAATTACTCGTTATTGCTATCTAAAATAAATAGACGAGCCAAAACTAAATACTACGAAGATAATTTTACCCAAATAAAGAGCAACATTAAAAAAACTTGGAGCACAATTTCACAAATATTGGGATCAAAGAAGATTTTAAATAACAAACCAACACTCCTGTCCAATAACGTTGGTCAGCTTTTAGCCTCTGATTCTGCTACTGAGTTCAATAGGTTCTTCTCTTCCATAGGGTCATCCCTTGCAAATGATATTCCATCTTCCAGTACTGATGTTAAGGACTATCTTAGAGGTAACTATCCACAGTCTCTGTACCTAAAGCCTACTAATTCCACTGATGTCAATGAGATAATCCTTTCCCTTAAAACCAAATCTAGTGCCCTCGACGAGATACCAACTTTAATTTACAAAAAAGCCTCCAGATCTTTAGCCCCTGCTATTGCATTGCTCTTCAACAAGTCACTTGAACTCCAAACCTTTCCAGACATTCTAAAAAAAGCAAGAGTAACCCCTGTCCACAAATGTGGTGATCTCACAGATGTTAACAACTACAGACCTATATCAATCCTTCCTAACTTGTCAAAAATATTCGAAAAACTAATCTACAAGCAGCTTTACTCTTTTCTAGCCAAACACAATATACTTAGCTCTTGTCAATATGGCTTCAGACCCAAAAAAAAGCACTAACGTGCACTTATTAGTAAGATTAACTTGATTCACAAAGCTCTTGATAAAAAGGAGTTCCCTGTTGGGTTATTTGTGGACCTGCGTAAGGCTTTTGACACTGTCAACCACCAAAACCTTCTTCTTAAATTACATCATTATGGAGTCAGAGGACACTCCCTGCAATACCTCAAATCTTATCTTACTGACAGGCTCCAGTATGTTTCTGTGAATAATACAATTTCTCCCACCCTACCCTTCAACATTGGTGTTCCTCAGGGCAGCATACTTGGCCCTCTCCTCTTTCTCATCTACATTAATGACCTTCCAAATGCCTCCCAACACCTCAAACCAATTCTATTTGCTGACGACACAACCTTCATTTACTCCAGTCCTGACCCCCTTGCTCTAAATGCCACAGTAAATACTGAACTAGAGAAAGTCCATCTTTGGCAAACTGCCAACAAACTCACCCTTAACATTGACAAAACGTTCTATATTCTGTTTGGCAATAAATCCTCCAATCAAATAAATCTCAAAATAAACAATACCCAAATTTGTAACAAATTAGATGGCAAATTCCTTGGCGTTCATCGATCAAATTCAAATTTGTCGATCAAGTTCAAATTCCATCGACCACAAGCTGAATTTCCAGGGACACATTCTAAATATACAAAAAAAAAAAGGTTCAAAAACTGTTGGCATTCTTTCTAAGATCAGATATTATGTACCCCGCCCTGCCCTGGTGACTCTCTATTACTCCCTCATCTATCCATATCTCAACTATGGTATTTTTGCTTGGGGTTCTACTACCCAAAATCATTTACGTCCTCTAATTACTCAACACAAAGCTGCTATTAGGACAATATCCAACTCTAGCCCCAGACATCACTCGGTACCCCTACTCAAATCTCTGAATATGTTAGATATTAAGTCACTGCACATTCTCTCATGTGTATTATACATAAATATAATGCTGAACTGTAATGCCAATCCTGACCTCAAAAGATTCATTGAAGGTTGTAACAGAACCTATGAGCACCACACCAGAAATAAATACAGTTTTGATATTCCTAGAGTACGACTTAATCAAACTAAAAATGCTCTTCAAATCAAGGGACACAGAATGTGGAATGATCTTCCCAACCATGTTAAAGACAGTACCTCTCTCAAGCAATTTAAGATAAAAACGAAGCACTACCTAATAAATTCCCTGTAACCTACCTTACCCCTCTGTTGTCAACCCATGTATGTTTTTTGTTGTTTTTTTTTTCAAAAGAACGCCGTTTGAATGAAATTGTCTGTAATAATTTGTAATTGTATTTGTGCTGCTTTTTCAGCCATGTTCCCACCTCTTTTACCTCTATTTTTATTTGTTCTCAACACATTTTATTCTTTTTACCCATTAGTATTAAGCTTTAGTCAATAATGTTTTTCCTGCCCGAAACGCTTTGCGTAATAGTGGCTTTAGGCATTGTATGTACTAGTTCTATCTATTAATCCAACAAACTTTGTATAATCTCTTTATGTATGTACCTTACCTAAATAAACATTTATTTTATATGTATATATATATATATATATATATATATATATATATATATATATATATATATATATATATGTCGTACCTAGTAGCCAGAACGCACTTCTCAGCCTACTATGTAAGGCCCGATTTGCCTAATAAGCCAAGTTTTCCTGAATTAATATATTTTCTCAAATTTTTTTCTTATGAAATGATAAAGCTCCCCATTTCATTATGTATGAGGCCAATTTTTTTTTATTGGAGTTAAAATTAACGTAGATATATGACCAAACCTAACCAACCCTACCTAACCTAACCTAACCTATCTTTATAGATTAGGTTAGGTTAGGTAGCCGAAAAAGTTAGGCTAGGTTAGGTTAGGTAGGTTAGGTAGTCAAAAAAACATTAATTCATGAAAACTTGGCTTATTAGGCAAATCGGGCCTTGCATAGTAGGCTGAGAAGTGCGTTATGGCTACTAGGTACGACATATATATATATATATATATATATGTCGTACCTAATAGCCAGAACGCACTTCTCAGCCTACTATTCAAGGCCCGATTTGCCTAATAAGCCAAGTTTTCATGAATTAATGTTTTTTCGTCTACCTAACCTACCTAACCTAACCTAACCTAGCTTTTTTTGGCTACCTAACCTAACCTTACCTATATATATAGGTTAGGTTAGGTTAGGTAGGGTTGGTTAGGTTCGGTCATATATCTACGTTAATTTTAACTCCAATAAAAAAAAATTGACCTCATACATAGAGAAAAGGGTTGCTTTATCATTTCATAAGAAAAAAATTATAGTAAATATATTAATTCAGGAAAACTTGGCTTATTAGGCAAATTGGGCCTTGAATAGTAGGCTGAGAAGTGAGTTCTGGCTACTAGGTACGACATATATATATATATATATATATATATATATATATATATATATATATATATATATGTCGTACCTAGTAGCCAGAACGCACTTCTCAGCCTGCTATGCAAGACCTGACTTGCCTTATAAGCCAAGTTTTCATGAATTAATTTTTTTTCGACTACCTAACCTACCTAACCTAACCTAACTTTTTCGGCTACCTAACCTAACCTAACCTATAAAGATAAGTTAGGTTAGGTTAGGTATGGTTGGTTAGGTTCGGTCATATATCTACGTTAATTTTAACTCCAATAAATAAAAATTGACCTCATACATAATGAAATGGGTAGCTTTTATCATTTCATAAGAAAAGAATTAGAGAAAATATATTATTTCAGGAAAACTTGGCCTATTAGGCAAATCAGGCCTTGCATAATAGGCTGAGAAGTGCGTTCTGGCTACTAGGTACGACATATATATATATATATATATATATATATATATATATATATATATATATATATATATATATATATGTCGTACCTAGTAGCCAGAACGCACTACTCAGCCTACTATGCATGGCCCGATTTGCCTAATAAGCCAAGTTTTCTTGAAGTAATATATTTTCTCTAATTTTTTTCTTATGAAATGATAAAGCTACTTATTTCATTATGTATGAGGTCAATTTTTTTTTATTTGAGTTAAAATTAACGTAGATATATGACCGAACCTAACCAACCCTACCTAACCTAACCTAACCTATCTTTATAGGTTAGGTTAGGTTAGGTAGCAGAAAAAGTTAGGTTAGGTTAGGTTAGGTAGGTTAGGTAGTCGAAAAACAATTAATTCATGAAACCTGGCTTATTAGGCAAATCGGGCCTTGCATAATAGGCTGGGAAGTACGTTCTGGCTACTAGGTACGACATATATATATATATATATATATATATATATATATGAATGAAAACTCACACCCCAGAAGTGACTCGAAAAAGGGGTGTGAGTTTTCATTCGCATATAGTCCTGGGGACCATTCAGGCTTGTTCGCATATATATATATATATATATATATATATATATATATATATATATATATGTCGTACCTAGTAGCCAGAATGCATTTCTCGGCCTACTATTCAAGGCCCGATTTGCCTAATAAGCCAAGTTTTCCTGAATTAATATATTTTCTCTAATTTTTTTCTTATGAAATGATAAAGCTACCCATTTCATTACGTATGAGGTCAATTTTTTTTTATTGGAGTTAAAATTAACGCAGATATATGACCGAACCTAACCAACCCTACCTAACCTAACCTAACCTATCTTTATAGGTTAGGTTAGGTTAGGTTGCCGAAAATGTTAGGTTAGGTTAGGTTAGGTAGGTTAGGTAGTCGAAAAACAATTAATTCATGAAAACTTGGCTTATTAGGCAAATCGGGCCTTGAATAGTAGGCTGACAAGTGCGTTCTGGCTACAAGGTACGACATATATATATATATATATATATATATATATATATATATATATATATATATATATATATATATATATATATATATATATATATATATATATATATATATGTCGTACCTAGTAGCCAGAACTCACTTCTCAGCCTACTATTCAAGGCCCGATTTGCCTAATAAGCCAAGTTTTCCTGAATTAATATATTTACTATAATTTTTTTCTTATGAAATGATAAAGCAACCCTTTTCTCTATGTATGAGGTCAACTTTTTTTATTGGAGTTAAAATTAACGTAGATATATGACCGAACCTAACCAACCCTACCTAACCTAACCTAACCTATATTTATAGGTAAGGTTAGGTTAGGTAGCCAAAAAAAGCTAGGTTAGGTTAGGTAGACGAAAAAACATTAATTCATGAAAACTTGGCATATTAGGCAAATCGGGCCTTGAATAGTAGGCTGAGAAGTGCGTTCTGGCTATTAGGTACGACATATATATATATATATATATATATATATATATATATATATATATATATATATATTATATATGTCGTAACTAGTAGCCAGAACGCACTTCTCAGCCTACGATGCAAGGCCCGATTTGCCTAATAGGCCAAGTTTTCCTGAATTAATATATTTTCTCTAATTTTTTTCTTATGAAACGATAAAGCTACCCATTTCATTATGTATGAGGTCAATTTGTTTTTATTGGAGTTAAAATTAACGTAGATATATGACCGAACCTAACCAACCCTACCTAACCTAACCTAACCTATCTTTATAAGTTAGGTTAGGTTAGGTAGCCGAAAAAGTTAGGTTAGGTCAGGTTAGGTAGTCGAAAAAAAATTAATTAATGAAAACTTGGCTTATTAGGCAAATCAGGCCTTGCATAGTAGGCTGAGAAGTGCATTCTGGCTACTAGGTACGACATATATATATATGTCGTACCTAGTAGCCAGAACGCACTTTTTGGGGTACTATGCAAGGCCCGATTTGCCTAATAAGTCAAGTTTTCATGAACTAATATATTTTCTCTAATTTTTTTCTTATGAAATGATAAAGCTACCCATTTCATTATGTATGAGGTCAATTTTATTTTATTGGAGTTAAAACTAATGTAGATATATGACTGAACCTAACCTAACCTATCTTTATAGGTTAGGTTAGGTTAGGTAGCCGAAAAAGTTAGGTTAGGTTAGGTTAGGTAGGTTAGGTTGCCGAAAAACAATTAATTCATGAAAACTTGGCTTATTAGGCAAATTGGGCCTTGCATAGTAGGCTGAGAAGGACATTCTGGCTACTAGGTACGACATATATATATATATATATATATATATATATATATATATATATATATATATATATATATATATATATATATATATATGTCGTACCTAGTAGCCAGAACGCACTTCTCAGCCTACTATGCAAGGCCTGATTTGCCTAATAAGCCAAGTTTTCATTAATTAATTTTTTTTCGACTACCTAACCTACCTAACCTTGTTACGGACCCGAATCCAGCGTCCGAGCACGGAGCAGTGACGACCGCGCCATCTTTGGGTCAGCTCCCGAAACCCCCTCCAGATGAACGACACCACCTGGTGAGAACGAGGTGTACTGGCCACGAGGGCCAGTTTCCAGTCCTGTTCAGCTCACAACACAGCCGCCGCTGACCTCTGGTGAGGTGGGGCTCAGACAACAACGCCATCTATGAAGTGGATAGGTGGGCGTTTGGGTCTGAGCCTGTAAGTGAGGTGCTTTTGTGAGTCCCTGTTACTGATGACGTGTCTGATTACAGAGTCGACCTGGGACTGCTGTGATGGAAGTTGAGTCAGTCTACCCAAAGCAGCCGTCTCGACACCAAGTGTTTTGCTGCAGCAAAACTGACTGGTGGAGACGAGTAACCACTGGGGTATTGTGGACAGGAGAGTGATCTGGGGTATCACACGAGGCTCCTGACTAGGGCGCTACCCTAGTATCGCTCGTGGAGTGGCCTGACCAGCGTTGCTGATCCGGAATCTGCCAGCAGTCTGCTGGACTTGTGGTTGACGGCCTCCACGGCGGTGCCCCCAGTGGAACTGTGTTTTGGCTGGAATGTGGCCGGGGTAGACTCAGCTTTTTGAAGGATTCGTCGTGAGGCCACGAGAGCACCGAGAACTTGGCACCGAGAAGATCCAGGGTCTTCAGAAGAAGACTATTTTGTTAATAATAGTGTTAATACCCCTCCCCCTGTGTAACCTTTTATATATTATTTATCGGTGATGGTTATTATATTATATTAAGTTTTGACTTTATTTCCCTTCCCCTTTTATTTCACTTGCGTTACGGATCACATCCCTTGAAAGCCTCTACTGGCTTGGGGCCGGATACCCTTCCTCTAACAACATCAGAGTAAGAACCCAGTTGCGACCCGAGAGGGCCGTAACATAATTGGCATCCCCAGCGGGATCCGTCCCCTTGTTAAGTATGTTTGACAGGGGTGGTGAAGTGGCGTAATCCCTGTAAATAATTTCCCCTGTGTGTGACGATTGGGACGTTATACGTCCTGTGCGGTGCTCAGAGTGACTAAGTGCGATATTGTGCAGTGCGGTGCTCGCTGTGATTAAGCGATTAAGTGCAATATTGTGTAGTGTGGTGCCCGAAGTAATTACGTGCAATATTGGCAAGTGAGGCGCCAGGTGCGATAAAGTGCAATATTGATGTAGAACAGTGCTCGGTGCGTTAAGTGCTAACGTGAAAGCGGTGTGTTAAGTGCTAAGTGTTCCATCTGTGACAATGGCAGAAAAAGCTACCATCGATGATCTGGACGATGTTCAGGCTTTTCTGAACAGAGAGGACTGTCTTGCCATATTGAAATATCTGAGCAAACCGGAACTTGTACTAATTAGTGCCTACCTGGAGATAAAGATCCGTGCCAGTGATTCCCGTGTGGAGATCTTATCCAAGGTTCACCGGCATTTGAAGGCCGAAGAAAAACAATAAAGTGAGGCACTAGGTACCAAGGAAAGTGAAGAAGTTGCTTCCACTGAAAAGGAAGATAAAGGCAGTGACATTGACAGTGATGCAGGTGAGCTAAATATAAGTTTACTTACAGTCAAAATGCGTGCCTTAGAGATAAATCGTGAGATAGAATGGAAGAAGTTAGAAATAGAACGAGAATTAAAAGATGAAGAAATGGAGATGAAAGAAAAGGGATTGGCGATGAGGTGTTTAGAATTAGAAAGAGAAGAAAGAAAAGAAGAAAGAGAAAGAGAAGAGAAACGAGAAAGAGAAGAGCGTTATGCGGAACGTTGGTCGACCTGACGGTGGCAGAGCGAATGCCATCTTCGATGTACGAACAGCCCCGTTGGAACTAGGTGTGAGCCTAGTAGAGGCGTATGCTGTGAGTACTGATTTAACTGTCGCTGTGACTCTAAATGATCCGACCCTGTATTCCAGGTTCCCGTCTCCCTGAAGGACTACCGGACCGGCACCAGAAACGCCGTCTGTGACCAGCCATCATCGGTGCCACGACATAGGGAAGTGTCGAGTCGCCCTAGATCGGGTCGATATCGATCCTTACTTGAGAGATGTGAGATGATGCCCCCCCTCGCAGTGGAGAAGTGGAAAATTACGTTAGGCAGGTCATTGCCTTCTATCTGCAAGTTCCTGCTGTGCCAGAGTGGCCCAGTAGAACAGTTCTGTGGACAAGACAGTCTCATCACTCCAGTTCATAGTGTACGTAAGTCTGTGTGGAGTTGTATCCACATACTAATTTGGTTTGTGTTTTTCTTTATAGAAACCCAAACCAAATTCTTTTTGGTGGGGAGGTGTTACAGACCCGAATCCAGCGTCCGAACACGGAGCAGTGACGACCGCGCCATCTGTGGGTCAGCTCCCGAAACCCCCTCCAAATGGATGACGACACCTGGTGAGGACGAGGTGTACTGGCCACGAGGGCCAGTTTCCAGTCCTGTTCAGCTCACAACACAGCCGCCGCTGACCTCTGGTGAGGTGGGGCTCAGACAACAACGCCATCTATGAAGTGGATAGGTGGGCGTTTGGGTCTGAGCCTGTAAGTGAGGTGCTTTTGTGAGTCCCTGTTACTGATGACGTGTCTGATTACAGAGTCGACCTGGGACTGCTGTGATGGAAGTTGAGTCAGTCTACCCAAGGCAACCGTCTCGACACCAAGTGTTTTGCTGCAGCAGCTGTGAGTCGCCTCCCGGATGAACACTGTGGTGTTACCCTGCCTGTGAAGCGGCAGTTGAGGATTGTCATACCCGGGACTGACTGGTGGAGACGAGTAACCACTGGGGTATTGTGGACAGGAGAGTGATCTGTGGTATCACACGAGGCTCCTGACTAGGGCGCTACCCTAGTATCGCTCGTGGAGTGGCCTGACCAGCGTTGCTGATCCGGAACCTGCCAGCAGTCTGCTGGACTTGTGGTTGATGGCCTCCACGGCGGTGTCCCCAGTGGAACTGTGTTTTGGCTGGCCTGTGGCCGGGGTAGACTCAGCTTTTTGAAGGATTCGTCGTGAGGCCACGAGAGCACCGAGAAGATCCAGGGTCTTCAGAAGAAGACTATTTTGTTAATAATAGTGTTAATACCCCTCCCCCTGTGTAACCTTTTATATATTATTTATCGGTGGCGGTTATTATATTATATTAAGTTTTGACTTTATTTCCCTTTCCCTTTTATTTCACTTGCATTACGGATCACATCCCTTGAAAGCCACTACTGGCTTGGGGCCGGATACCCTTCCTCTAACAACATCAGAGTAAGAACCCAGTTGCGACCCGAGAGGGCCGTAACAAACCTGACCTAACCTAACTTTTTCGGCTACCTAACCTAACCTCACCTAACCTATAAAGATAGGTTAGGTTATTTAGACAGTTAGGTAAAGATAGGATAGGTTAGGTTACATAATGAAATGGGTAGCTTTATCATTTCATAAGAAAAAAATATAGAAATATTAATTCAGGAAAACTTGGCTTATTAGGCAAATCGGGCCTTGCATAGTAGGCTGAGAAGTGCGTTCTGGCTACTAGGTACGACATATATATTATTAAATATGACCGAAAAACTAAGATTAATAATTCTAACACGAATTTTCTCAATCTTTCGTACATTTCTTTTCACTGTTGGAGGTAATTCAAAAATCAATTCTCCAAAATTCCTTTTTATTTCTAGTCTGACGCGACACGAGCGCGTTTCGTAAAACTTATTACATTTTCAAAGACTTTAGTTTACAAATACACAACTGAATAGAACTTACACATCTTCGATTTTGTTTATTCTTTCTTGGCATTCTTTCTAAGATCAGATATTATGTACCCCGCCCTGCCCTGGTGACTCTCTATTACTCCCTTATCTATCCATATCTCAACTATGGTATTTGTGCTTGGGGCTCTACTACCCAAAATCACTTACGTCCTCTAATTACTCAACACAAAGCTGCTATTAGGACAATATCCAATTCTGGCCCCAGACATCACTCGGTACCCCTACTCAAATCTCTGAATAACCTATAAAGATAGGTTAGGTTAGGTAGGGTTGGTTAGGTTCGGTCATATATCTACGTTAATTTTAACTCCAATAAATAAAAATTGACCTCATACATAATGAAATGGGTAGCTTTATCATTTCATAAGAAAAAAATATAGAAATATTAATTCAGGAAAACTTGGCTTATTAGGCAAATCGGGCCTTGCATAGTAGGCTGAGAAGTGCGTTCTGGCTACTAGGTACGACATATATATTATTAAATATGACCGAAAAACTAAGATTAATAATTCTAACACGAATTTTCTCAATCTTTCGTACATTTCTTTTCACTGTTGGATGTAATTCAAAAATCAATTCTCCAAAATTCCTTTTTATTTCTAGTCTGACGCGACACGAGCGCGTTTCGTAAAACTTATTACATTTTCAAAGACTTTAGTTTACAAATACACAACTGAATAGAACTTACACATCTTCGATTTTGTTTATTCTTTCTTGGCATTCTTTCTAAGATCAGATATTATGTACCCCGCCCTGCCCTGGTGACTCTCTATTACTCCCTTATCTATCCATATCTCAACTATGGTATTTGTGCTTGGGGCTCTACTACCCAAAATCACTTACGTCCTCTAATTACTCAACACAAAGCTGCTATTAGGACAATATCCAATTCTGGCCCCAGACATCACTCGGTACCCCTACTCAAATCTCTGAATATGTTAGACATTAAGTCACTGCACATTCTCTCATGTGTATTATACATATATAAAACGCTAAACTATAATGCCAATCCTGATCTCAAAAGCTTCATAGAAGGTTGTAACAGAACCCATGAGCACCACACCAGAAATAAATACAGTTTTGATATTCCTAGAGTACGACTTAATCAAACCAGAAATGCTCTACAAATCAAGGGGCCCAGAATGTGGAATGACCTTCCCAACCATGTTAAAGACTGTACCTCTCTCAACCAGTTTAAGTTAAAAACGAAGCTATACCTAATAAATTCCCTGTAACTCACCTTACCCCTCTGTTGTCAACCCATGTATGTTTTTTGTTTTTTTTGTTTTTCAAATCAACGCTGTTTGAATGTAATTTTCTGTAATAATTTGTAATTGTATTTGTGCTGCTTTTTCAACAATGTTCCCCCCTCTTTTACCTCTATTTTTATTTGTACTCATCACATCTTATTCTTTTTACCCATTAGTTTTAAGCTTTAGTCATTAATGTTTTTCCTGCCCGAAACGCTTTGCGTAATAGTGGCTTTAGGCATTGTATGTACTAGCTCTATCTATAAAGCCAACAAACTTTGTAAAATCTCTTTATGTATGTACCTTACCTAAATAAAATTATTATTATTATTATTTATATCTACATTTGAATGAGGTGGATGGGGTGAGGTGGCATTAATAAGGTATTAATTTCATCAACACAAGACAGAACAAGCGGTGGCATTAATAGGGTATTAATTTCATCAACACAAGACAGAACACGAAACAATAGGTATTGAAATGGAAGTGATTGTAGAAAGCCTATTGGTCCATATTTCTTGATGCTTCTATATTGGAGCGGAGTCTTGAGGTGGGTAGAATAATTGAGTTGGGTATACTAATATATATATATATATATATATATATATATATATATATATATATATATATATATATATATATATATATATATATATATATATATATATGTGTGTGTGTGTGTATATCACGAAAATAAACACGTGATTAAGAATGTGACAATGTCAGACCACGTAGGAAAATTGAAACAGGAAATTTCCTTAAGTACTTTCGTATATTAAATACATCTTCAGAAGGTCATTTTACAGATCGAGTGATGGGTATAAATAGGCAGGAGAGAGTGGTGAAGTAAGGTGAGGTACAATACTTGGACAACGCAGAAGGCCCATTGGCCCATCAGATGCACCCAATTAGCCCATCCGATGTAGCCCAATGGCCCATCTGATACAGCAGACATACAAGCATAATACATAGGTAATTATAACATAAAGAGGTAAATATATACAATAAATTAGTGAGACAAATGTTTTTCAATGATTCTACTTAAATCGCCCTTTAGCTGATCTATTAGAAATGGATCTAAGTTATATAGACCACTGCTAATATTCAAATTACTTTCTTTGGTGATCTGTATCAAAGCGGATTCAATTATGTTTCTGTTATAGGTGCTTTTACAATTTGTTATTGAAGACGCACTCTCCCAATCAATTTGGTGAGCGTTTTCTGACAAATGCACAAACAAAGCATTAGATAATTGGCCATGTCTTACAGAGTATTTATGTTGCGATATTCTACATTTTAAATCTTTAGATGTTTGCCCGACATAGAACTTATTACATTCCTTACAAGGTATTTTATAAATGACGCAATTATCACTACGAGGGCTGTTCCTTACTACATAAGAACATAAGAACAAAGGTAACTGCAGAAGGCCTATTGGCCCATACGAGGCAGCTCCTATTTATAACCACCCAATCCCACTCATATACTTGTCCAACCCGTGCTTGAAACAATCGAGGGACCCCACCTCCACAATGTTACGCGGCAATTGGTTCCACAAATCAACAACCCTGTTACTGAACCAGTATTTACCCAAGTCTTTCCTAAATCTAAACTTATCCAATTTATATCCATTGTTTCGTGTTCTGTCCTGTGTTGATACTTTTAATACCCTATTAATATCCCCCCGGTTATGTCCATTCATCCACTTGTAAACCTCTATCATGTCACCCCTAACTCTTCGCCTTTCCAGTGAATGCAACTTAAGCTTTGTTAATCTTTCTTCATATGAAAGATTTCTAATTTGGGGAATTAACTTAGTCATCCTACGCTGGACACGTTCAAGTGAATTTATATCCATTCTATAATATGGCGACCAAAACTGAACTGCATAATCTAAATGGGGCCTAACTAGAGCAAGATATAGCTTGAGAACCACACCAGGTGTCTTGTTACTAACGCTGCGATTAATAAATCCAAGTGTCCGATTTGCCTTATTACGAACATTTATGCATTGATCCTTTTGTTTTAAATTCTTACTAATCATAACTCCCAGATCCCTTTCGCAATCCGACTTCGCAATCACAACACCATCTAGCTCGTATCTTGTAACTCTATCATCATTACCTAACCTCAGAACTTTACATTTATCAGCATTAAACTGCATCTGCCAATCCTTTGACCATTTCAAAACCCTATCTAGATCAACTTGAAGTGATAGTGAGTCCTCCTCCGAATTAATTTCCCTAGTATACTAATAGCTTACCAACAGTGTAAGTAAAAATACCTTGTAAGGAATGTAATAAGTTCTATGTCGGGCAAACATCTAAAGATTTAAAATGTAGAATATCGCAACATAAATACTCTGTAAGACATGGCCAATTATCTAATGCTTTGTTTGTGCATTTGTCAGAAAACGCTCACCAAATTGATTGGGAGAGTGCGTCTTCAATAACATATTGTAAAAGCACCTATAACAGAAACATAATTGAATCCGCTTTGATACAGATCACCAAAGAAAGTAATTTGAATATTAGCAGTGGTCTATATAACTTAGATCCATTTCTAATAGATCAGCTAAAGGGCGATTTAAGTAGAATCATTGAAAAACATTTGTCTCACTAATTTATTGTATATATTTACCTCTTTATGTTATAATTACCTATGTATTATGCTTGTATGTCTGCTGTATCAGATGGGCCATTGGGCTACATCGGATGGGCTAATTGGGTGCATCTGATGGGCCAATGGGCCTTCTGCGTTGTCCAAGTATTGTACCTCACCTTACTTCACCACTCTCTCCTGCCTATTTATACCCATCACTCGATCTGTAAAATGACCTTCTGAAGATGTATTTAATATACGAAAGTACTTAAGGAAATTTCCTGTTTCAATTTTCCTACGTGGTCTGACATTGTCATATATATATATATATATATATATATATATATATATATATATATATATATATATATATATATATATATATATATATATATATATATTTGTATATTTTGGTAGCAGTCTTTCTTGAAAACATATGTTGTTAAATATGACCGAAAATATAAGATTAATAATTCTAACATGAATTTTCTCAATATTTCTTATGTTTCTTTTCACTGTCAATGGTAATTGAAAAATCATTTCTCCAAAATTTATTTTTATTTCTAGTCTGACGCGACGCCTGAACACATTTCGTAATAACTTATTACATTTTCAAAGACTTTAGTTTACACACACAACTGTAACCTGTAAACACTCAATATACATCCATACTTATACTCGCATTTGGGTGACGTGATATGGTACAACAGTTTTAGGTGAGGTGAACAAACTTGGGACAAGCACAAGACAAAACATGAAACAATGGGTATAACTTTAAATATAAAGTATAAAAAACACACACAAGGAACATTGGGTTTGTTAGGGGTACATAGCATGGTGTTTACATTCTTGTAAAGCTACCAGTACATGCAGCGTTTCCAGAAGGTCCTTAATCTAATAGATAATTTTAAGTAGGTAAATTGTAGCAAAATTTATAAAAAGTTGATAGATACTTTGTACAAAAAAAAAATGAGATTACTAGGTATATTAAAGCACATCGATAGCTCTGATTGATTGCATTGACAGCTATCAACAGTCGCTACATGGTGCGGGAGAATAACTGTGTAAATCCTAGCATTTAACAAGGCATTTTTGTTGATCCGAACCGGGGTTTCCCAATGCAGGACAACGAGGATAAGCAGACAGCAGCTTCCCGAGAAGGAGCTGCAAAGAAACATGTACCAGTAGGTGTGGGGATAAAAATGACAAAGGTATCCACCAAATCAACTAGGTGTTTATGGATGAATAAATCATCAGGACCAGTAGAATCAACATGTCTAAGATTAAAATACTTAGTCCATGTAGCAGAACCAAATAAAGCTTGGAACGTATTAGAACTGGAAGGAATCGTGTGAGTGTGACTGCGGAGGGAACAGCACCGAGCACCCCCAGTAAGAGGGAGGGGGGGGGCCAAAGAGGCCCAGTTGTTACAATGAGAGATGGAGCCACTCCATGTGATGAGGTGGTCATCATTGGGAGCTTGGGGCTCAACCCAGCCACAGAGGTGGGAGGTGGAGCAGATAGGGGTAGTTGGGACCTGGTGGACCAAGCACTCACAAGTCAGGTAGTAGAAGAGCTCCCAGAACCCCATCAAGCAGGGAGAGTCAGGAGCTGCCTGATCTGGGACCAATGTAGTATGGGCTACAGAGCCCAGCTTTCCATCACAGTCTGACTTGGGGGCCTGGTCTCCCACACCTCTCGTCTTAGAAGTTAAAAAGAGGGTCAGATATCAGCATGTAAATGAACGAGTAAACATTTCATCGACAAACAAGGCCCCATACCCACCATGGAGCCACAATTAGAGGATAGGACAACCAACAAGACAAAGGCTCCCCCCCCCCCCAGGGGTGCACTGTAAATATACACCCTACAATCGCAACGATAGGAATCATCAGTCCGTCAAGATATAATGGAAGCTCAGCACGATATAATTGGGCTCAGCAATGAAGGAAAAGATTGACAATAAAGGTGTCCTCTTGCTCGACAATGCCAAGTACCACAGTTTTACGGGTGAGAGAGTGTGCCTCCCCAAAAACCCGGTGTCTAAATAGAAGAAAACATCTGAAAGAATAATCAAGAATTGCAAAACGTCACAAGGAAATAGCAATTAAACAGGAGAATTTGGAAGGAAAAACTAAACTTAATAGGAAAAATTATTCAGCACAATTAGTGAAGATGGCAGCAAGAGCATTAGGCTTCAAAAGAACAGAGGACACTGTCCCATGGAGCATCACACTCTAGCATCCGCCAACCAAACCCCCTCATGATGGCAACGGGCTGGAGAGGGAGGGGGAGATGAGAAAGACGAGAGGGTGAAGAATACTGCCCAGTGTAACACCAGTGTTAATAGGTAGAGTGGGTGAAATGGAATCATTCACAGAGACATACTGGAGCCTGTCACTAAGGTAAGATTGTAGGTATTGGAGGGATTAACCTCTTACTCCATAATGTTGTAATTTAAGAAAGTTAATGTGTTAACAGTGTAAAAAAGTCTTAATGTAGGTCAACAAATAAATGAACAAGGGTACTCATTTCTTCCAAGAGCTGCATATATAAAGTTAATCATACTAATCGGTGCATGACTGGTCCTTTTTTGGGCCTGAAACCATTATGGCAAGAACCAAGTAAATTTTGTTTTGCTAAATAGGATTAAGGCTGCTTGTAGATTAACTCTTTAAAATGATTTAGACAAAATCTGCAGAGTTGATATTGGTCTATAATTGTTGACTTCAGTGGGATTGACACTTTAATGGACTAAGGTTACTCTTGCTTTTTTTTCCCTTAGAATATTAGGAAAGGTTTGGAGTTCAAATGATTTGTTGTAGAGCAATGAAATGGCTGGAGCTAAAAATCTAGAGGTTTCTTTGAAAATTAGGGTTGGTATGTGAACATATGGTATCTGTGCATGGGGTTCATTCATCCACTGCAAATTACCTGATGCTCATCACCACCCAATAAAAATCTGCTATCAGAACAATAAAATTGTCCTCAAACAACACACAACCTCTCTGTTTAAATCCCTGACCATGCTAAATATACACTCGCTCTACACATTCTCTTGTGCTATTTACATGTACAAAACCTTGTTCCTAAATGCTAATCCTGATCTGAAACTCTCCATTGATAGATGTAATAGAACCCACGAGCACCATAACATAAATAAATATCTGTTTGATATAAATTGACAGTCATGCTAATATAATTGCCAGTAAGGTTTATGTAATTCACAATCATCTTAATATAATTGCCAGTTTGGATAATATAATTGACAGAGGATTATACAAATCAGGATAATATTATTCTTGAGATGATTTCTGGGCTTTTTTAGTGTCCACGTGGCCCGGTCCTCGACCAGGCCTCCACCCCCAGGAAGCAGCCTGTGACAGCTGACTAACACCCAGGTACCTAATTTACTGCTAGGTAACAGGGGCATAGGGTGAAAGAAACTCTGCCCATTGTTTCTCGCCGGCCCTGGGATCGAACCCAGGACCACAGGATCACAAGTCCCGCGTGCTGTCCGCTCGACTGACCGGCTCCCTTATTGCTAATCAAGCTAATATAACTTTAAATCAGGCTTTTTCACCCACAGGGTTATTGATCGATGGAACTGACTACCCACCAACGCCATAACTGCCAAAATGTGCTGAATTTCAAAATATACCTGGAAAAAAATCAAGCAAAATGGGGGGGGGGGGGGGGGGGGTGGGAAGGGAACCTTCAACAAGCTGCCAGCTCCCCGTTTTTATCGAGGCCACTAGGGTTAGTGGCCCTCAGGTAAATCGGGTAAAATATTATTCCAAGACAATTACAGCATAACTGATAAAGTTAGGCTAGAGTAATATAAATTTCTGGTAAATTTAGAGTGATGTAAATTTCTAGAGTAATATAAATTTAAATTTCATATTAACTTGACTGAAAGTTATAAATGCCAGTCAGCCTTCAATAAACTCTTTGGTGAAATATTTATAATCAAGAGTATTATTCATAAATATGCCTAAACAAAAAATATAAAATAGACATCAGTTTGCATATGAATCTGATGAGAAAATTCCTTGATTAACCTACATTTCCCTATCAATCAAATGGTCTCATCTGAAGTACGTCTCAGACTGTCTTCTTCACCAGCACCAATGCTAAATAATATTACAACAATAATGTCCATAACTTAGCTATAGAGTATATTACATTTTAAATAAATTTTCACAGAGAACAAAAACAGAAAGCACATTATTATTTACATAAGAAAAACATTTAAAGTTTTGATTTATCTTTGCTAAACTATATATCTTTGCTAAACTATATATATAACTAAGATATATTTCTATACTTATAAGTAATTTTGAATTTTCCTATAGTGACAGCTTCTCTAGTTCTTGCTTGGTCATCTAACTTTCATAAAAGAACAATATAATAAAATATCTTGATCTTTACCTTTCATGGTGAAGTGTATTTCTCAAACAAAATAGAATTACCTTTGAAGAACATCCAACTGACATTGTGATAGCACACACACTGTTAGATTAAAGTTAAGTTAATATACCTGTATGTGCCTCATTATCCTTCAACATTCTCTTAATTACCTTCCACACTCTAAGTGTTTAGCCTATTATCTGCATGTATCATTTTGTGCTTCTTCATTTTACCAAGATGATTGAATCTCTTCCCACACTCTGGACACTCGTGAGGCTTGTCACCTGAATGCACTAACATGTGAGTCTTCATACTTCCAAGATGACTGAATCTCTTCCCACACTCTGGACATTCATGAGGTTTGTCACCTGAATGCACTAACATGTGCCTTATTATAGTTCCACGTTCTCTAAATTTTTTGCCACACTCGGCACATTGAAAAGGTCTCTGATCCGCATGCACCATCCTGTGAGTCTTCATATTTCCAAGACGACCGAATCTCTTTCCACACTCTGGACACTCATGAGGTTTGTCACCTGAATGCACCACCATGTGCTGTATTATAGTTCTACGTTCTCTAAATTTTTTGCCACACTCGGCACATTGAAAAGGTCTCTCATCCACATGCACCATCATGTGAGTCTTCATACTTCCAAGCTGACTGAATCTCTTCCCACACTCTGGACATTCATGAAGTTTCTCACCTGAATGCACTAACATGTGAGTCTTCACATGTGAAGGACTGGTGAATACCTTCGGACACTGTGGACACTGGTGAGTCTTCATCTTGTTTATGACAGGTGCAGTTTGTGTGAAGGTTTTCTCCCCCGGATGTTGGGAGAAGCGTCAAGGCTTGAGTGTTGTTTCTTCGAGTTAGACTTGATGTGAGCACTTGGCGGTCAATGGTGGTGCTTTTTATTTATGATAAGTGCAGTTTGTGTCAAGGTTTTCCCTTAATGCTCGTGCTGAACATCACCGGCTGTGGCGCTGCTAAAATGGTGGCGTTTGTTTACCCTCTCATCACCTGAGCGTTCCAATGTTTTTGTCTAGTTCCACATATCATTTTTCCTACTTCTTATTTTTGTTTATAACTGATCATTTACAATTAACACTTGTATTTATATTCAAGTTTTTCAATCAAAGAATGTACTTGAAATTATTTTTTAAAATATAAAGCCACACGATTGTACTTTTTGAAGGAAATAGCTCTCCCATACTGGATGCACTACATGCGCAGAGTTGACCAACAGGAGTTTCATATTTACTTTTATTTATCTATCTATCTATATATATATATATATATATATATATATATATATATATATATATATATATATATATATATATATATATATATATATATATATATATATATAACTGAAAACTCACACCCCAGAAGTGACTCGAACCCATACTCCCAGAAGCAACGCATCTGGTATGTACAAGACGCCTTAATCCACTTGACCATCACGACAGGACAAAATGAGGTGATAGCCGAGGCTATTTGAACCACCCCACCGCCGGCACTCGGATAGTTATCTTGGGCATAGCATTTTACCAAATCACCTCATTCTTTGGGGCAACACGTGAGGAACACAAATGCGAACAAGCCTGAATGGTCCCCAGGACATATGCAACTGAAAACTCACACCCCAGAAGTGACTCGAACCCATACTCCCAGAAGCAACGCATCTGGTATGTACAAGACGCCTTAATCCACTTGACCATCACGACGGTCCATAACCTAACCTAACCTAGCTTTTTTTGGCTACCTAACCTAACCTTACCTATATATATAGGTCAGGTTAGGTTAGGTAGGGTTGGTTAGGTTCGGTCATATATCTACGTTAATTTTAACTCCAATAAAAAAAAATTGACCTCATACATAGTGAAAAGGGTAGCTTTATCATTTCATAAGAAAAAAATTATAGTAAATATATTAATTCAGGAAAACTTGGCTTATTAGGCAAATCGGGCCTTGAATAGTAGGCTGAGAAGTGAGTTCTGGCTACTAGGTACGACATATATATATATATATATATATATATATATATATATATATATATATATATATATATATATATATATATATATATATATATATATATATATATATATGTCGTACCTAGAAGCCAGATCGCACTTCTCAGCCTACTATGCAAGGCCCGATTTGCCTAATAAGCCAAGTTTTCATGAATTAATATATTTTCTCAATTTTTTTTCTTTTGAAATGATAAAGCTACCCATTTCATTATGTATGAGGTCAATTTTTTTTTATTGGAGTTAAAATTAACGTAGATATATGACCGAAGCTAACCAACCCTACCTAACCTAACTTAACCTATCTTTATAGGTTAGGTTAGGTTAGGTTGCCAAAAAAGTTAGGTTAGGTAGGTTAGGAAGCCGAAAAACAATTAATTCATGAAAACTTGGCTTATTAGGCAAATTGGGCCTTGCATATGGGGTTCGGTCCATTCATTTTCTTTCTTTATTATGCACCCCATAATACCCATCCCGTGGGCGGTGGTGTAAAGGTTTACAGAGGCACATAATCGGTTCAGGAACTGAACCCTCTAGTTCGTTCAGCGAAGCAAATAACTATCTTTTGACGCTAGTTACAAAATTATTAATGTACACATACTTATGCATACATGTACATATACATATATACATACACATGCATATTTAATCACCCACACAAATACACACATCAGTAATCTTTTGTATCACAAGTGATTCAACAAGAGGCTCACAACAGTAACTATACAAGGCACTTTACATCTATGAAGAGTCGCACAGTTACTAGTCTTGCTCCACACCCACCCAACTGGGCGGCAGCTTTACAGTCATGTGCTCCACACCCACCCAACTGGGCGGCAGCTTTACAATCATGTGCTCCACACCCACCCAACTGGGCGGCAGCTTTACAGTCATGTGCTCCACACCCACCCAACTGGGCGGCAGCTTTACAGTCACGTGCTCCACACCCACCCAACTGGGCGGCAGCTTTACAGTCATGTGCTCCACACCCACCCAACTGGGCGGCAGCTTTACAGTCATGTGCTCCACACCCACCCAACTGGGCGGCAGCTTTACAGTCATGTGCTCCACACCCACCCAACTGGGCGGCAGCTTTACAGTCATGTGCTCCACACCCACCCAACTGGGCGGCAGCTTTACAGTCATGTGCTCCACACCCACCCAACTGGGCGGCAGCTTTACAGTCATGTGCTCCACACCCACCCAACTGGGCGGCAGCTTTACAGTCATGTGCTCCACACCCACCCAACTAGGCGGCAGCTTTACAGTCATGTGCTCCACACCCACCCAACTGGGCGGCAGCTTTACAGTCGTGTGCTCCACACCCACCCAACTGGGCGGCAGCTTTACAGTCATGTGCTCCACAACCACCCAACTGGGCGGCAGCTTTACAGTCATGTGCTCCACAACCACCCAACTAGGCGGCAGCTTTACAGTCATGTGCTCCACACCCACCCAACTGGGCGGCAGCTTTACAGTCGTGTGCTCCACACCCACCCAACTGGGCGGCAGCTTTACAGTCATGTGCTCCACAACCACCCAACTAGGCGGCAGCTTTACAGTTACCTGGTGTTATTCTTCACCTATATCTTTTTCTGGTTAATCCCTATTTACATTATGCAGTTCAGGTTTCGTCGCCATACTATGGTTTTTAGTTTAGTTAATTTATCACATAATGGGTTCAGGGACTGAACACACAATTTATTTATCTAAGCAAGTTACAATCTTGAGGAGCTAGCCACAAAATTCATAATACATCGTCACATCAACAACATGGGTTCGAGATCGACCACAAGTACAGTTTCTAAATTAAGAAAATGCCATATGTGGAGAGCTAGTGTCACAATTGATATATTTGTCCTGCACATTTCCATAGTAGTTTGCTTGGGTTCTTTTAATTATCTTAGATATCATTGAAGAGAACCTCCTAGATACTATACTGTATATATGCTGGTAAGAAGTATAATTATCCTGAGAAATCGTGTAAATTATGTTGTACGAGTGCTTCCAGTTAAGTAACATAGTTCATTTGTGTGCGCGTGCTTGAAGAGGAAATGTTATCCCCCCCCCCCCCCTCCCCATTGTAAATATTTGTGGGTTTCAGACCATACGGCCGCGGCTTACCCTCTCCGCGGTCGAGGGTAAGAACACCGGATGTATACCCAGTATTACAAGTAAACATTAGCAATAACAATTATGGAAAGTTCCTTCACCTATACATAGAGAAGAGACTGAACTTCAGCACCCACATACAACACACAAGGGGATGCTCTGAGAGAGAGAGAGGGAGAGTAAAAATGTCCACTGAGGTCTGATTAAGTCCTTTTGGGGACCTTAATCATTAGGACGTCCAATGATTAACGGAAAGTGAAGCGTATTCAGATGGTATATTGACAACATTCAGCATATCTCATAGTGACCTAGTAGTACTTGGTGCACAAATACCTTTTCCAAAGGAATCACAAAACATAATTAAACACAACTGTACCGTACAGTGTTATATATTTATTTCAGTTTGAACAATTTTTAACATTAAAGGATAAATCCTTTAATTGGTTGAAATTGGTTTTAATATTCGAAATCTAATTTGTTGATGTTAAATAATATAAGGTTCAAATTTATTAAGATACATACTTTAAAAACTATTTGTATTTGAAATTTAAATAACATAAAAAGAGTACAGAATATAACAAATACCGACTATATAAAAGACCCAACACTTGCAGCACTTAATTATGCTATTGTAACACATTGAAAGTAATAACATTTGATTCAGCAAAGCATTTGGTAAAGTTATAATAATAATAATAATAATGTATTAATTATTCTAAATTATAATTCACAACTTGCTAGCGCACAAGAAACAAATCCACGAATCATCATTACATTCTGTAACACCTACACATGATCCATGGTGCCAAATATTGCAACGGTCACAGCATACTATCAGCTTCAAATCATTTGGCTTTCTGCAAATGCAGTACACTTCCATCGAGAATGACCGGATGATTCGTTTTCTTCTCAGTGTCTGAGCTGCAGGGAATGAGGTGAGACACTTTCCTTTGAAGTTCTCTTGTAGATGTTGTCTCATATTCTGCACATCATACGAGGTTCACCGGATCTACACCACTTGCAAATGATGCATCAAACGCCGCAGCATATACCCCACTCATACTTGAGTCCCTGTGTCTGCTGACATTCATTACATTGCATATCAGCTTATCATCCAAGACATTTTCAAGAGGAAACTAGATTTATTCCTCCAAGGAGTGCCGGACCAACCGGGCTGTGGTGGGTATGTGGGCCTGCGGGCCGCTCCAAGCAACAGCCTGGTGGACCAAACTCTCACAAGTCAAGCCTGGCCTCGGGCCGGGCTTGGGGAGTAGAAGAACTCCCAGAACACCATCAACCAGGTATCAACCAGGTATCCTGGCAATTAGCAAGAGCATACAAGATAACTTCAGTAGATTTGGATGGTAATTTATGCCTGGTGTCGTATATGTTAATTTGTCCAGTTACTCCAATGTTGGAAACGTTGATGGTTGGTGACCCAGTGACAACCATCAACTTGGATAATTTGAATAAATTCACCAATTGCAACTGGCCAGGAGAGGTCCCGCTACAACGCTGGGTCATGAAGGCCTTCTACGCTTGGCGCAGTTTGTTTGATGAGGTCACATGCAGATTTTATATGAAGGTCAGAGAGCTGTACATTTGTTCCAATGTTCATTATCTCGTCATCTGTTAAATAATTTAACATTGTCGAATGTGAAGCACTGTTATCACTCTCCTTATTGTTGCATTGGTGTGAGGAGTGGCAGTGATTGGTGCAGTTTATTTTTTCTTTAAATAGGGACATATATTTGTACTGCAGACACCAGTACAGTTGCACCGTTTCTTTATATATTTTATACTTGGGTTAGCAAGGCGAGACGCTTCTCTTAACGTGATACTGTTGGTATCAAATAGAAATAGTTTTTAAAGTATGTATCTTAATAAATTTGAACCTTATATTATTTAACATCAACAAATTAGATTTCGAATGTTAAAACCAATTTCAACCAATTAAAGGATTTATCCTTTAATGTTAAAAATTGTTCAAACTGAAATAAATATATAACACTGTACGGTACAGTTGTGTTTGCCTGCCACAGCCTGCCACAGCCTTGAGAGCACGGAGCCTCTCTCTACATTGGCGACCCAGTCTGGCTAAAACATTGCGGTACAGTAGAACCTCAAGACCAAGGTATTTGTATCTGGTAACATAGTCGAGCAGAGAGCCATCATCCAACTGCATTTTGCGAACGGCCCCACCTCATCTGGGTGGGTGTCGGTTCAAGATCTTTGTTTTCTCTACTGAGATGACTATAATCATAGTTCCTGACATGTGTACAATACAGAGTTCAGAACATTTTGGGTGTTGGTATACCCATTGGTGTGGATCAGTATATCATCCACATAGCTAATGATGTGTTCGCTGGACCTTCTAGTTACTAAGTTTAAAAGTGCATTGATTAACACATTAAACAGAGTACGACTGAGGACACCTCCCTGTGGAGTGCCAAGTTCAAAATCTCTCGTTACACGCCTTTGCCCTTGGAACAGTACAGATGACTTCCTGTTGGATAGATAGCCTCTTATCCACCGTAGAAGCCATCCTCCTACATTCATTTTAGCAAGTTCTCTCAGAATGACGTGTGGGTTAGCAATGTCAAAGGCTGACTTAAGATCTAGGAAAGTGGTATATGACCTATCAGTATGCAGGGTGAGGAATGTGGTAATACAGTGATGTACACTTTTTCCATGCGTAAAACCATATATCTGGGGAGACAACATATTATTAATTTTGTAAAGGAGACGGTTGAAAACATCCTCTCAAGACACTTATAGAGACAACTAGTGAGGGAGATTGGGCGAAAAGCACTCGGCTGGTGAGGTTTAGGAATGGGAATAATAACACTGTTGGTCCATGACTTAGGAAGCTCCCCAGTAACATAGCTCATATTATACAATTGAAGCAAGGGATTCCCTGGAACTAACAGAAGCATACGCAGTATGCCGTAAGTAACTCCATCCTCCCCGGGCGATGTAGCTTTGCCTTTATGTAGAGCAGAATCTAGTTCGTATTCAGTAAAAAGCATGTCACAGTCATCCTCTTGATGACGCATGAAGTCAAGGAGCCTTGCCCTATCAGTATATCTATTATTTAATTCATTCTGTGAGGGTAGAGGAAGACTGTCAAAGCTGGAAGTCGTGGCCCAAGCACCAACAAGCTCATTTGCTCTGTGCAGAGGATTAGGGTGCGAGATCTCTGTAGCATTTTCCCCTTTGATC
This sequence comes from Procambarus clarkii, assembly GCF_040958095.1. Taxonomy (NCBI): domain Eukaryota; kingdom Metazoa; phylum Arthropoda; class Malacostraca; order Decapoda; family Cambaridae; genus Procambarus; species Procambarus clarkii. The sequence continues at coordinate 38,401,078 of NC_091187.1, read as the reverse complement.
TTGTTGATATCCTTCCATGCCCGACTAAGTGGCGTGTGAGAATTGAGACCATGGACAAAAGTTTCCCAGTCTGTCTACCTCAGCTCCACCATACGTTCCCTGGCCTTAGCCAGAGCCGCTTGAAAGAGCCGAAGCATTTCAGCAGTGCGGGTCCTTCTATAAGCTGGTCCAATTATTCTGGCAGTGCGTTTTAGTGCATGCAATTTAGAATCATTATAATACACAGCCAGCCTCTTCCGCTTGAACACTCCACCAGGGAGGATAGAGCTTCCAATGCTTATAGTGGCTAATATGGCCAGATGATCAGACGCCATATCTGGCACTATTGACGAGGCGCACACGGTGTGGGAGACGTTGAAACCAAGACATAGATCAAGAATACCCCCGTAGATATTCGTCGGTTCAAGGTCACCCACAATCTGTGCATAATCGTGACTACCTAATAGTGACAACAGTTGGTTGCCGTTACGATTATTGAACTGCGAATTACCAATATTCCTATGCCTAGCGTTATAATCACCTATAATGATGGTAGGCACAGTCTGAATGCAGATAGGAAGGTCAGCATAATTAAAGTTACAAGGAGTTGATTATTTAGTACATAGTTGTTTTTCTTTTTAATTGGATGATAGAGGAGGAGTCTTTAACGTGATTGGGAATACATACACACATACATACATACATACATACATACATACATACATACATACATACATACATACATACATACATACATACATACATACATACATACATACATACATGCGTACATACATTCATACATTCATACATACATACATACATACATACATACATACATACATACATACATACATACATACATACATACATACATACATACACGTCCAGTCAGCATATAGCTATTTCGGGACAAAATCCAATACAGTTTATATTGGTGAGACGCCACTGTGATGAGTTTAATTATCACAGGAACTGTAGGTTAATGTGTGACATAGGTGAGGTTAGATGAGGCATCTACAAGCATCAGCTGGAGGCTGATGGAGTGTTGTGGAGGCTGCTGGTACTATACCCAGATGTTGGAGGGTGGATTTGACTCTCCCACCCTCCCTCGCCCCCCCACATTGACCGCAGAACGTGTAAGGTTACTTTTCACTCTCGCTTACCAAGGGTATACCCCCCCCCAACACACACACATGCATCAGATTCTTAACTTACAATATTTATGATTTACCAATTTATGTTACAACACTGACTCTCAATTTCACAATATTGTATAAACTTTGATGAATCGCACGTCTATGGGTCATCCAATAATGCTAGCAGACTTCTAGATGTTACCACTGCTAGGTTTAGGCTCGGCTACAAGTACCTCTGGGAATTTGTAACATCTGATGATGTAGATTTGACTAAATGTATACTCTGTCAGCAGAACTATTCGCATACTTTGCGTCATTATATAATGGAATGCGAAAAAATCGCGGAATTTAAAGATAACAACATCAATAGTGTACATGAAATGTGCATAAGTACTTCATTCATAATGATGTGCTGCCCGAAATCTTAGCGAAGTATCCAAAATTTGCTTATTGTAGGTAATGCATGCACATGACTGTAAAGCTGCCGCCCAGTTGGGTGGGTGTGGAGCACATGACTGTAAAGCTGCCGCCTAGTTGGGTAAGTATGCAGCAAATGACTGTAAAGCTGCCGCCTAGTTGGGTGGGTGTGGAGCACATGACTGTAAAGCTGCCACCCAGTTGGGTATGTGTGCAGCACATGACTGTAAAGCTGCCGCCCTGTTGGGTAAGTATGCAGCAAATGACTGTAAAGCTGCCGCCCAGTTGGGTGGGTTTGGAGCAAGACTAGTCACTGCGACTCCTCATAGACGTAAAGTGCCTTTTATAGTGACTGTTGTGAGCCTTTTGTTGAATTACGTGTGACAAAAGATTACTGATGTGTGTATTTGTTTGGTTGATTAAATATGTATGTGTATGTATATATGTATACGTATGTATATGTACATGTATGTGTACATTAATAATTTTGTAACTAGCGTCAAAAGATTGTTATTTGCTTAGCTAAACGAACTAGAGGGTTCAGTTCCTGAACCGATTATGTGCCTCTGTAATCCTTTACATCACCGCCCACGGAATGGGTATTATGGGGGTGCATAATAAAGAAAGAAAATGAATGGACCGAACCCCACAATTCATTTAGCTAAGCAAGTTACAATCTTGATGAGCTAGTTACAAAATTCACTATAAGTCGTCACATCATAAATGGGTTCGAGATCGACCACAAGTAGTGCATTACATAATTTATCAGTATTGTGCAGCCTGTGATCCCCGCCTGGCTGGATACTGATACCTAGGTAGTTTTCATGTGTCCAGACACAGGCGATAAGGTGGAATTATTTATTTAACTTAAGAGATATATATTTTTAAATGTTGTCACATTAACGGCTACATCTTCCTTTCTTCTGACATATAGATTTTTAAGATTAATTAAAATATATGGAAACTAATTATACAATTTATTGGCTGGTGTGCAGGGCTTCACACTCTCAGAGCTAGCCATCAAGTAACTATCAAAACGCATATATCTTCGTTTTCACTTCAGTTATATTTATGACAAAGGATTTGTAGCCTATATTTCTACCTTTCTGATGACATAAATACTTTCGTTAATTACAATATCTAGATCAAACTAACATTGATTTTCAAAAGGTTGTATATTTTCCATCAATGGAGAGCATCAGCCAAGAAGCCTTCTTTAAAATATGAATATCTTTCCTCACCCAATAAGATCTAATCTCTGAATAAAACGCAAAAAACGACTTGATTGTAACCTATCCACCGCTGCCCATTTGATGGGGGAGAGGGGGTTATGTGTAGGATAAACATATCAATTGTGACACTAGCCCTCCATATATGTCAGTTGCTTAAATTATAAACTGTACTTGTGGTCGGTCTCGAGCCCATTGTTGATGTGACAATGTGCATTGACTTTTGTAACTAGCTTATCAAGATTATAACTTGCTTGGCTATATGAATTGTGGGGCTCAGTCCCTGAGCCCATTATGTGCCTCTGTAACACTCCACTATCGCCCATAGGATGGGTATGGGGTGCATAATAAATGAACTAAACTAAGCTCTGCCTTTTTGATAACATATACAATTATAAGCTTTATTTGTGAATCTCAATTAATTAAACAATATATCACAGAGCCTGTAGGGTTCGGTGAGATGAGCGAAGAGACATGGCCGGGAGATTTTACATAAGTACAATACATGGTAGTTTAGGTAACGAACGCATGTCAACGAATAACGAGTATATATATATTTTTTTTTTTTTGTAATATAACAAAACTATTGTCCTATGAAGTCGATTTAACTTCCAAACATATATTTTTAATAAATGTTAAATGTTTTCTGGCTAGTTATGTTAGATTTTATTAAAAATATGTATTCTACTTGTTAACATTATAATTTAAATTTGTGATAATTTGTGCTGAGAAGTGCGACAACTGGATATGCCAACAAACACTTTCCAAACAACGATATATCTTGGATAAGTCGCTCCACAACATTGACGCTTGGACCGTCGACTTCCTTTGATGCTACTTATTTACTTATTTCATAATGAAATTATATTAGTTTGGAGTAAATATATGTTTTCTCATGTTCCGCATTCAACACCCACATTATAGTGAGTATATATACCATATTACTTCATTACCTAAATAATGCTAGGAGGGTTTGAGTAGCATTGGGTCTTTAGTGGACAGAATCCCCAATAGATGGGGCGAGAGTCGCCCCATCTCTCTCGCCCGAGCAAGAGTCGAAACTTAATTTAAAACTGATATATCTTTGTTCTCGAACATGATATATTTCATTTGGTGCAATCATAATAATGTTCATATCTCGGTCTTTCTGGAGGCATATAAGATTTTAGGCTTTATTAGCGTATCTTTGTTAATTATACAATATATCGGCAAGTGCGTAGGCGTCTGCACTCCATGCCCGACAAGCTACTGAGCGCTACTATAAAAACATATGTATCTTCACTTGAGCTATAAATATGTCTATTGTAATGTATTTAAAATGAAGCTCTTATTTCTATCTTGCTTAAGACATATAAAACATTTGTGTTTATTAACGAATTTAAGTGAAATAAACATTGATCTTAGAGAGAGTTGCTCTGTCGTTCAGTCTGTACGGGGTGGGAGCTCCGTAATTTTTAAAATACATGTATCTTCATTAGAACTTTAAATATGTCTATGGTAAAGTGTTTAAAGTGAAGCTTATATGTCTGCCTTTCTTGAGACATATAAAACATATATGTTTATTAACGAATTCACGTGAAATAAACATTGTTCTGAGAGAAAGCAAATCATCAAATGCAATTCAGCTACAGATAGACAACATTAACATCAGTAATAAAAATGATGGCAAGTTTCTTGGCCTATTCCTAGACAAGAGACTCAACTACAGCACCCACATTCAACACATAACTAAGAGTCTCTAAGACAGTTGGTATACTCTCCAAAATCAGATATTATGTTCCTAACTCTGCTCTCCTCTCACTATATTATGCACTAATCTACCCCTATCTTAATTATGGTATCTGTGCATGGGGGTCTACCACTGCAAACCACCTTAAGCCCATCATCACACAGCAAAAATCTGCTATCAGAATAATAATTAACTCTGCTTTCAGACAACACTCAGCTCCCTTGTTTAAATCCCTAAACTTGCTAAATATTAACTCCCTCCACACATTCTCTTGTGTCAACTACACTTACAAAACCCTGTTCTTAAATGCAAACCATGCTCTGAAACTCTCCCTGGACAGATGTAATAGGACCCATTATCACCACACCAGAAATAAATATCTCTTTGATATCCCCAGGGTCAAACTTAATCTGTGTAAACACTCTATGCAAATTAAGGGACCTAGTCTATGGAACTCACTCCCTAGTGAATTGAAAAACTGTAAAACGTTTGCCTTATTTAAAAGCAAAACCAAAAAGTACCTAATTTCATCTTCTTAGTTTCCTACACTGAGCTTTAAATTTGCTCTGTACCTAGTGTTACCCAATCTCCTAATTTTTATGTAGTATCAAACAACCTTATCATTGTGTTCATTGCTGTCTTCTTTTATGTGCTAGCCATATGCTGGATTGTGACTACCAATTTTTGTCAACTACCATTCAAGCTGTCATTGCAATCAATCTTAGCTACCTATGTGCTTTAATATACTGTACCTACAATTTTCTCTCATCTTATTTTTTTCATTCCACGTAACTGTTGTAATTTTTTTGTCTATAAATTTTGCAAGCATTTACCTTCTTAAAATTTTCTTTGATTAAGGACCTGCCCGAAACGCTGCGCGTACTAGTGGCTTTACAAGACTGTAATTACCATATTATGTATCCTCACATTCTCAATGTACATTCTTGTATATGCATAAATAAATAAATAAATAAATAAATAAATAAAGAGTTGCTCGGTCGATCGATCTGTCCGGGGTCGGAGCTCGGCTATTATAAAAATACACGTATCTTCGCTTTAAATTTAAATATACCCATGGTAAGGTATTTAGAATGAAGCTTATATTTCTATCTTTCTTGTGACATATAAAACTCTTACGTTTATTAAGAAATCTGCGTGAAATAGGCATGGTTCTGAGATGAATGCTGCGGTTTTCGAGCTCGACGCGCGACAATGGACGCCATGCACATCCAGTGGGTGTTATTGGACCCCATACCCATTCTATGGGTGGTTGGAGCCCCATACTCATTCTATGGGTGGTTGGAGCCCCATACCTATTCTGTGGGTTGTAGTGGACGCCATACTCATCCTGTGGGTGGTATTGGACCCCATACCCTTCCTGTGGGTGGATGTGGTCCCCATACTCATCCTGTGGGTGGATGTGACCCTCATACCCATCCTGTGGGTGGTATTGGACCCCTTACCCACCTAACAGGTGGTAGTGGACAATATACCCATCCTAGCTATAGTTGGTATAGTAGACACAATAATATCCTGTTTGCAGTAGTTTACCCCATAGACATTCCAACGTAACATCGTTTTCTGTTAGCGTTCCTACAAAACATCCTTTAAAGATTTGTAAAGCACAAACTATGGTATATAATATTGATTGGTGAAGCACTGTTATTCTATGTAATAATTTTTAGTGCTTATTATAATTTACTAAGAACAACTAATATTTCTCAAAACAAAACTACGAGCCTTCAATAGGAAGTAGCTGATCTGTAATATTCTAAGAGCATGGACAATAGTAGGTAAATTTCACAACCCATGTGGGATCTGAAAACTATAATTTTCCTTATAATTGAACCAATCACGACTATTCTGCTATCTAGGTTGACGGACGGGTACTGTGAAACGTAAATTGGTACGTGAGGAAGAGTTTGGGTTTTGGAAAAAAAGTAACTGGGAATATATCACATATTTACTAAGTCATATTCAACATATTGACTTAAAGCATTAAGTCATATATGTGCTGTCTTGTGTGAGAACGGGTTGCACTGTGCCACCACCATCACTACTGTGGTGTTGTGCTGCCACTCTAGTTCATTGTACCACCACCATCACTACTGTGGTGTTGTGCTGCCACTCTAGTTCACTGTACCACCACCATCACTACTGTGGTGTTGTGCTGCCACTCTAGTTCACTGTACCACCACCATCACTACTGTGGTGTTGTGCTGCCACTCTAGTTCACTGTACCACCACCATCACTACTGTGGTGTTGTGCTGCCACTCTAGTTCACTGTACCACCACCATCACTACTGTGGTGTTGTGCTGCCACTCTAGTTCACTGTACCACCACCGTCACTACTGTGGTGTTGTGCTGCCACTCTAGTTCACTGTACCATCACTATCACTACTGTGGTGTTGTGCTGCCACTCTAGTTCACTGTACCATCACTACTGTGGTGTTGTGCTGCCACTCTAGTTCACTGTACCATCACTACTGTGGTGTTGTGCTGCCACTCTAGTTCACTATACCATCACTACTGTGGTGTTGTGCTGCCACTCTAGTTCACTGTACCACCACCATCACTATCACTCCTGCATCACCATGGACTGCGTGTTTTGATGCCAATGTAATTTAAGGACACACCTTTATCACTATATCATCATAACTTCACTATCTTTGGTACTTAACACTTTGGTATTTATACTTTGGTATCATATACCTGACAGTCACGGCTGTATCACCATCAATGCTATATCTTCCCAGTACTGTCACCTGCCATTGCCGTATCACTGTAGCTTCACTATCACCTCTATATATCACTATCACCTCAGGCCCCACATTTGCGGTCATATTCGGCCGGGGAGGATTTACTGGGCGCAAATCCTTAACTGTAGCCTCTGTTTAACGCAACAGTAAAATGTGTACTGGGATGAAAAAAAACGATTCTTCGCGGCGGGGATCGTATTCCAGGGACCTGCCCGAAACGCTACGCGTACTAGTGGCTGTACAAGAATGTAACAACTCTTGTATATATCTCAAAAAAAAAAAAAAAATATACTGACCATGTTGAGTAACAAATTGTTGGTGTCACTATATGACAGCTGTTGTCACTGTTATATCACCAACAGCTCACTATCACATAACACTGTCACTGCTACACCAACATCATTTCTCTTCCTCTGCATTATCACCTCACTGATATTTTTCCTCCTTACATTTACCGATTTATCACTATCACTGCTACAGCACCAGTACCTCACCATCACTGCTATATCACCATCACTGTCATATCATCATTACCTCACTATCACTGCTATATCACAACTATACTATCACTGCTATATCACAACTATACTATCACTGCTATATCATCTCACTAATACAGCTATATTACCATCACCTCACTATCACTCATATCACTACCTCAGTATCAATATCACACTGATATTCACAGTCACCTCACAATCACTCAGGTGTGTTGTGATATTACCTTACTGGACCATGGTGTGTTGTGATATTACCATACTGGTCCATGGTGTGTTGTGATATTACCATACTGGTCCATGGTGTGTTGTGGTATTACCATACTGGTCCATGGTGTGTTGTGATATTACCATACTGGTCCATGGTGTGTTGTGATATTACCATACTGGACCATGGTGTGTTGTGGTATTACCATATGGGTGTGAGGTGGTGTTATGACCACACATACACCAGTATGATCATACTGTAGCTGGTGTATGATGTGCTCAAGCTGTATAGTGACGTCTTGGCTGATTAGCCTAGTATCGCGAATATTAATTTATGTGGTTATTCTGTTTTTGACAACACACTAGTATTAAATGTGTATTGCCAATGTATGCCACATATATCTATGTATATTATATATCTGTTCCATAAGTCCTTGCCATGTATTTGTGGATATATATTAGAAGTCTAGTAAATAGCAGTAGCCTAATGTCATGTAGCTTGAAAAACATCTGTATATGCTTATATTATGGAATGCTACATAATGCTGTATTGGAAATATAATGTGAACTATGATGGAGAATGTATAAATTTAGGTCTCGGATGTATTACTGTTATGTATACTGTGTAATTTCCCTTTCATTATTGTCCATTGCATTGTCCTCTAAAATTAAATTAGATTTTGGCACTGTGAGATGTATACCACATAGACATGGTTTTGATACTCATGTATATATATATATATATATATATATATATATATATATATATATATATATATATATATATATATATATATATATATATATATATATATATATATATATATATATATATATATATATATATATATATATATATATATATATACTTTATATTGTATTCATGTATACTTATGTATAATGACTGATGGGCAGACGTCTTGAAATCCTCCCTTAACCCCTCCTCCCCTCTCCCGCCAGTGTTACCATGTCTTGCCAATATGAATTCTTTGTTCACATAATTTTATATCATGATATAATCTTTAATGTACTGAATTATTGATATGTATTATTATGTAAGGTTGTGTATTATAGTCTTTATTTTGTTGATATATGAATTAGAAGTTCTTGATCGAGATATGTCTGTATATGAGCTTGAGATATTTGAAAGAGAGGAGTCAGCTGACTCATAGAGGTGGATAGTGTCGCTCCCGGCCAGCATGGCTCTGGGCGGTCACTCTTTGATTTTCTCAGTCGAGCGCATGTGTTGCCGCTACGGTCCGGGTTTTGTGACCTTATTTGTGTCATTTGACTGCTGGGATATTTGTCATGTTGCAGTAATGTATACCATGGATCAATTCAACCATTGTGCAGCCTGTATACCAGGTGGTAGGTACTGTTATATATCTTAGTGAGGAGGGTACCTGAGGATCTTAAGTGATGCCATTGTGCTGTATATGATATTGATTCCTCATACCTCATTTGTTAATGGTTGTGACACCACCACCACCACCCTGTATTGGTATTAGCAGCATAATAGGCGCTAGTGTCCCACTGCGCCACGATAGAGCCTGGCGTCAGCTAGTGCTGATTGTATGCAGTTTTGAGACCTGTTGTTGATCATGTCCAGCTTTGAGAAGCTGGATAAATCATTGAGTGTGAGTTTATAGATTGTATTCATTTTTTTATGTTATGTTAATGCCCAGTAAACTGGAATATTTTTTGTTAGCCTTTCACTCCCCTAGACATTTATTGATATATGGCCAGGCTATGTTTTCCATTCTATATATATATATATATATATATATATATATATATATATATATATATATATATATATATATATATATATATATATATATATATATATATATATATATATATATATATATAATATATATATATTATATTTTGGTAGCAGTCTTTCCTGTAGATATATATTATTAAATATGACCGAAAAAGTAAGATTAATAATTCTAACGCGAATTTTCTCAATATTTCTAATGTTTCTTTTCACTGTCGATGGTAATTGACAGATCAATTCTCCAAAATTCATTTTTATTTCTAGTCTGACGCAACACTTGAACGCGTTTCGTAATAACTTATTACATTTTCAAAGACTTTTAGTTTACACACACACAACTATAACCTGCAAACACTAAACAGAGTTCTTACTATGCAATGATTTAAACAGCTTTCATTTTTCATTTTATACCCGCATTTTGGGTGAGGTGATATGTTACAACAGTTTTGGATGAGGTGAACAAAACTTTCAACACAGGATAGAACACGAAACAATGGATATTGAAGGTAAGAATGGAAGTAACTGCAGAGGGCCTATTGGCCCATATTTCTTGATACTTCTATATTGGAGCAGAGTCTTGAAGTGGGAAGTCCCACTTCAAAACTTGATGTCTCCGATATTAGACGATACTAATTCGCTAACTGCTGTAGGGACGAGGCCGTGTTGTGGTGAGTCTCGGAGCCCAAGCGATGCGTCCTTTTCCCTCCATTGTGGAGAACGTCTGGAAAATTAGTCACGCTATTTATTTCATCTCGTCCACGAACGAGACGGCATTTGGCATCATTTTATGCCCTATTATTTGATATCAAATTCCAGAAAATAATTTTCCACTGTTCATAACACTGGATCGGAAGGTTTTTCGTGATTTAAAGCACATTTCATAAATGTCTTCGCTCACACATATGTGGTGTCCGGAGTTCGAGTCACCCAGAGCTCAGGTGAATGTAACGTTCAGGGGCCAGATTCACGAAGTAGTTACGCAAGCACTTACGAACATGGACATCTTTCCTCAATCTTTGGCGGCTTTGGTTACATTTATTAAACAGTTTACAAGCATGAAAACTTGCCAATCAACTGTTGTTATTGTTATAAACAGCCTCCTGGTGCTTCGGAGCTCATTAACTGTTTAATAATTTTAGTATATTTTGGTAGCAGTCTTTCTTGTAAACATATGTTATTAAATATGACCGAAAAAGTAAGATTAATAATTCTAACACGAATTTTCTCAATATTTCTTATTTTCTTTTTACTGTCGATGGTAATTAAAAAATCAATTCTCCAAAATTCATTTTTATTTTTTAAATAATAATTGAAATAAAAATGAATTTTGGAGAATTGATTTTTCAATTACCATCGACAGTAAAAAGAAACATAAGAAATATTGAGAAAATTCGCGTTAGAATTATTAATCTTACTTTTTCGGTCATATTTAACAACATATGTTTAATAATTGTAAACAAAGCCGCCAAAGATTAAGAAAAGATGGACAGGTTCGTAAGTGTTTGCGTAAGTGCTTTCGTGAATCTGGCTCCTGAACTAGACTCAACAATACTAGTGCTCACTTGCACTCAAGATGCAACTCCAAACAATTACAACAAAACAATAACAACAATGTTATTTGCCTGCAACGCTATGCGTACTAGTGGCTCTAGGTAATGTATGTACTAGCTCTATCTATAAATGCTATGTGTACTAGTGGCTCTGGGTAATGTATGTACTAGGTCTATCTATAAATCCAACATTATGTTTGTAAATCATCTATGTGTGTGTGTACTTTTCCTGAATAAAAATTTGAATTTGAAATTTGAATTTGGATCACTGAGACGGTCTCCATGGAGACCAAACACACACCGAAACTACGACGTTGGTACAACGTTCGAACAAGTTTTAACACCTAACCAGTTATAACAACCAATATAGCAAGTTGTAACAACGTTCTAATACGTTATAAACACGATGTAACCATTTTATTACAAGTTGTAACAAACGGAAAATAGAGACAGTTTCGGTTTGTGTTTCCAGGGTGGTAAACCCTCACAAATTACCTTAACACACGTCATTAAGGACGACAATCATAACAATTGCTTTATCTGTTCGTATCACACAGACAAGAATTACGTTAATTACTGTCATCCAGACAATTAACAACAACGGTAATTTACGTTAATGATCACCTGTCACTCAGTCCGACAACGGAAGCAATAATTAACAGTAATTACTCTTGTCATCAAGACAATTAAACAATCAGTAAGTAATTCGTACTGACACACGGAGGACAGTTAATCAAGACAAATTACATTAACACAACTATATCACTCAAGACAGCTTCCCAAACATGAATGTGTCACCTCACATAATTACGTTAATTACACTGCCTCACCGGACAGCTAATCACCACAACTAATTACTTCACTGACTCTTCAATTAACCAATAAAGGTCACAATTAACCTTGTCACGCAGACAATCATACACTATAACACTACATCCTGTCATGTTCACAGAAAATGGTAACATCCGTTTTCTATGTGCGGCGGCTGAGACGCCAGAGGGAGAGTTAAACAAGAGAGCGTACAGGATGCTACGAGCTTGGAAGCTACTAGTCATGTATCAGTTTAAATATTAAAGTCAATAACCAAGCAATGGCTTTATATCAACCCTACAACCAAGACTTCCTCAGTAACACACAACACCACATTGGTGACGAGGATGAACTGTGAACGCAGGTATTTGTTCAGTTTAAAACACAAGGGAGAAGCATGCTGCCTGGAGGAGGAAGAGAAGCTGTGAGCACCATACCCGATGCTGTGTGCTAATCAATGCTGTGTGCTAAACGATGCTGTGTGCTAACCAATGCTGTGTGCTAACCAATGCTGTGTGCTACCCAAGCTGTGCTGACTGAAGAAGCTGTGTACTGAGGAATCTGCCGACGCGGTGTACGAAACGACGCTTTGATGCTGTATACAAAACCCGATGTTTTGTATACGAAACGCGCTCTGTGCTACAATTCTTCACGCTGTAAACTGACTGCTGTGCCAACTGCTGTACCAACTGCTGCACCAACTGCTGCCAACTGCCAACAACTGCTGTGCCAACTGCTGTGCTGCTGTGAGTAGCAACAACACATGTACACAAGGGCTAGGTAAGAAGTCAGTTACTGCTGTATTGTGCTCTGCTGTGAACTTTTGCATTAAAATGCTTGTGTGCTTTGCAAAATTAAAGTAATTACAGTGAATTCATAACTAACATATACAGTGCAGCAAGTGTTTAGTATTCTGAGGAACATTTTAAGTGATAAGTTTACTTTTATTCAGTAAAAAATGGCAAATATACCTCAGTTTCCTGCATTTGATCCTGACTGTGACCAGACAAACTTGTCACAGAGGTGGATCAAATGGCTTAAAAGGTTTGAAAATTTGTTGATAGTTTCTGACATCAAAAGTGCTGAAAGAAAGCGTGCCTTTCTACTTCATTATGCAGGTGATCGAGTTTGTGACATCATTGACACACTGAAAGACACTGGTGGTGCCAAAGATTATGACACTGCCAAAGCCAAATTAACAGAACATTTCAAACTAAGACAAAATACTGCAATGGAAATTATGCATTTCAGGAGAGCCAGACAACTCTCTAATGAAACCGTTGATCAATACCACACACGTCTGAAGGGTTTAGCAGCCCATTGTGAGTTTGCTGATGTTGACAAAGAAATCAAACAGCAAATAATTGAAACATGCACATCTACACGTCTCCGTCGAAGAGCTCTAGAACTTGTTGATGATGAAAGTTCTCTTACCAAGATACTGGATATGGCTCGTCGAATGGAAGATGCTGCATGTGATGCTCGTGTCATGGAGTGCAGTGCCAACAACGGTTCTGCCACTGTTACTAACAGTGATGAGGTACGTAAGGTTCAGGAAGGACATGAGAAGACAAAATCAGGAAGGAAAAGTCTCTGAGGAAGCGAGGTAAGGTAAGGTAATTATGAGGTGAAAGTACTAGGCCAGTATGATTATACAGCACTTGGAAGGGATATTAAGATCATCTGGGATATATAAGGACGAAGTGAAGAAATGGAAAGCTAACACTTGGACCATCGGGGATCGAACGCGGACCCTGCAAGAATCGAGAGGACGGAGTGGTGTAACGGTGCCCAAGCACTGGGACCATCGGGGATCGAACACAAACGTATTTTATAAGCAGCACAGATCTAATAAATTTCAGCAAACTGAAGTGTACACAGTTGTTCTCACCAGTTCTTTAAGGTTTATCAATTAGTTATTGAACTTAGTTAATGAATCAATATTAAAGTTATGTTTATCAGGTAGTTATTGAACTACGCCTGGAACCCGTAGGTGCGGGACTCTGAAGTCCTCCTCCTTGGGCTCTAGCAGCCCCAGGCTCTGCTTCAGGAGGCTGGGGTCGTTCTTGCACTTGCTGGGGTGGTTCTTCTCCGGCCCCGACCACGGCGGTCTCCGGGTTATGAGTCCCTTCACCAGCTTCCAGGTCAACTCCGGAGCTCACAGTTCCTGCGACGGCGCTGGAACCAATTGTATTGGTGTTTGCCTTTCCATTGGAGACTTTCGGCGCCGTGGAGAGGGGGGACCTGCTGCATGGTTGACAGCTTCTCCCCCGTATCAACTTACCCTGGCTTTGTGCCCTGGAGAGGCCACTCCAGACCGACAACCAGAGCACAACTCCATAGTCTCCTGAGACTGATGAATGTCTGCTACTACTACGACTAGAAGATATAGGTAATAACATATATGTAATAGTATTAGTTAACACAAAACTATATATTGGAGGAACTCTACAACCTGTAATAAGAAGTCTTGTACTTTGAATGTAACCAATGTTATAACCCTTTTTGTGTAATGACATTTTAAATAAAATAAAATGACAAAATAAAAAAATATAGGGGATGGTATGAGAAGACAATATGTGTACGCGGGTGCCCCACAAGGCTTCCCAGGATGCTGCATGTCGTCTTCTTCGAGGTCGAGGGTCCCTACAAACGCAACCAAAGATAGTCCCCCTATATATTTATATAACCTATATCTATAAAATAGAATGTTTTTCCGAGGATGGTGACCAGACACTTGGTGGGACCAGCCTCGCCCAGCTTTCCAAGATGAGTCATGTTGGGTAGGGGAGCGTCATAGCCTAGTCGGTGTCGGCCGAATTGTAATACTTTAAGAAATGTCGGCATTTATATTAATAGCCTAAGACAACCGTGCAGTAATAACATCTATGTAGAAGAAATCCACAAGGCCGTGACGAGGGTTCGAACCTACGTCCGAGAGGATCCTAGAAAATAAAGTAAGGGCGAAGAGGTAGAACGGCTTACTGACAGAGCTCGGGTGCATGGGGGGAATTGTGTACAATCCTGGTTTGTGTCTCGGAGAGGCTGCAGGATCCAAGTAAGGTCAGTAGAACTTCTGGTTGCAATTCTTTTACCATGTCGTAGCTCAGTCGATTAAGGCAGCGTCTGGGATGCTCTCGGACGAAGGTTTGAACCCTCGTCACGGCCCTTGTAGATTTGTTCATTTGATGCATCACGCTATTGTGATTTCTGTGTGTAATCTATGTAGCTTATGATATATTAATAGCAGTGCCTATAAGCAACACATCCATCCTCCGTCGTACATATATTGATGTAATGGACAATTGGATAGTAGAATTTGGTTTTAGTGAATTTGTATAAACCGGCAAAGGTTTTGTCAAATCAAATCAAATGTTTATTCAGGTAAAGTACATACATACAAGGTCAGATACAAACATGTTGTGGGATTTATAGATAGAGCTTGTACATACAATGTCTAAAGCCACTGTTACGCAAAGCGTTTCGGGCAAGGTTGGCCCGAACCTTTGTATTTGTTTCTCATAAAACCTAACGTAACTTACCATCCAAGGCCTAATACATGCTAACTGAGGCCAGATATAGTACATATATATGTTATACTAGGCCTAGGAATATATATGTTTGGTTTTAGCTATATTTTTTCCGGACTATAAGGTGAATAGTACCAAATTCTACTATGTAATTGTCTATTACGTCAATATTTCATTTATATGTACGATGTTTTACATAGTTACAAAATGTACAGGAGGATAGATTGCATTCATTAAAGATAAAAACATTTCTTTTGGTTTGTTATGGTAGGAAAAAATTAGACTGTAGCAGAGCGTAGTTTCGATCTACGGACCTCTAGTGGGATTATGGGCCCAGTACGCTTCCACTGCGCCACTCTGCTCCACAATACATAGTTATATGACTCAATATTAATAATTAGTATAATGTAGTATTAGCAAATTACAAAATGGTATAAGTTTTATGATTTAATAAATATTGTCAATATACTTTGTTATTAATTTTAGCTTTTTGAAGAGAAGGGAAGGGAACTATCAGGGGTGAAAGCGCCAAGCCACTACAACTATATAGCACTGGGAAGGGGTCAGGATAAGGATTTGGGATGGGACGGGGGGAAGGAATGGTACCCAACCACTTGGACGGTCGGAGATTGAACGCCGACCTGCAAGAAGCGAGACCGTCGCCCTACCGTCCGACCCAAGTGGTTGGACACTTTGAGTTTATTTCAATGGGTTATGAAAACAAACATTTAAAAAGTCAAATGTTTCCGCCTGGGATCGAACCGGGGACCTTGCGCGTGTGAGGCGCACGTGATAACCACTACACTACGGAAACCTGAAGTATAGTGACCTGTTATTATATGGACAAAATCCGGTTAATTGATACCGAAGATGCACATAGTTTTTCTTCAGCGATATAATATGTGTGTGTAAGGGTGTGACGTCACGATAACATGAGAGGTTTAGTTTAGTTTAGTTCACTTATTATGCACCCCATACCCATCCTGTGGGCGATAGTGGAAGGGGTTACAGAGGCACATAATGGGCTCAGGGACTGATCCCCACAATTCACTAAGCTAAGCAAGCGTCAATCTTGATAAGCTAGTTAAAAAATTCAGTATAAGTCGTCACATCAACAATGGGTTCGTGATTGACCACAAGTACAGTTTCTAAATTAAGCAACTGACATGTCGAGAGCTAGTGTCACAATTTCCTGCCCGAAACGCTTTGCGTAATAGTGGCTTTAGGCATTGTATGTACTAGCTCCATCTATAAATCGATCAAATTATGTAAAATTTCTTGAATGTATGTACCTTACCTGAATAAACATTTTATTATTTTATTTAATTGATATGTTTGTCCTGCACAACGCCCCCTCCTCCCTCCAGTGGGCAGCGGTGGATAGCTTAGTCACTTAGGTACTACCTACAGTTAGCAAACTGGGGATATTTGGCAAAAATTTCTGGTAGCAGATCATTTTGAATTAAATATTTACACATCTCTGGAACATTTGTTATAGGAAGCAGGAGGAAGTGTTATTAGGGCTTCAGAGAGCGGGAGGAAGCAGTAGGAAGTATTTTTAAGGCTACAGAGAGCGGGATGAAATAGGAGGAAGATTTTTAGAGATTCGGAGAGCGGAAGGAATTGTTATTTGGGCTTCAGAGAGCGGGAGCGAGTGGTAAGAAGCAGGAGAAATAATTTGTAAGGTATGTGCTTCATGAGGAAACAGGAGGTGGTGTTATTACAGCAATATATTACAAAGATACCTTCATTTGCAATAGTGTCATTAGTGATAGAGACGACTATTGTGAATATACCTTTGCCAAGTTCTCCAGTAAATCCCTTAAATCCTCCCTGATAATCGGTGCCATCTATAGATTTCCTAATACCAACATGACAATGTTGGAATTCTTATTCTCTGACAATGTAAGGAATCTTATCATAAATAACAATCTCAACAAAAATCACATCATTCTGGGAGGTGATTTCAATATTGACCTGGGTCTTTAAAACAACCCTCAAGTTGACTATTTCCGTAGCAGCATGCACTCCTGTATGTTAATCCCCACAATCACCAAGCCCACCCGAGTCACTCAAACATCTGCCACTACCCTGGATCACCTATGGACTAATATAACAGCTCCCCTTACATCTGGGGTAATTTATGACAGAACAACTGACCACTATCCTATTTTCCTCATAGCAAACATTGACACATTACCACCAGAAACCATGAAACTTTCATTCAGGCTACATAGTGAAACTGAAACTCTTCCTAGACAGATGTAATAGGACCCATTATCACCACACCAGAAATAAATATCTCTTCGATATCCCCAGAGGTAAACTTAATTTGTGTAAACACTCTATGCAAATAAAGGGACCCAGTTTATGGAATTCACTCCGTACTGAATTGAAAAGCTGTCCAACTTTTACATCATTCAAAATCAATACTAAAAAGTACCTAATTTCATCTTCATAGTTTTTCTCTTTTTGCCTTAAAATTGCACTGTATCTATTGCTACCCAATCTCCCAACCTTTTTGTTCCCAATTTGAACATCTTTACCATTGAGATCATTGCTGTTTTCTTATATGTGCTGCCATTCTATTGTATGGTGTTTATAAATCTTGTTTATCTGTATCTTTTGCTACCCAGTCTCCCAATCTTTATGTACCCATTCTGAACATCTTTACCATTGTGATCATTGCTGTCTTATATGTGCTGTCAATCTGCTGTATGGTGTCTATTAATCTTGTTTAAATTACTAATCAAGCTGTCAATGTAATCAATCAGAGCTTTAATATAACAATGTGCTTTAATATACTTACTTATCTCTCTCATCTCATTTTTCTCTTGTAATGTATCTTTCATTTATCAATTTTGATTGAACTTACCTACTTAAAATTATCTGCTAGATTAAGGACCTGCCCAAAACGCTGCGCGTACTAGTGGCTTTACAAGAATGTAATTACTGTACTACCCAATGTATTCTCACAAACCCAATGTACCTTCTTGTATATATATAAATAAATAAATAAATAAATAAATAAATAAATAGTGAATCAGCTTTAGTCAATCTCTCTAATGCATTTCACAATATTAACTGGGAATCTGAATTTAATAATTCACAGGATATAAACTCATCAACAAACCTCTTTCTCTCCAAAACTCTAAGCCTCTACAACACTCACTGTCCCCTCCTTACCAAACAAGTAACTGATAAAAGAAAAAATAACCCGTGGCTCACAAGTGGCATAATTAAATCAATCAACAAAAAACATGAATACGAAAAGAAATTTAGGAGTGGCCTAGTTTCAAAGGAAGTAGTTAAAAGGTACTCATCAGTGCTTACCAGTATCATAAGAAAAGCAAAACTTTCATATTATGAGACTAGATTCAAAGAAGCAAAAGGCAACATGAAAAGCACACATGGAATACCGTCTCTAATATCCTGGGAACTAAACAACACTCCCACAACCAGATAACACTCTCTAAGGATGGCCTTACACCGTCATCTGACTTAGAAATGGCGAATGAATTTAATAGCTTCTTTTCATCGATTGGTGCTAACCTTGCAAGTAAAATCCCACAGACTCAGACACATATCAACACATATCTCTCAGGCAGCTATCCAAACTATCTTCTCCTCTCACCAGTCAGTCCGACAGATGTTGTGTCCATCATACACTCACTAAAAAACAAAGCTGGGAACATCAGTGAAATTCCATCCATTGTATACAAGAGCGCCTCCCATGCCCTTGCGCCACCTATAGCTCTGCTGTTCAACAAATCCCTTGAGTGTCATACCTTCCCTGATATCCTTAAAAAAGCAAGAGTAACGCCAGTTCATAAAGGAGGTAATCCGGCAGACATAAACAACTATAGACCAATATCGAACCTACCCATACTATCAAAAATATTTGAAAAAATTATCTACAAACAGCTCTACTCCTATCTCGTAAAATTCGACATTCTTAGCCCCTGTCAGTTTGGCTTCCGCTCTCAAAAGAGTACCAACGATGCAATTATTAGTCTCCTTGATATAATTTACTCAGCCCTTGACAAAAATGAGTTTCCAGTTGGACTCTTCATTGACCTGAGAAAGGCCTTTGATACTGTTAATCACGATTACCTCTTATGTAAACTCCATCATTATGGAATCCGAGGCCATGCACTGGACTATATCCAATCCTATCTTAGTGATAGACACCAATGTGTAGCCATCAATAATATAATCTCTCCCATTCTACCAATAACCGTTGGAGTGCCACAGGGCAGCATCTTGGGACCTCTTCTATTTCTTATATACATCAATGATCTGCCTAATGTCTCTAACATTCTGAAACCTATTTTGTTTGCTGATGATACTACCCTCATCTACTCCAACCCCAACCCACATACACTAAATGATGTTGTTAATAATGAACTAAAAAAAGTCCACTTATGGATGTCAACCAACAAACTAACACTTAACATAGAAAAGACCTACTACATCCTATTTGGAAGCAAATCTACAAATGCAATTCAGCTTCAGATAGACAATGTAAACATTAGCAATAAAAATGATGGAAAGTTTCTTGGCATATTCCTAGACAAGAGACTCAACTTCAGTACCCACATACAACACATAACTAAGAAAGTCTCTAAAACAGTTGGTATACTCTCCAAAATCAGATATTATGTACCTAACTCTGCTCTGATCTCTCTATATTATGCACTAATCTATCCCTGTCTCAACTATGATATCTGTGCATGGGGTTCAACCACTGCAAACCACCTCAAGTCCATCATCACCCAGCAAAAATCTGCTATCAGAATAATATCAAATTCTGCTTTCAGACAACACACCGCCCCTTGTTTAACTCCCTAAACATGCTAAACATAATCTCACTCCATAAATTCTCTTGTGTCAACTACATTTAAAAAACCCTGTTCTTAAATGCAAATCCTTGTCTAAAACTCTTCCTGGACAGATGTAATAGGACCCATTATCACCACACCAGAAATAAATATCTCTTAGATATCCCCAGAGTTAAACTTAATCTGTGTAAACACTCTATGCAAATAAAGGGACCCAGTTTATGGAACTCACTCCCTACTGAATTGAAAAGCTGTCCAACTTTTACATCATTCAAAATCAATACTAAAAAGTACCTAATTTCATCTTCATAGTTTTTCTCTTTTTGCCTTAAAATTGCACTGTATCTATTGCTACCCAATTTCCCAACCTTTATGTTCCCAATTTAAACATCTTTACCATTGAGATCATTGCTGTCTTATATGTGCTGTCAATCTGCTGTATGGTGTCTATTAATCTTGTTTTAAATTACTAATCAAGCTGTCAATGTAATCAATCAGAGCTTTAATATAACAATGTGCTTTAATATACTTACTAAGCTCTCTCATCTCATTTTCTCTTGCAATGTATCTTTATCATTTATCAATTCTGATAGAAATTACCTACTTAAAATTATCTGTTAGATTAAGGACCTGCCCGAAACGCTGCGCGTACTAGTGGCTTTACAAGAATGTAAATACTGTACTATCCAAGGTATTCTCACAAACCCAATGTACCTTCTTGTATATATATAAATAAATAAATAAATATATATATATATATATATATATATATATATATATATATATATATATATATATATATGTATATATATATATATATATATATATATATATATATATATATATATATATTTATATATATTGATCCACATCCCTCCTCAACGCAAAAACCGTCGTGGCAGACCCAAGAGTTCCAATGACAATTTTAAACTTGGAACACAAGTGACCAAAAAAAATTGAAGAGGGCAACACAGTAGGGGCAATTAGGTTACTTACCAGCGAAGACACAATCGCCCCTAGAAATACCGCTACCGTCAACTCGCTGAGAGAGAAGCACCCTCCTAGAGTACCATGGGAACCCACTGCTCAGGACACAAATGTCCCAGACATGGGACCTCTATTCCTCCAAGCGTCAGAGGTATACAAAGCCATCATGTCATTTCCGCCAGGCTCGGCAGGGGGATACACTGGAGCACCTCAAGGAGATGGTAAACCCAGTTCTCGGAGAAGTTACCGAGTCACATTGTCAGAGGTCACGAAGTTTGTCAACGACTGCCTCTCTGGGTTGATCCCAGATACAATTAAACCCTTTTTCTTTGGAGCATCCCTTTGTGCCCTCAAGAAGAAAGATGGTGGAGTCAGACCCATTGCCGTGGGTAACACACTTCGGCGCCTTGTTGCTAGGGCAGCTGTCAGAAAAATTAGCATAGACGCTGCGACGATGCTTCGACCCCATCAACTAGGTTTTGGTGTTCCCCATGGCTGTGAAGCAGCAGCTCATGCAGCACGAGCCTATATAAAGCACCTCCCAGAAAATAAGGCAATAATTAAATTAGACTTTAAAAATGCCTTCAACCAGGTAAAAAGGGATGTGGTACTGGAAGCAGTTCGAAGAAGCTTTCCTTCTCTACTCCCCTTCGTCTCAGCTGGGTACAGTAGGGAATCGACGCTGCTGTTTGGGGAACATGAAGTTGTTTCTGCAGAAGGTGTCCAGCAGGGAGACCCACTTGCCCCTTTTCTTTTTTGCATGGCTGTTAAAGAGGTCACAAGCAGGTTGACCAGCGAACTCAACATCTGGTTCTTGGACGATGGCACCCTGGCAGGGGCACAGGAGTCCCTGCTAGAAGATCTACAGCGGGTGAAA
This sequence comes from Procambarus clarkii, assembly GCF_040958095.1. NCBI lineage: Eukaryota > Metazoa > Arthropoda > Malacostraca > Decapoda > Cambaridae > Procambarus > Procambarus clarkii. The sequence goes on along the minus strand of NC_091187.1, from coordinate 38,378,742 downwards.
TCTAAGGGAGAGGAGTTAGGACTCACCCTAAACCCATTAAAGTGTGAAATCATCTCATCTAGCTAACCAACCATAGATGCAGTGCGAACCATATTGCCAGGAGCCCAAGTGATCGCTCCCACCCACAGTGTGCTGCTAGGGGCACCTCTGGGCTCGAGCGCCATTGAGGTAGTCCTCGAAGAAAAGCTGAACGACCTGAGGAGGATGGAGGGAAGAATAGGGGCTTTGGACGCCCACGATGCTCTGTACCTTCTCACAAGGTGCCTGGCTTTGCCCAGACTGACCTATTTCCTAAGGTGTGCTCCCTCCTTCGACAGCCCAAAATTAACAGAATATGACACACTCCTAAGGTCAATAACCGTGAAAGTGTTAAACCTCTCCCTGCAAGATGACCAATGGGACCAAGCAACGCTCCCAGTTACACTCGGGGGGATAGGTATTCGCAAGGCGACACAGTTAGCATTGCCGGCATTCTTATCCTCGACCAGTGCAACAGGTGAATTAGTTAAGGAAATACTACCGGAACACCTAAGAGACTTCATTAGGATTCATGATCCCAAATTCGCGGAAGGAGCCGGTCAGTGGGACACTCTTGTCAACTCTCATCCTCGACCGACTTTTCCAAATGACTGCAAACAGTCCAAATGGGATAGCCCCATAGTGGAGAACATCGCCACATCATTGCTGGAGGCAGCTTCCAGGAAGGACAAAGCGGGTCTTCTAGCTGTGCAAGCTCCCCATGCCGGGGACTTCCTGTTGGCAGTCCCTAATTCCGCCTTGGGCACCCGCCTGGACCATCGGACCCTAAGTATTGGTGTTGCTCTGCGCCTTGCCGCCCCTATCTCCACCGAGCACCGGTGTATTTGCGGCCATGCACGGGCAGACCAATACGGCAGCCATGGTCTCATCTGTCGTAAGACACAGGGAAAGATTGCCAGACATGAAGCAGTCAATGACATCATCAAGAGAAGTTTGGCTTCAGCTGGGTGCCCAGCACAAAGGGAACCTCAGTTGTGCAGGCCTGACAACAGCCAAAAACGCCCAGATGGAGTTACCCTGCAGCCGTGGAGGGAAGGTAAACAGGTCGTGTGGGACTACACGTGTGCATCCACATTGGCTGATACCTATCTACCTTACAGCGCAGCTGAGGGAGGCGGGGCGGCCACCTTCAGGGAGACCCAGAAAACTAACAAGTACAGGGACCTAGAACGTTGTTACAGGTTCGTGCCAATAGGCTCTGAGACTCTGGGCGCCTGGGGTAAATGTGCACTTAAGTTCCTGAAGGAGCTGGGCGAGGAACTCATTGGGAAGACTAGAGACCCAAGAGCGGCCAGTTTTATGTTCCAGCGCCTCAGTGTCGCTGTTCAGAGAAGAAATGCGTGCTGTATCTTGGGTACGCACCCGATCCCCGAGGAACTGGACGAGGTCTTCGAACACTGATTGGTATATTGTTATATTGTTATATAAGTGTGTGTTTTCTGTAAACTGTAACATTGCAATAAAATAAAATAAAAAAAATAATAATAGGGGTGGTAGGAGAGGAAAAGATTAAAGTATTCAGTGAGAATCCACAAGGTCTTCTCTGAACACTATTTATTTTCTTCTTCGAGGATGTGGGTCCCTTTAATTAAACCAGTGGTGGTACCCCTATATATATATATGTCGTACCTAGTAGCCAGAACTCACTTTTCAGCCTACTATGCAAGGCCCGATTTGCCTAATAAGCCAAGTTTTCATGAATTAATTGTTTTTCGACTACCTAACCTACCTAACCTAACCTAACCTACCTTTTTCGGCTACCTAACCTAACCTAACCTATAAAGATAGGTTAGGTTAGGTTAGGTAGGGTTGGTTAGGTTCGGTCATATATCTACGTTAATTTTAACTCCAATAAAAAAAAATTGACCTCATACATAATGAAATGGGTAGCTTTATCATTTCATAAGAAAAAAATTAGAGAAAATATAATAATTCAGGAAAACTTGGCTTATTAGGCAAATCGGGCCTTGCATAGTAGGCCAAAAAGTGCGTTCTGGCTACTAGGTACGACATATATATATATATATATATGTCGTACCTAGTAGCCAGAATGCACTTCTCAGCCTACTATGCAAGGCCCGATTTGCCTAATAAGCCAAGTTTTCATGAATTAATTGTTTTTCGACTACCTAACCTACCTAAACTAACCTAACCTAACTTTTTCATCTACCTAACCTAACCTAACCTATGAACATAGGTTAGGTTAGGTTAGGTAGGGTTGGTTAGGTTCGGTCATATATCAACGTTAATTTTAACTCCAATAAAAGAAAATTGACCTCATACATAATGAAAAGGGTAGCTTTATCATTTCATAAGAAAAAAATAAGAGAAAATATAATAATTCAGGAAAACTTGCCTTATTAGGCAAATCTTGCCTTGCATAGTAGGCAGAGAAGTGCGTTCTGGCTACTAGGTACGACATATATATATATATATATATATATATATATACATATATATATATATATATATATATATATATATATATATATGTATATATATATATATATATATATATATATATATATATATATATATATATATATATATATATATATATGTATATATATATATATATATATATATATATATATATATATATATATATATATATATATATATATATATATATATATATATATATATATATATATATATGTATATGTCGTACCTAGTAGCCAGAATTCACTTCTCAGCCTACTATGCGAGGCCCGATTTGCCTAATAAGCCAAGTTTTACTGAATTAATATATTTTCTCTAATTTTTTTCTTATGAAATGATAAAGCTACCCATTTCATTATGTATGAGGTCAATTTTTTTTTATTGGAGTTAAAATTAACGTAGATATATGACCGAACCTAACCAACCCTACCTAACCTAACCTAACCTATCTTTATAGGTTAGGTTAGGTTAGGTAGCCGAAAACGTTAGGTTAGGTTAGGTTAGGTAGGTTAGGTTGTCGAAAAAACATTACTTCATGAAAACTAGGCTTATTAGGCAAATCGGGCCTTGCATAGTAGGCTGAAAAGTGAGTTCTGGCTACTAGGTACGACATATATATATATATATATATATATATATATATATATATATATGTCGTACCTAATAGCCAGAACGCACTTCTCAGCCTACTATTCAAGGCCCGATTTGCCTAATAAGCCAAGTTTTCATGAATTAATGTTTTTTCGTCTACCTAACCTACCTAACCTAACCTAACCTAGCTTTTTTTGGCTACCTAACCTAACCTTACCTATAAATATAGGTTAGGTTAGGTTAGGTAGGGTTGGTTAGGTTCGGTCATATATCTACGTTAATTTTAACTCCAATAAAAAAAAATTGACCTCATACATAGAGAAAAGGGTTGCTTTATCATTTCATTAGAAAAAAATTATAGTAAATATATTAATTCAGGAAAACTTGGCTTATTAGGCAAATCGGGCCTTGAATAGTAGGCTGAGAAGTGCGTTCTGGCTACTAGGTACGACATATATATATATATATATATATATATATATATATATATATATATATATATGTCGTACCTAGTAGCCAGAACTCACTTCTCAGCCAACTATTCAAGGCCCGATTTGCCTAATAAGCCAAGTTTTCCTGAATTAATATATTTACTATAATTTTTTTCTTATGAAATGATAAAGCAACCCTTTTCTCTATGTATGAGGTCAATTTTTTTTTATTGGAGTTAAAATTAACGTAGATATATGACCGAACCTAACCAACCCTACCTAACCTAACCTAACCTATATTTATAGGTAAGGTTAGGTTAGGTAGCCAAAAAAAGCTAGGTTAGGTTAGGTTAGGTAGGTTAGGTAGACGAAAAAACATTAATTCATGAAAACTTGGCTTATTAGGCAAATCGGGCCTTGAATAGTAGGCTGAGAAGTGCGTTCTGGCTATTAGGTACGACATATATATATATATATATATATATGTATATATACATGTATATATATATATATGTCGTACCTAGTAGCCAGAACGCACTTTTTGGCCTACTATGCAAGGCCCGATTTGCCTAATAAGCCAAGTTTTCCTGAATTAATATATTTTCTCTAATTTTTTTCTTTTGAAATGATAAAGCTACCCATTTCATTATGTATGAGGTCAACTTTTTTTTATTGGAGTTAAAATTAACATAGATATATGACCGAACCTAACCAACCCTACCTAACCTAACCTAACCTATCTTTATAGGTTAGGTTAGGTTAGGTAGCCGAAAAAGTTAGGTTAGGTTAGGTTAGGTAGGTTAGGTAGCCGAAAAACAATTAATTCATGAAAACTTGGCTTATTAGGCAAATCGGGCCCTGCATAGTAGGCTGAGAAGTGCGTTCTGGCTATTAGGTACGACATATATATATATATATATATATATATATATATATATATATATATATATATATACATATATATATATATATATATATATATATATATATATATATATATATATATATATATATATATATATATATGTCGTACCTAGTAGCCAGAACGCACTTCTCAGCCTACTATGCAAGGCCCGATTTGCCTAATAAGCCAAGTTTTCATGAATTAATTTTTTTTTCGACTACCTAACCTAACTTAACCTAACTTTTTCGGCTACCTAACCTAACCTAACCTATAAAGATAGGTTAGGTTAGATATAAAAATAGGTTAGGTTAGGTTAGGTAGGGTTGGTTAGGGTCGGTCATATATCTACAAAAATTTTATCTCCAATAATTTTTTTTTTACCTCATACATAATGAAATGGGTAGCTCTATCATTTCATAAGAAAGAAATTAGAGAAAATATATTAATTCTGGAAAACTTGGCTTATTAGGCAAATCGGGCCTTGCATAGTATGCCGAGAAGTGCGTTCTGGCTACTAGGTACGACATATATATATGTCGTACCTAGTAGCCAGAACGCACTTCTCGGCCTACTATGCAAGGCCCGATTTGCCTAATAAGCCAAGTTTTCCTGAATTAATATATTTTCTCTAATTTTTTTCTTATGAAATGATAAAGCTACCCATTTCATTATGTATGAGGTCAATTATTGTTTATTGGAGTTAAAATTAATGTAGATATATGACCAAACCTAACCAACCCTACCTAACCTATCTTTATAGGTTAGGTTAGGTTAGGTAGCCGAAAATGTTAGGTTAGGTTAGGTAGGTTAGGTAGTCGAAAAAACATTAATTCATGAAAACTTGGCTTATTAGGCAAATTGGGCCTTGCATAGTAGGCTGAGAAGTGCGTTCTGGCTACTAGGTACGACATATATATATATATATATATATATATATATATATATATATATATATATATATATATATGTCGTACCTAATAGCCAGAACGCACTTCTCAGCCTACTATGCAAGGCCCGATTTGCCTAATAAGCCAAGTTTTCATGAATTAATGTTTTTTAGACTACCTAACCTACCTAACCTAACCTAACCTACCTTTTTCGGCAACCTAACCCAACCTAACCTATGAAGATAGGTTAGGTTAGGTTAGGTAGGGTTGGTTAGGTTCGGTCATATATCTACGTTAATTTTAACTACAATAAAAAAAAATTGACCTCATACATAATGAAAAGGGTAGCTTTATCATTTCATAAGAAAAAAATTAGAAAAAATATATTAATTCAGGAAAACTTGGCTTATTAGGCAAATCGGGCCTTGAATAGTAGGCCAAAAAGTGAGTTCTGGCTACTAGGTACGACATGTATATATATATATATATATATATATATATTAGTATATTTTGGTAGCAGTCTTTCCTGTAGACATATATTATTAAATATACAATAATACAATACAACAATACAATTTTATTTAGGTAAGGTACATACATACAATAAATTTTTACAAGGATTGGTAGACTTATAGGTAGAGCTAGTACATACAATGCCTAAAGCCACTATTACGCAAAGCGTTTCGGGCATGATAAACTTAAATGACAAGCTTAATACTAATTGAGCATAATGAGTAGAATGAAAACAAGAAATGAAAACATAGATGAAAAAGCAGCACAAATACAATTATGTCGACAAACAGCGCTCTTTAAAGAAAAAAACAGACATTGGTTGACAATAGAAGGGTAAGGTAGGTTACAGGGAATTTATTAGGTATAGCTTCGCTTTTAACTTAAACTGGTTGAGAGAGGTACAGTCTTTAACATGGTTGGGAAGGTCATTCCACATTCTGGGCCCCTTGATTTGTAGAGCATTTCTAGTATGATTAAGACGTACTCTAGGAAAATCAAAACTGTATTTATTTCTGGTGTGATGCTCATGGGTTCTGTTACAACCTTCTATGAAGCTTTTGAGATCAGGATTGGCATTATAGCTTAGCGTTTTATATATGTATACTACACATGAGAGAATGTGCAGTGACTTAATGTCTAACATATTCAGAGATTTGAGTAGGGGTACCGAGTGATGTCTGGGGCCAGAATTGGATATTGTCCTAATAGCAGCTTTGTGTTGAGTAATTAGAGGACGTAAGTGATTTTGGGTAGTAGAGCCCCAAGCACAAATACCATAGTTGAGATATGGATAGATAAGGGAGTAATAGAGAGTCACCAGGGCAGGGCGTGGTACATAATATCTGATCTTAGAAAGAATGCCCACAGTTTTTTTAAGTTTTTTTGATATGTTTAGTATGTGTCCCTGGAAATTCAGCTTGTGGTCAATGAGAATGCCAAGGAATTTGCCATCTAATTTGTTACAAATTTGGGTATTGTTTATTTTGACATTTATTTGATTAGAGGATTTATTGCCAAACATAATATAGAAGGTTTTGTCAATGTTAAGGGTGAGTTTGTTGGCAGTTAGCCACAGATGGACTTTATTTAGCTCAGTATTTACTGTGGCATTTAGAGCAAGAGGATCAGGACTGGAGTAAATGAAGGTTGTGTCGTCAGCAAATAGAATTGGTTTGAGGTGTTGTGAGGCATTTGGAAGGTCATTAATGTAGATGAGAAAGAGGAGAGGGCCAAGTATGCTGCCCTGGGGAACACCAATGTTGATGGGTAGGGTGGGAGAAATTGTATTATTCACAGAAACATATTGGAGCCTGTCAGTAAGGTAGGATTTGAGGTATTGTAGGGAGTGTCCTCTGACTCCATAATGATGTAATTTAAGAAGAAGGTTTTGGTGGTTGACAGTATCAAAAGCTTTATGCAGGTCCACAAACAACCCAACAGGGAACTCATTTTTATCAAGAGCTGTATGAATCGAGTTAAGCATACTAATAAGTGCATCGTTAGTGCTTTTTTGGGGTCTGAAGCCATATTGGCAAGGGCTAAGTATATTGAGTTTGTCTAGATATGAGTAAAGCTGCTTATAGATTAGTTTTTCAAAAATTTTTGACAAGTTTGGCAGGATAGATATAGGTCTGTAGTTGTTAACATCTGTGAGATTACCACATTTGTGGACAGGCGTTACTCTCGCTTTTTTTAGAATATCTGGGAAGGTTTGGAGTTCAAGTGACTTGTTGAAGAGCAAAGCAATAGCAGGGGCTAAGGATCTGGAGGCTTTTTTGTAAATTAAAGTTGGTATCTCCTCAAGGGCACCAGACTTGGTTTTAAGGGAAAGGATTATCTCATTGACGTCAGTGGAATTAATAGGCTTTAGGTACAGAGACTGTGGATAGTTACCTGAAAGATAGTCCTTAATGTCTGTACTGGAAGATGGAATATCATTTGCAAGGGATGAACCAATGGAAGAGAAGAACCTATTGAACTCAATAGCAGAATCAGAGGCTGAAAGCTGACCATCGTTATTAGACAGAACGACATATATGACCGAAAAAGTAAGATTAATAATTCTAACACGAATTTTCTCAATCTTTCGTACATTTCTTTTCACTGTTGGTGGTAATTCAAAAATCAATTCTCCAAAATTCATTTTTATTTCTAGTCTGACGCGACACTTGAGCGCGTTTCGTAAAACTTATTACATTTTCAAAGACTTTAGTTTACACATACACAACTGAATAGAACTTACACATCTCCGATTTGTTTATATCTACATTTGAGTGAGGTGGATGGGGTGAGGTGGTATTTAATAGGGTATTAAATTCATCAACACAAGACAGAACACGAAACAATGGGTATTGAATGGAAGTGATTGTAGAAAGCCTATTGGTCCATATTTCTTGATGCTTCTATATTGGAGCGGAGTCTTGAGGTAGGTAGAATATAGTTGTGCATTAATTGGCTTTTGATTGCTGGTGTTGACTTCTTAATGTGTAGTGCCTCGTAAACGTCAAGCCGTCTGCTATCGCTGTATCTATCGATGATTTCTGTGTTGTTTACTAGGATTTCTCTGGCGATGGTTTGGTTGTGGGAAGAGATTATATGTTCCTTAATGGAGCCCTGTTGCTTATGCATCGTTAAATGCCTAGAAAGAGATGTTGTTGTCTTGCCTATATACTGGGTTTTTTGGAGCTTACAGTCCCCAAGAGGGCATTTGAAGGCATAGACGACGTTGGTCTCTTTTAAAGCGTTCTGCTTTGTGTCTGGAGAGTTTCTCATGAGTAGGCTGGCCGTTTTTCTGGTTTTATAGTAAATCGTCAGTTGTATCCTCTGATTTTTGTCTGCAAGGATAACGTTTCTATTAACAATATCTTTCAGGACCCTTTCCTCCGTTTTATGAGCTGTGGAAAAGAAGTTCCTGTAAAATAGTCTAATAAGGGTTATAGGTGTTGTGTTAGTTGTCTCTTCAGAGGTTGCATGGCGTTTCACTTTCCTTCTTATGATGTCTTCCACGAAACCATTGGAGAAGCCGTTGTTGACTAGGACCTGCCTTACCCTACAGAGTTCTTCGTCGACTTGCTTCCATTCTGAGCTGTGGCTGAAAGCACGGTCGACATATGCGTTAACAACACTCCTCTTGTACCTGTCTGGGCAGTCGCTGTTCGCATTTAGGCACATTCCTATGTTCGTTTCCTTAGTGTAGACTGCAGTGTGGAAACCTCCGCTCTTTTCCATGACTGTTACATCTAGAAAGGGCAGCTTCCCATCCTTTTCCATCTCGTAAGTGAAACGCAGCACGGAACTCTGCTCAAATGCCTCCTTCAGCTCCTGCAGATGTCTGACATCAGGTACCTGTGTAAAAATGTCGTCAACATACCTGCAGTATATGGCCGGTTTCAAGTTCATGTCGACTAAGACTTTTTGCTCGATGGTACCCATGTAGAAGTTTGCAAACAGGACACCTAGGGGAGAACCCATGGCGACCCCATCTACTTGCTTATACATGTGCCCATCCGGGCTCAAGAAGGGTGCCTCTTTAGTACAAGCTTGGAGTAGTTTCCTTAGAATATTTTCTGGTATGTCAAGAGGAGAACAGGCTGGATCACGATACACTCTGTCGGCTATCATCCCGATTGTCTCGTCCGCAGGTACGTTGGTGAAGAGTGATTCTACGTCCAACGAGGCTCTTATCCCTGTGGCCCGTGTGCCCCGCAGTAAGTCAACAAATTCCTTTGGAGACTTCAGGCTGAAGGCGCAAGGGACATAAGGAGTCAGCAGGCCGTTGAGTCGCTTCGCCAGTCTGTACGTGGGTGTGGGTATCTGGCTAATGATTGGCCGAAGTGGGTTTCCAGGCTTGTGTGTCTTGACATTTCCATACGCATATCCAGGTTTATAAATAAATAAATAATAAATAAATATGTTTATTCAGGTAAGGTACATACATACAAGTGATGTTACATTAATGGATTGATATAAAGATAGAGCTAGTACATACAATGCCTAAAGCCACTATTACGCAATGCGTTTCGGGCAAGAAAAACATTAATATCTAGAACTTAATACTAATTGAGCATAAAGAATAAAAAGTGTTGAAAACAAATACAAATAAAGATAAAAAAAGGGGGAACATGACTGAAAAAGCAGCACAAATACAATAGGTTGACAAACAGTGTTGATTAAAAAAAAAAATAATAATAATAAAATAAAATAACAGACATGGGTTGACAATAAAGGAGTGAGGTGGGTTACAGGGAATTTATTAGGTAGTGTTTAGTTTTTATCTTAAACTGGTTGAGAGAGGTACAGTCTTTAACATGGTTGGGAAGGTCATTCCACATTCTGGGTCCCTTGATTTGTAGAGCATTTCTAGTTTGATTAAGTCGTACTCTAGGAATATCAAAACTGTATTCCCTTATATTCCCCAATAATCTTTGGCAGGTGGAGTCCTGATTTCTAGGCGTTCACAGTTTCGATCAGTTTGTTGACCTTGCTTTCAATTCGGCTGTAGTGTCCTTCGTTACCCTTTGGAATTTAGTTTGGTCAGAGAGAATGAGGTTCATTTTCGCCAGATATTCGTCTTTTTTAAGAATGACGTATATTGGCGACTTGTCACCTCTCCTGACAACTATCTCCTTGTTCTCACGAAGGCTTTTAGCTGCCGCTTTGAGCTCGGGGGACAGTATGGTGCTTCTGTAATTGCCTCGATTCTTTCCTCCTTCCGCAATAAGTTCTGCTTGTAAGGTATCTTTGGTAGTGACCTTCTTTGGTAGTGACGCGCTCAAGTGTCGCGTCAGACTAGAATTAAAAATTAATTTTGGAGAATTGATTTTTGAATTACCACCAACAGTGAAAAGAAATGTACGAAAGATTGAGAAAATTCGTGTTAGAAATATTAATCTTACTTTTTCGGTCATATTTAATAATATATATATATATATATATATATATATATATATATATATATATATATATATATATATATATATATATATATATATATATATATATATATATATATATATGTCGTATCTAGTAGCCAGAACGCACTTCTCAGCCTACTATGCAAGGCCCGATTTGCCTAATAAGCCAAGTTTTCCTGAATTAATATATTTTCTCTAATTTTTTTTCTTATGAAATGATAAAGCTACCCATTTCATTATGTATGAGGTCAATTTTTTTTTATTGCAGTTAAAATTAACGTAGCTATATGACCGAACCTAACCAACCTTACCTAACCTAACCTAACCTATCTTTATAGGTTAGGTTAAGTTAGGTAGCCGAAAAAGTTAGGTTAGGTTAGGTTAGGTAGGTTAGGTAGTCGAAAAACAATTAATTCATGAAAACTTGGCTTATTAGGCAAATCGAGCCTTGCATAGTAGGCTGAGAAGTGCGTTCTGGCTACTAGGTACGACATATATATATATATATATATATATATATATATATATATATATATGTCGTACCTAATTGCCAGAACGCACTTCTCAGCCTACTATTCAAGGCCCGATTTGCCTAATAAGCCAAGTTTTCATGAATTAATGTTTTTTCGTCTACCTAACCTACCTAACCTAACCTAACCTAGCTTTTTTTGGCTACCTAACCTAACCTTACCTATAAATATAGGTTAGGTTAGGTTAGGTAGGGTTGGTTAGGTTCGGTCATATATCTACGTTAATTTTAACTCCAATAAAAAAAAATTGACCTCATACATAGAGAAAAGGGTTGCTTTATCATTTCATAAGAAAAAAATTATAGTAAATATATTAATTCAGGAAAACTTGGCTTATTAGGCAAATCGGGCCTTGAATAGTAGGCTGAGAAGTGAGTTCTGGCTACTAGGTACGACATATATATATATATATATATATATATATATATATATATATATATATATATATATATATATATATATATATATATATATATATTTATTTATATACAAGAAGGCACATTGGGTTTGTGAGAATACCTTGGATAGTACAGTATTTACATTCTTGTAAAGCCACTAGTACGCACAGCGTTTCGGGCAGGTCCTTAATCTAGCAGATAATTTTAAGTAGGTAATTTCTATCAGAATTGATTAATGATAGAGATACATTGCAAGAGAAAATGAGATGAGATGTCGTACCTAGAAGCCAGAACGCCCTTCTCTGCCTACTATGCAAGGCCCGATTTGCCTAATAAGGCAAGTTTTCCTGAATTAATTGTTTTTCGACTACCTAACCTAACTTTTTGGGCTACCTAACCTAACCTAACCTATAAAGATAGGTTAGATTAGGTTAGGTAGGGTTGGTTAAGTTTGGTCATATATCTACGTTAATTTTAACTGCAATAAAAAAATTTACCTCATACATAATGAAATTGGTAGCTTTATCATTTCATAAGAAAGAAATTAGAGAAAAAATATTATAACAGGAAAACTTGGCTTATTAGGCAAATCGGGCCTTGCAAAGTAGGCCGAGAAGTGCGTTCTAGCTACTAGGTACGACATATATATATATATATATATATATATATATATATATATATATATATATATATATATATATATATATATATATATATATATATATATATATATATATATATATATATATATATATATATATATATATATATATATATATATATATATATATATATATATATGTGTCGTACCTAGTAGCCAGAACTCACTTCTCAGCCTACTATTCAAGGCCCGATTTGCCTAATAAGCCAAGTTTTCCTGAATTAATATATTTACTATAATTTTTTTCTTATGAAATGATAAAGCAACCCTTTTCTCTATGTATGAGGTCAATTTTTTTTTATTGGAGTTAAAATTAACGTAGATATATGACCGAACCTAACCAACCCTACCTAACCTAACCTAACCTATATTTATAGGTAAGGTTAGGATAGGTAGCCAAAAAAAGCTAGGTTAGGTTAGGTTAGGTAGGTTAGGTAGACGAAAAAACATTAATTCATGAAAACTTGGCTTATTAGGCAAATCGGGCCTTGAATAGTAGGCTGAGAAGTGCGTTCTGGCTATTAGGTACGACATATGTACCAAGACTATATATATATATATATATGTTGTACCTAGTAGCCAGAACTCACTTCTCAGCCTACTATGCAAGGCCCGATTTACCTAATAAACCAAGTTTTCATGAATTAATTGTTTTTCGACTACCTAACCTAACCTACCTTGAGGTTACCTTGAGGTGCTTCCGGGGCTTAGGGTTCCCTGCGGCCCGGTCGTTGACCAGGCCTCCTGGTTGCCGGACTGACCAACCAGGCTGTTGGACACGGCTGTTCGCAACCTGACGTATGAGTCACAGCCTGGTGACTGATACTATATATATATATATATATATATATATATATATATATATATATATATATATATATATATATATATATATATATATATATATATATATATATATATGTATATATATATATATATATATATATATATATATATATATATATATATATATATATATATATATATATATATATATATATATATAGATATATATATAGGGAGAGGCCTATGGGACGGACGTGTGGCGGAGGAGCTGCTGCCTTCTCAGCCATTACCCTGAGACATCTTGGCCTCACCATACCAAGACTCAACCACATTCACCGTGAATACACCAAGCAGACGTGGAAGTGGCCGGAAGTGCCTACGGTGTATCATCTATGTGAAAACTTATCAAAACTTTTCAAAACAGGTGGGTTGGCAGTGTGGAGTCATGGAGGCTGGAGTGAGGGGCCAGGATGGACCCTGCAGGCCTCCCATAGTGAGGGGAGGTGGGGGGTGAGTGAGGGGTGTTGTGTGGTCAGGAGAGAGAGGTGGGGGTTACGCGTGTGCCAAATAGTGTTTTGTGTTTTTCTTTTTTTGAAAGTTTTGTTGAACAAGTTACGTTGTCAGCGATAATTGGCGCAACATATCTATCATATTGTTAGTACATCACACGTGCAGTGAGTCAGATTACAAGTGTGTGATTCATTCATTATTGTGCAGTGATATACGGGGGAATTATACCAGTGTTAGTGTCGCCCTGACCCCCGCCCCCACCCAGCGCCCAGGCCGGGAAGTACCTGCTCTTCCCCCTCCTACCCACCCCACCACGTCGCCTCCCCACCCACGAGGCCACCTTGCCATCCGCCCATAGAAGCCGGGAGGCTCCCATGTGTGTCTACGCCACCCACCCACCCAATGTATACCCACATATTGTGTAGTGGGTGTATACCCACACTTTGTATAGAGGTGGTATATGTATTACCACTCATCTGAGTAGTAAGTGCCACGGCCAGCTGATCACCCCCCCAGCCTCCAACCTCCGCCCACCCTCCAGTCTCCACCCGCCGTCCAACCTCCCGCCCAGCGCCCGCCCATGTCGCAGCTCTCGACAGATAGCCAGGCTTCTCCAAGCCAAGATGAGCCATCAAGCAGGGATAGACACGGTAGATGTCAGACGTGTGACAGGGTATGCTATATCCGGTTGAGGGACGGTAATGTGCGCATTCATTCCAACAACGGAGTCAGGTGTTTGGGTTCTGAGCGCCCTCCCAGGGAGAACACCAATCAACAGCCCACACCTCCCGTAAGGCAAAACACCTCCCAGACCTTCATTCCCACAGAAAATTTATTAGAAGCTATCAAAGCAACATCGGCCAGAACCTTGCAACACATCCCTAAAGCAGGCCGCCCCCATGCAGCAGCCAAATTATCTGCCCTCCTGAGAAAGGTCAACGACTCTCCTGGAACGACCCAAGCATGGCACAACCTCCTAATGTTTGGCAACATATGTCTAGCCAACCCCTGCAAGGAGAGACAAAACCTTAGCTGCCTCAGTCATCAAAGCTATAAATGATTTTCCCAGGGAGGACAACCAGGTGCGCCTTCCCACTCGCGCGAGAAACACCCACGGCAGGAAGAGCAACAGTGGCATATCCGAGACATCAAAAATCAGAACATCAGTCACCAAGGAAATAGAAGAAGGAAACACTATTGGCGCAATACGAGTCATCACCAGTGAGGACTCAATTGCCGACAGAGATGCCGCAACAGCTCAAGCCCTAAGGGAGAAACACCCACCCAGGGCTCCGCGTGAGGACGACATTGTACAAGTGGGGGCTACCGGAGCAGAACCTCTCTGGGTGGCTGAATCTGTGGTCCATAAAGCAGCCATGTCCTTCCCTACAGGATCAGCAGGTGGGTTCACAGGACTAAAACCCAACCACCTCAAGCAAATGCTCAACCCTGCACTGGGTGACATTGCAAAGACCCTCTTGGTGGAACTAACCAGATTCACCAACACATGTCTAGCTGGCAACATACCAGCGTCCATAAGACCTATCTTTTTTGGAGCCTCTCTCTGTGCTCTAAAGAAAAAGGATGGAGGGATCAGGCCAATAGCTGTGGACAATTCTCTCCGGCGTCTCGTCGCAAAGGCAGCTGCAAGAACAGTTAGTGATGCAGCGGCCAACATGCTGAAGCCAAAACAGCTCGGGTTTGGCATTCCACAAGGGTGTGAGGCGGCAGCCCATGCAGTTCGAGCCTTCATCGCCAACATCACAGACGAAAAGGCCCTTATCAAGCTAGATTTAAAAAATGCCTTCAATTTGGTGGGGAGGGATGCTGTACTCCGTGCGGTTCATAGTCATTTCCCTTCCTCTACCCTTTTGTACATTCATGCTACAGTATGGATCTTAAGCTACTTTTTGGCGAACATGAAATTGACTCGTGAGAAGGCGTCCAACAGGGTGACCCCCTTGCTCCTCTCCTTTTCTGCTTAGTCATCAAACAAGTCACAGAGGTCCTGTCCAGCGAGCTAAACATCTGGTTCTTGGATGATGGTACCCTATCTGGTTCCCAAGACTCCCTCCAGGAGGACATCAGAAAAATCCAGGAGCAAGGTGCAGTTTTAGGCCTCACCCTGAACCCTTCTAAATGTGAAATAATATGTTCCAACCAGGGCATCGTAGAGAGAATAGAGGGTCTTCTGCCAAATATCCATAAAACTAAACCTGAAGACAGCACACTCCTAGGAGCTCCCCTGGGGTTGAAAGCCATCGATGAGGTCCTTGATAAGAAAATCGCCGACCTTAAGAGGATGGATGGGAGGATTGAGGATATTGATGCTCATGATGCACTCTACCTCATCACCAGATGTCTGTGCCTCCCCAGGTTAACCTACTTTCTGAGGTGTTCACCATCTTACAGTAGCCAAAAACTAAGTGAGTATGACCGGTTACTGAAATCAATGCTAGAAAAAGCCCTTAACCTCTCTCTCGATGACCTACAGTGGAAACAAGCCTCTCTTCCCGTAAGACTTGGGGGCCTCGGAGTTCGAACAGCAACGCAAATCGCTGTTCCAGCCTTTCTGTCCTCCTTATCAGCATCCGACGACCTTGTGAAGGAAATTCTACCTGCCCACTTACATCAGCTGGCAGGTGTACATGATCCCAATTTTACACGCTGTGCCACAGAGTGGGCCTCTCGTGCAGGCCAATCACCTCAACCACCATCCCCAAAAGCCCACAAGCAATCCAGCTGGGATGGCCCCATTGTAGACCAAGTTGCTGCAGAGTGCCTGGGTGCTGCAACAACACAACACGACATTGCTCGCCTCACAGCAGTAGCAGCACCACATGCAGGGGATTTCCTGTTAGCAACCCCAATATCGGCAACTGGCACGCGTCTCACACCACACGCCCTCCGAATTGCTGTGGCCCTCCGCCTTGCTGCCCCAATCCACACCAGATATAGGTGTATTTGCGGCGAGGTGGTGGCTGACAGGTACGGCCACCATGGCCTACTCTGCCAAAGCACGGGGGGATGGCACTCGAGGCACAGTGAAGTTAACAACATCATCAAGAGGAGCCTCACCACAGCTGGACGCCCAGCTGAAAGAGAGCCCCGTTACCTAACGCCCCGTAACTCTGATGCTCTTATTGGTCGCCCGGATGGTATCACAGTGAACCCCTGGAAGAATGGCAAGCAGTTGGTATGGGACTACACGTGCGTATCAACCCTGGCTAACACCTACATTAACCTCAGTGTTGCACAACCAGGTGGCGCTGCCACCCACAGGGAAGCAGCCAAATCCCATAAGTATAGTGAACTGGATCACCACTACAATTTTGTCCCCATTGCTTCTGAGACACTCGGCGCCTGGGGTAAAAGTGCTACCAGTTTTTTGAAGGAACTGGGTTCTAGGCTCATTGAAACAACAAGAGACCCAAGAGCTGCAAGCTTTCTTTTCCAGCGCCTCAGTGTGGCGATACAGAGGGGAAATGCGCACTGCATCCAGGGTTCCTGCCCGCCATCTGAGGAGCTGGAGGAACTCGACAACCTATGATAACCATCTTTGTAACCCATATGTAACTCCTTTTTTGTAACAAAGTTCAAATAAAGTAAATATATATGTGTACATACAAAAGAATGGGGGGTGGTAGAAGATAATATTAGTGTTCAGTGAGAAACCACAAGGTCTCCTCTGAATACTTTTTATTTTCTTCTCCGAGGCTATGGGTCCCCACATTGGCACCAGAGGTGGTACCCTCACAAAATTAAATATATATATATATATATATATATATATATATATATATATATATATATATATATTTATATATATTATATATATATATATATATTTATATATATATATATATTTATATATATATATATATATATATATATATATATATATATATATATATATATATATATATATATATATATATATATATATATATATATATACAACTTTAGAACACTTTCCCACCAGGAGACTCGAACCCTAGCCAGCACAGAAGCCTTCCAGCAACTGGCATAACAGGTACGCCTTAACCCACTCCACCACCCGCTCAGACTCTTAAAAGAGATGGTAATTTCGGAGTATTTAAATACACCAAAGATCATCACCTCCCAAGAGCACCAGAGCAAGTGAGGGGTCATTTAGACGTTAATTTCATCAAGTCCCTGTTAATATGGGAAGACACAGTGTCTATGCTTAAGGCACAACTCTTCTAAACACGAGAGTGAAGTATACAACTTTAGAACACTTTCCCACCAGGAGACTCGAACCCTAGCCAGCACAGAAGCCTTCCAGCAACTGGCATAACAGGTACGCCTTAACCCACTCCACCACCCGCTCAGACTCTTAAAAGAGATGGTAATTTCGGAGTATTTAAATACACCAAAGATCATCACCTCCCAAGAGCACCAGAGCAAGTGAGGGGTCATTTAGACGTTAATTTCATCAAGTCCCTGTTAATATGGGAAGACACAGTGTCTATGCTTAAGGCACAACTCTTCTAAACACGAGAGTGAAGTATACAACTTTAGAACACTTTCCCACCAGGAGACTCGAACCCTAGCCAGCACAGAAGCCTTCCAGCAACTGGCATAACAGGTACGCCTTAACCCACTCCACCACCCGCTCAGACTCTTAAAAGAGATGGTAATTTCGGAGTATTTAAATACACCAAAGATCATCACCTCCCAAGAGCACCAGAGCAAGTGAGGGGTCATTTAGACGTTAATTTCATCAAGTCCCTGTTAATATGGGAAGACACAGTGTCTATGCTTAAGGCACAACTCTTCTAAACACGAGAGTGAAGTATACAACTTTAGAACACTTTCCCACCAGGAGACTCGAACCCTAGCCAGCACAGAAGCCTTCCAGCAACTGGCATAACAGGTACGCCTTAACCCACTCCACCACCCGCTCAGACTCTTAAAAGAGATGGTAATTTCGGAGTATTTAAATACACCAAAGATCATCACCTCCCAAGAGCACCAGAGCAAGTGAGGGGTCATTTAGACGTTAATTTCATCAAGTCCCTGTTAATATGGGAAGACACAGTGTCTATGCTTAAGGCACAACTCTTCTAAACACGAGAGTGAAGTATACAACTTTAGAACACTTTCCCACCAGGAGACTCGAACCCTAGCCAGCACAGAAGCCTTCCAGCAACTGGCATAACAGGTACGCCTTAACCCACTCCACCACCCGCTCAGACTCTTAAAAGAGATGGTAATTTCGGAGTATTTAAATACACCAAAGATCATCACCTCCCAAGAGCACCAGAGCAAGTGAGGGGTCATTTAGACGTTAATTTCATCAAGTCCCTGTTAATATGGGAAGACACAGTGTCTATGCTTAAGGCACAACTCTTCTAAACACGAGAGTGAAGTATACAACTTTAGAACACTTTCCCACCAGGAGACTCGAACCCTAGCCAGCACAGAAGCCTTCCAGCAACTGGCATAACAGGTACGCCTTAACCCACTCCACCACCCGCTCAGACTCTTAAAAGAGATGGTAATTTCGGAGTATTTAAATACACCAAAGATCATCACCTCCCAAGAGCACCAGAGCAAGTGAGGGGTCATTTAGACGTTAATTTCATCAAGTCCCTGTTAATATGGGAAGACACAGTGTCTATGCTTAAGGCACAACTCTTCTAAACACGAGAGTGAAGTATACAACTTTAGAACACTTTCCCACCAGGAGACTCGAACCCTAGCCAGCACAGAAGCCTTCCAGCAACTGGCATAACAGGTACGCCTTAACCCACTCCACCACCCGCTCAGACTCTTAAAAGAGATGGTAATTTCGGAGTATTTAAATACACCAAAGATCATCACCTCCCAAGAGCACCAGAGCAAGTGAGGGGTCATTTAGACGTTAATTTCATCAAGTCCCTGTTAATATGGGAAGACACAGTGTCTATGCTTAAGGCACAACTCTTCTAAACACGAGAGTGAAGTATACAACTTTAGAACACTTTCCCACCAGGAGACTCGAACCCTAGCCAGCACAGAAGCCTTCCAGCAACTGGCATAACAGGTACGCCTTAACCCACTCCACCACCCGCTCAGACTCTTAAAAGAGATGGTAATTTCGGAGTATTTAAATACACCAAAGATCATCACCTCCCAAGAGCACCAGAGCAAGTGAGGGGTCATTTAGACGTTAATTTCATCAAGTCCCTGTTAATATGGGAAGACACAGTGTCTATGCTTAAGGCACAACTCTTCTAAACACGAGAGTGAAGTATACAACTTTAGAACACTTTCCCACCAGGAGACTCGAACCCTAGCCAGCACAGAAGCCTTCCAGCAACTGGCATAACAGGTACGCCTTAATATATATATATATATATATATATATATATATATATATATATATATATATATATATATAAATATATATATATAAAAGTGAATATGAAATTCTTGTTGGTCAACTCTGCGCATGTAGTGCATCGACTGTGGGAGAGCTATTTCCTTCAAAAAGTATAATCGTGCGGCTTTATGTTTAAAGAAACAATTTCAAGTACATTCTTTGATTGAAAAACCTGAATCTAAATACAAGTGGTAATTGTAAATGATCACTTATAAACAAAAATAAGAAGTAGGAAAAATGATATGTGGAACCAGACAAAAACATTGGAACGCTTAGGTGATGAGAGGGTAAACAACCGCCACCATTTTAGCAGCACCCGCCGGTGATGTCCAGCACGAGCATTAAGGGAAAACCTTCACACAAACTGCACCTGTCATAAAGAAGATGAAGACTCACAAGTGTCCACAGTGTCCGAAGGTATTCACCAGTCGTGGAAGTGTGAAGACTCACATGTTAGTGCATTCAGGTGACAAACTTCATGAGTGTCCAGAGTGTGGGAAGAGATTCAGTTGTCTTAGTGATATGAAGAGGCACAAAATGATACATGCAGATAATAGGCTAAACATTTAGAGTGTGGAAGGTAATTAAGAGAATGTTGAAGGATAATGAGGCACATACAGGTATATTAACTTAACTTTAATCTAACAGTTTGCTATCACAATGTCAGTTGGATGTTCTTCAAAGGTAATTCTATTTTGTTTGAGAAATACACTTTACCATGAAAGGTAAAGATCAAGATATTTTATTATATTGTTCTTTTATGAAAGTTAGATGACCAAGGAAGAACTAGAGAAGCTGTCACTATAGGAAAATTCAAAATTGCTTATAAGTATAGAAATATCTCTTTAGTTTAGCAAAGATAAATCAAAACTTTAAATGTTTTTCTTCATATTTATGTAAATAATAATGGGCTTTCTGTTTTTGTTCTCTGTGAAAATTTATTTAAAATGTAATATACTCTGTAGCTAAGTTATGGACATTATTGTTGTAATATTATTTAGCATTGGTACTGGTGAAGAAGACAGTCTGAGACGTACTTAAGATGAGACCATTTGATTGATAAGGAAATGTAGGTTAATCAAGGAAATTTTCTCATCAGATTCATATGCAAACTGATGTCTATTTTATATTTTTTGTTTAGGCATATTTATGAATAATACTCTTGATTATAAATATTTCACCGAAGAGTTTATTGAAGGCAGATTAGCATTTATAACTGTCAGTCAAGTTAATATGAAATTTAAATTTATATTACTCTAGAAATTTACATCACTCTAAATTTACCAGAAATTTATATTACTCTAGCCTAACTTTATCAGTTATGCTGTAATTGTCTTGGAATAATATTTTACCCGATTTACCTGAGGGCCACTAACCCTAGTGGCCTCGATAAAAACGGGGAGCTGGCAGCTTGTTGAAGGTTCCCTTCCCACCCCCCCCCCCATTTTGCTTGATTTTTTTCCAGGTATCTTTTGAAATTCAGCACATTTTGGCAGTTATGGCGTTGGTGGGTAGTCAGTTCCATCGATCAATAACCCTGTGGGTGAAAAAGCCTGATTCAAAGTTGTATTAGCTTAATTAGCAATAACATTATCCTGATTCATATAATCCTCTGTCAATTATATTATCCAAACTGGCAATTATATTAAGATGATTGTGAATTACATAAACCTTACTGGCAATTATATTAGCATGACTGTCAATTTATATCAAAGAGATATTTATTTATGTTGTGGTGCTCGTGGGTTCTAATACATCTATCAATGGAGAGTTTCAGATCAGGAGTAGCATTTAGGAACAAGGTTTTGTACATGTAAACAGCACAAGAGAATGTGTAGAGCGAGTGTATATTTAGCGTGTTCAGGGATTTAAACAGAGAGGCTGTGTGTTGTTTGAAGACAGTTTTATTGTTCTGATAACAGATTTTTATTGGGTGATGCAAATTACCTGATGAGCATCAGGTAATTTGCAGTGGATGAATGAACCCCATGCACAGATACCATATGTTCACATACCAACCCTGATTTTCAAAGAAACCTCTAGATTTTTAGCTCCAGCCATTTCAGTGCTCTACAACAAATCATTTGAACTCCAAACCTTTCCTGATATTCTAAGGGGAAAAAAAGCAGGAGTAACCTTAGTCCATTAAAGTGTCAATCTCACTAAAGTCAACAATTATAGACCAATATCAACTCTGCAGATTTTGTCTAAAATGTTTTAAAGAGTTAATCTACACGCAGCCTTAATCCTATTTAGCAAAACAAAATTTACTTAGTTCTTGCCATAATGGTTTCAGGCCCAAAAAAGGACCAATCATGCACCGATTAGTATGATTAACTTTATATATGCAGCTCTTGGAAGAAATGAGTACCCTTGTTCATTTATTTGTTGACCTACATTAAGACTTTTTTCACTGTTAACACATTAACTTTCTTAAATTACAACATTACGGAGTAAGAGGTTAATCCCTCCAATACCTACAATCTTACCTTAGTGACAGGCTCCAGTATGTCTCTGTGAATGATTCCAATTCACCCACTCTACCTATTAACACTGGTGTTACACTGGGCAGTATTCTTCACCCACTTGTCTTTCTCATCTCCCCCTCCCTTTCCAGCCCGTTGCCATCATGAGGGGGCTTGGTTGGCGGATGGTAGAGTGTGATGCTCCATGGGACAGTGTCCTCTGTCCTTTTGAAGCCTAATGCTCTTGCTGCCATCTTCGCTAATTGTGCTGAATACTTTTTCCTATTAAGTTTAATTTTTCCTTCCCAATTCTCCTGTTTAATTGCTATTTCCTTGTGACGTTTTGCAATTCTTGATTATTCTTTCAGATGTTTTCTTCTGTTTAGACACCGGGTTTTTGGGGAGGCACACCCTCTCACCCGTAAAACTGTGGTACTCGGCATTGTCGAGCAAGAGGACACCTTTATTGTGAATCTTTTCCTTCATTGCTGAGCCCAATTATATCGTGCTGAGCTTCCATTATATCTTGACGGACTGATGATTCCTATCGTTGCGATTGTAGGGCGTATATCTACAGTGCACCCCTGGGGGAGGGGGGCCTTTGTCTTGTTGGGTGTCCTATCCTCTAATTGTGGCTCCATGGTGGGTATGGGGCCTTGCTTGTTGATGAAATGTTTACTCATTCATTTACATGCTGATATCTGACCCTCTTTTTAACTTCTAAGATGAGAAGTGTGGGAGACCAGGCCCCCAAGTCGGACTGTGATGGAAAGCTGGGCTCTGTAGCCCACATTACACTGGTCCCAGATCAGGCAGCTCCTGACTCTCCCTGCTTGATGGGGTTCTGGGAGCTCTTCTACTACCTGACTTGTGAGTGCTTGGTCCACCAGGTCCCAACTACCCCTATCTGCTCCCCCTCCCACCTCTGTGGCTGGGTTGAGCCCCAAGCTCCCAATGATGACCACCTCATCACATGGAGTGGCTCCATCTCTCATTGTAACAACTGGGCCTCTTTGTCAGGTAACTATCAACAGTCTCTGTACCTAATGCCTATTAATTCCACTGACGTCAATGAGATAATCCTTTCCCTTAAAACCAAGTCTGGTGCCCTTGAGGAGACACCAACTTTAATTTACAAAAAAGCCTCCAGATCTTTAGCCCCTGCTATTGCATTGCTCTTCAACAAGTTACTTGAACTCCAAACCTTTCCAGATATCCTAAAAAAAAGCGAGAGTAACCCCTGTCCACAAATGTGGTGATCTCACAGATGTTAACAACTACAGACCTATAAAAATCCTGCCTAACTGGTAAAAATTTTTTGAAAAACTAATCTACAAGCAGCTTTACTCTTATCTAGCCAAACACAATATACTTAGCTCTTGTCAATATGGCTTCAGACCCAAAAAAAAGCACTAACGATGCACTTATTAGTATGTTTAACTTGATTCATACAGCTCTTGATAAAAATGAGTTCGCTGTTGGGTTATTTGTGGACCTGCGTAAGGCTTTTGACACTGTCAACCACCAAAATCTTCTTCTTAAATTACATCATTATGGAGTCAGAGGACACTCCCTGCAATACCTCAAATCCTACCTTACTGACAGGCTCCAGTATGTTTCTGTGAATAATTCAATTTCTCCCACCCTACCCATCAACATTTGTGTTCCTCAGGGCAGCATAATTGGCCCTCTCCTCTTTCTCATCTACATTAATGACCTTCCAAATGCCTCCCAACACCTCAAACCAATTCTATTTGCTGACGACACAACCTTCATTTACTCCAGTCCTGACCCCCTTGCTCTAAATGCCACAGTAAATACTGAGCTAAATAAAGTCCATCTTTGGCTAACTGCCAACAAACTCACCCTTAACATTGACAAAACTTTCTATATTCTGTTTGGCAATAAATCCTCTAATCAAATAAATCTCAAAATAAACAATACCCAAATTTGTAACAAATTAGATGGCAAATTCTTTGGCATTCTCATTGACCACAAGCTGAATTTCCAGGGACACATTCTAAATATATCAAAACAAGTTTCAAAAACTGTTGGCATTCTTTCTAAGATCAGATATTATGTACCCCGCCCTTCCCTGGTGACTCTCTATTACTCCCTCATCTATCCATATCTCAACTATGGTATTTGTGCTTGGGGTTCTACTACCCAAAATCATTTACGTCCTCTAATTACTCAACACAAAGCTGCTATTAGGACAATATCCAACTCTGGCCCCAGACATCACCCGGTACCCCTACTCAAATCTCTGAATATGTTAGATATTAAGTCACTGCACATTCTCTCATGTGTATTATACATATATAAAACGCTGAACTGTAATGCCAATCCTGACCTCAAAAGCTTCATAGAAGGTTGTAACAGAACCCATGAGCACCACACCAGAAATAAATACAGTTTTGATATTCCTTGAGTACGACTTAATCAAACTAGAAATGCTCTACAAATCAAGGGACCCAGAATGCGGAATGACCTTCCCAACCATGTTAAAGACTGTACCTCTTTCAACCAGTTTAAGATAAACATGAAGCTATACCAAATAAATTCCCTGTAACCTACCTTACCCCTCTATTGTCAACCAGTCTGTTTTTTTTTCTTTTTTAAATGACGCTGTTTGTCGACAGAATTGTATTTGTGCTGCTTTTTCAGCCATGTTCCCCCCTCTTTTTATCTCTTTTTTTATTTTGTTCTCAACTCATTTTATTCTTTTTGCTCAATTAGTATTAAGCTTTAGTCATTTAAGTTTTTCATGCCCGAAACGCTTTGCGTAATAGTGGCTTTAGGCATTGTATGTACTAGCCCTATCTGTAAATCCATCACTCTTTGTAAAATCTCTTGTATGTATGTACCTTACCTAAATAAACATTTGATTTGATTTGATTGAGTTAGGAACATGATATCTTATTTTGGAGAGTATTCCAACTGTTTTAGAGACTTTCTTAGTTATGTGTTGAATGTGGGTGCTGAAGTTGAGTCTCTTGTCTAGGAATAGGCCAAGAAACTTGCCATCATTTTTATTACTGATGTTAACGTTGTCTATCTCTAGCTGAATTGCATTTGATGATTTGCTTCCAAATAAGATGTAGTAGGTCTTTTCTATGTTTAGTGTTAGTTTGTTAGTTGACATCCATAAGTGGACTTTTTTTAATTCATTATTTAGTGTATGTGGGTTGGGGTCTGAATAGATAAGGGTAGTATCATCAGCAAACAATATAGGTTTGAGAATATTAGAGACATTAGGCAGATCATTGATATATATAAGAAACAGAAGAGGTCCTAAGATGCTGCCCTGTGGCACTCCAACGGTAATTGGTAGAGTGGAAGAAGTTGTGCCATTGATGGTTACACATTGGGGTCTGTCACTAAGATAGGATCGGATGTAGTCGAGGGCAAGGCCTCGGATTCCATAATGCTGGAGTTTAAGTAAGAGGTAGTTGTGATTAACAGTATCAAAGGCTTTTCTTAGGTCACTGAAGAGTCCAATCGGAAACTCATTTTTGTCAAGGGCTGAGTAGATTACGTCAAGGAGACTAATGATTGCATCATTGGTGCTCTTTTGGGACCGGAAGCCAAACTGGCAGGGGCTGAGTATGTCGAATTTTATGAGGTAAGAATAGAGCTGTTTGTAAATAATTTTTTCAAATATTTTTGATAGAATGGGTAGATTTGATATTGGTCTATAATTATTTATGTCCGCCGGATTGCCTCCTTTATGGACTGGCGTTACTCTTGCTTTTTAATGATATCAGGTAAGGTGTGACTTTTTTGGATGAACCATAGATGTGTGGCTCCTCTTGCATGATAGTATGATGATAGATGGAATTACTGGTGTCCATTTCACTTTGCCTCAGATCTACAAGATCTTGTTGAAGTTCTCGGTGTACTGCTGCTCTCAAATTGCTCATTGACAATCCAAGGTTACACTCAACATCTCCTGTAAAGGCAGATTCTTTGGCTAACTTATCAGCTCTATCATGAATTCGGAGGCCAACATGAGATGGAGACCACATGAAATGAACTTTGTTAGAATCCTTAATAATTTTGTCTAGCTTCAGACACGAGCACGTTACAGTTATGTGTTAAAGAGTTGAGAGCAATTAAGGATGATAAGGAGTCACTTACAATTAATGTATCAAGTTTGGAGACTTGTACACATTTCAGTGCAAGAAGCAAGGCAAATAGTTCGGTCTGAAGGGTAGAGGCCCAGTTGTTTATACGGACTCCCCACTCAAAGTACAAGCCATCGCCCATTGTCAGAACAACTGCACCCGTGGTGCGGTGTAGGGAACCATCAGTGTATATGATTTGAGAGAGAGAATGCTCTGTGGACAGAGCATCAATATGGCTTAAGGCATTGATCTTTGCCTCAAGACGAAGCTTGGGCTGCCCTCTAATTTGTTTCTTGGGTGGAAAGGGAGGGATTAAAATTGGAAAGGGTTAATCTCCCACGGTGCAGGAAAGTGTCGTTGTTGTTTCTCTTGGTACAAATTATAAACCTGATACATTCTGAGTTGAGTTCCAGTTTTTGTTATCCATTTGGAACAATGCTGATCTTCAATAAAGAAATTCTGGAGGGCTTCTGTGCAAGGGTTAGGATGAGTTAGCCTAAGCATTTTTATACCAATTTACCAGTTAATTTCAGTAACACGATCAACAAGAGCGTGTTTATTAAGATATTAAATAAGGTAGGACTGAGGACATCTCCCTGCGGGGTGCCTAGTTATCCATTGATGGATAACTTAGGCACCCCCTGCAGAGTGTCTAAGTTATCCATCCTTAGCTGGACCATCTCTGTGAATTACATAATTTATCAGTATTGTGCAGCCTGTGATCCCTGCCTGGCTGGACACTGATACCTAGGTAATTGTAAACATATGTAGTTTCACTTGGGCTTTAAATATGTCTATGGATATAGTACTTAATATGAAGCTTATGTTTCCGTCTTTCTTAAGACATATAAAACATCTTTGTTTATTAACGAATTTACGTGAAATAAACCTTGATGTGAGAGAGAGAGAGTAGCTCCGTCGATCGATCAAATATCTTCGGTTGTACTTAAAATATTTGTCTGGTAGATATCTTACATATAGTTTCCATTTCTGTCTTTATTCTGACTAATAATTTTGGTTTAATAAGTTATCAAGATGTTTTCAACAATATTCTTTCGGCGTTCGTCTATTCCAACATGGGGTGACAATTTTGAAAACGCGATACATTGGTTAACCCAACTGATACTTGGGTCTGTTTCCATTATTTTTCAGAACGCTTTAGACATATATAAATTTTAGGAGTTATAAATTTCCAATTTAAGTGGGTAATTACTTAAAATTAAATTTGTATTTACCCTGTATTTAGGTTAATAGTGCATAGGCGATATGCCTCCTTTATCACTATTAAGACCAAACTAAACTAAGTCCAAACTTTGGACTAAAAACCAAAGTTGGGAACATTAGTGAAATACCATCATGGTATTCAAGAGTACCTCCCATGCCCTTGCACCACCCATAGCTTTGCTGTGGGTGGTGCAACCCTTGCTCAGCCCTTGACAAAAGTGAGTTTCCGATTGGACTCTTCATTGACCTGAGAAAGGCTATTGATACCATAACTACCTCTTAATTAAAATCCACCATTATAGAATCCGTGGCCTTACCCTGAACTGTATCTGATTTTGTACCCCCCAAATGTATCCAAACCTATCATACTGACAGGCGCCATTATGTAGCCATCAGTGATACATCCTCTCCCACTCTACCGTAGGGGTGCCGCAGGGCAGCATCCTAGGACCTCTCCTATTTCGTATATACATCAATGATCTGCCTAATGTCTCTAACATGCTTAAAAAAAATTTTTGGTCAGGCTGAGTGAAGCCATGAAAGGCGATTTTGTTTTTATTAATAAACACTTTACTCCAACGCGGACACAAGATCGTGTCCGCCGGGGGTCACTTGAAACTGCCCGAGTAGTTTCAAGATTTACTTTTTGCCCGAGTTAGTTAGTTTAGTTCATTTATTATGCACCCCATACCCATCTTGTGGGCGGTAGTGGAAAGGGTCACTGAGGCACATAATGGGCTCAGGGACTGAACCCCACAATTCATTTAGCTAAGCAAGTTACAATCTTGATGAGCTAGTTACAAAATTCAATATAAGTCGTCACATCAACAATGGGTTCGAGATCGACCTCAAGTACAGGTTCTAAATTAAGCAACTGACATATGTGGAGAGCTAGTGTCACAATTGATATGTTTGTCCTGCACATCGCCCCCCATCCAGTGGGCAGCGGTGGATAGGTTACAATCACTCAATTACTATACCTACAGTTAGCAAACTGGGGATATTTGGCTAAAATTTCTGATAGCAGATCATTTTGAATGAAATATTCACACATCGCTGGAACATTGGTTATAGAATTGTCTCTAAATTCACGTATCTTTTCGCACTCCATCACATAGTGACGGAGGGTGTGCGAATAATTTTGTTGACACAGTTTACATTTGGTCAGGTCTACATCAGCAGATAATGAGAATTCCCATAGATACTTGTAACCGAGTCTAAGCCGAGCAGTAGTAACATATAGACGTCTGCTGATTTTATTGGATGATCCAGAGATGTGTGGCTCGTCTTGCATGATAGTATGATGATAGATGGAATTACTGGTGTCCATTTCACTTTGCCTCAGATCTACAAGATCTTGTTGAAGTTCTCGGTGTACTGCTGCTCTC
Organism: Procambarus clarkii; assembly: GCF_040958095.1. Classification (NCBI taxonomy): domain Eukaryota; kingdom Metazoa; phylum Arthropoda; class Malacostraca; order Decapoda; family Cambaridae; genus Procambarus; species Procambarus clarkii. The sequence continues at coordinate 38,349,545 of NC_091187.1, read as the reverse complement.
AGATTGCTCATTGACAATCCAAGGTTACACTCAACAGCTCCTTTAAAGGCAGATTCTTTGGCTAACTTATCAGCTCTATCATGCATTCGGAGGCCAACATGAGATGGAGACCACATGAAATGGACTCTGTTACCATCATTAATAATTTTGTTGTATTTGTGTCTAGCTTCGGACACGAGCATGTTACAGTTATGTCTTAAAGATTTGAGACATAACTGCAACATGCTCGTGTCCGAAGTATTTTTATTTTTTTTTATTGCCCGAGTAAAAATTCAATTCTTATCCGATCGACTTGGGGATAGTATGAACATGTTTACCATAAAATTTACGTTTTCTCTAATAGCCACATAGCCTTTTTTGGGAGAACGGCATTGTTGAGATGTATAACATTAGAAGCTATTGACAGTCATCTTCAAATTCTCAAACCGACTGAATCCTATGCCTTTACTGATGGCTCTGTGCAGTTAGGACCTGGTAGAACAGGTTGTGCATGTGCAGTGTACAAAGGGAATGAAATGATCATGACTAGTACACAGAGATTGAACAACTGGGCAAGCACGACACAGACCGAGCTATTGGGTATTTATCTAGCCACTGAATACCTTAAGCTCAATGGTGGTGGAGTTATTTTCTGACTCTAAAAGTGCTCTGCTGTCCTTAAATAACCCATCACAATGTATGTTGGAAGTAGCTTGTAATATTAAATGGAATGTAATTTTTGCCAATGATAATAACTCTTGTATAAAATTTGTGTGGATCCCATCCCATGCTGGAGTTGGAAAACATGACTTTGTAGATCAATTGGCCAATGAGGCTTGCAGGAAATAAAACATTGATTATGACTTTGCACTATCTAATGCAGTTATTAGAAACATACAAATTAAAGAAATTAATTCAGATTTAGAAGAACTAAGAAATGCCCAGAGACCTGGAAGCTGCAGTATTAAAAGTTATGACAAGTTTTGTAATAACTGGTATTTGTATGGTCAGCACAGTAACCGAACCAGGCAGTGTGATGTAGTCACTGCGCGAATTCGCCTTGGCTATAGACACATCTGGCAGGTTAGTGAGGCTGAGTCACTACCAGAATACTCAGATTGTAAACTCTGTGATAAACCTTTAATGCATTCACTAGAACACTATATTGATGAATGTGAAGCCGTTAAGGATTTTAGACCTCCTGACCTCTTGTACCACCAACTGTGTAACTATTTTATTGACTCAGGTGTTCTGGACGACATCCTAACAATTTATCCAAAATTTGCTTGTCCATTTTAAAGAATGAAGAACAATTTTATTTATATTACTTCTAAGCTGCATCACTATGAACCCATCCCTGCCCTTCTGTGGCAGTACGCAGTAGAAAGTTGTTTTCACATATCCATACATTAAAACATTGATTGTAACCATGATATATATGTGCTTCAGCCTACAGTTTAAATCTATTGTCTTATGTATGACCCTCTGTCCTGCGTGACAGTGAATACCAGCATTATCCTCACTTTAATAACACTATCAAAATCCTCAGATTAGGCAAAATTGTAATTAATTTTGTCAATAAAGATGTTAATAATAAATAACTGTTAGTGGAGAGAATTAAAGTGTTATATTAATTAATTAATTAAAGCAGCCAGGATGAGTGAAGCCATTAAAGGTGATTTTGTTTTTATTAATTAAAGCAGCCAAATGTTGCTGGCAAATGGGGCAAAACTGCAAAAGTGGATGGTGTGGTGCTGCCTTCAGGTGTGGTGCTGCCTTCAGGTGTGGTGCTGCCTTCAGGTGTGGATCAGCCTTCAGGTGTGGTGCTGCCTTCAGGTGTGGTGCTGCCTTCAGGTGTGGATCAGCCTTCAGGTGTGGTGCTGCCTTCAGGTGTGGTGCTGCCTTCAGGTGTGGTGCTGCCTTCAGGTGTGGTGCTGCCTTCAGGTGTGAATCAGCCTTCAGGTGTGGTGCTGCCTTCAGGTGTGGTGCTGCCTTCAGGTGTGGTGCTGCCTTCAGTTGTGGTGCTGCCTTCAGGTGTGGTGCTGCCTTCAGTTGTGGTGCTGCCTTCAGGTGTGATGCTGCCTTCAGGTGTGGTGCTGCCTTCAGGTGTGGTGCTGCCTTCAGGTGTGGTGCTGCCTTCAGGTGTGGTGCTGCCTTCAGGTGTGGATCAGCCTTCAGGTGTGGTGCTGCCTTCAGGTGTGGTGCTGCCTTCAGGTGTGGTGCTGCCTTCAGTTGTGGTGCTGCCTTCAGGTGTGGTGCTGCCTTCAGTTGTGGTGCTGCCTTCAGGTGTGATGCTGCCTTCAGGTGTGGTGCTGCCTTCAGGTGTGGTGCTGCCTTCAGGTGTGGTGCTGCCTTCAGGTGTGGTGCTGCCTTCAGGTGTGGATCAGCCTTCAGGTGTGGTGCTGCCTTCAGGTGTGGTGCTGCCTTCAGGTGTGGATCAGCCTTCAGGTGTGGTGCTGCCTTCAGGTGTGGATCAGCCTTCAGGTGTGGATCAGCCTTCAGGTGTTGTTCCTCTTGGATGATCTTGTCCCTCTCTGTCTCACACCTGTAAGAATGAGTGATATGATTGATGGGAAACAAAGTGCAGGCAAGACAATGGAGGCCAGTAGTAATCAGCTTGTCAGTACACAACTTTTGCCCTTGCTTCAAAAGAGCCAGGATTCCACTATTATTTTTGGGTGATAAGTGCTTCTCTTCAATAGTGTACTTGTTAGCATCCTGTAATATATAAAATATTTAATGGGATTTAAGACATTTACAAATTTGTCTGAAAATACTAAAGAAATTAGAATATATAAATAATGAAAATTTTTTGATAAAAGTTCACATGTAAAGGACACCAGTATATTAAAACCATGGAATTGTCTACCTGACAAAGCCATAAATAGCAAGACATAAAGTATAAAATTAGTATATATAAGTCTAAAGTTCTGCTGGATAAATGTTTATGAAGAACTGAATTGTAACACACATTTAATTTAGGCTGTTAGCTTACCTTGCTTAGATATGAAGGGAAAATTCCACATAACTCTTTAGTATGTTTGGTTAAAATCTCTCTCTTCTTCTTGTAATATGTGAGATAATGCAGCATTTCTTGAATGGTATGTTGTTGCTCCTCTCTGGATCTCTTCTCAAGCTCCACATCTTCTACTGCCTTCTTTTTTTGAGCCAGGGACACTAATAAAAGAAGAAAATTTATTTATAATAATAATAATAATAATAATATTTATTTAGGTAAAGGTACATACATAAAGAGATTTTACAAAGTTTGTTTTCTTTATAGATAAAGCTAGTACATACAATGCCTAAAGCCACTATTACGCAAAGTGTTTCGGGCAGGAAAAAACACTAATGACTAAAGCTTAAAACTAATGGGTAAAAAGAACAAAATATGTTGAGTACAAATAAAAATAGAGGTAAAAGAGGGGGGAACATTGTTGAAAAAGCAGCACAAATACAATTACAAATTATTACAGAAAATTACATTCAAACAGCGTTGATTTGAAAAACAAGAAAAAACAAAAAACATACATGGGTTGACAATAGAGGGGTAAGGTAGGTTACAGGGAATTTATTAGGTATAGCTTCGTTTTTAACTTAAACTGGTTGAGAGAGGTACAGCCTTTAACATGGTTGGGAAGGTCATTCCACATTCTGGGCCCCTTGATTTGTAGAGCATTTCTAGTTTGATTAAGTCGTACTCTAGGAATATCAAAATTGTATTTATTTCTGGTGTGGTGCTCATTGGTTCTGTTACAACCTTCTATGAAGCTTTTGAGATCAGGATTGGCATTATAGTTTAGCGTCTTATATATGTATAATACACATGAGAGAATGTGCAGTGACTTAATGTCTAACATATTCAGAGATTTGAGTAGGGGTACCGAGTGATGTCTGGGGCCAGAATTGGATATTGTCCTAATAGCAGCTTTGTGTTGAGTAATTAGAGGACGTAAGTGATTTTGGGTAGTAGAGCCCCAAGCACAAATACCATAGTTGAGATATGGATAGATAAGGGAGTAATAGAGAGTCACCAGGGCAGGGCGTGGTACATAATATCTGATCTTAGAAAGAATGCCCACAGTTTTTGAAACTTTTTTTGATATGTTTAGAATGTGTCCCTGGAAATTCAGCTTGTGGTCAATGAGAATGCCAAGGAATTTGCCATCTAATTTGTTACAAATTTGGGTATTGTTTATTTTGAGGTTTATTTGATTAGAGGATTTATTGCCAAACAGAATATAGAAAGTTTTGTCAATGTTAAGGGTGAGTTTGTTGGCAGTTAGCCACAGATGGACTTTATTTAGCTCAGTATTTACTGTGGCATTTAGAGCAAGGGGATCAGGACTGGAGTAAATGAAGGTTGTGTCGTCAGCAAATAGAATTGGTTTGAGGTGTTGGGAGGCATTTGGAAGGTCATTAATGTAGATGAGAAAGAGGAGAGGGCCAAGTATGCTGCCCTGGGGAACACCAATGTTGATGGGTAGGGTGGGAGAAATTGTATTATTCACAGAAACACGTTGGAGCCTGTCAGTAAGGTACAATTTGAGGTATTGTATTTATTATTTACTGTAAGTAAACTAATACTCAATTTAATGTAATTACAGTTTAGGTACTTGCATAATACATTTATTTATTTATTTATATATATACAGAAGGTACATTGGGATAGAGGATACATAGCATAGTAATTACAACCTTGTAAAGCCACTAGTATGCGCAGCGTTTCGGCCAGGTCCTTAATCTAAGAAAATTTTAAGTAGGTAAATACTTTTAAAATTTATAAAAAATGATAACAGTTACAAAGCAAGAAAAAAAATAAAAGATGAGGGAAAATTGTAGGTATATTAAAACACAAATAAAATAATAAATAAATAAATGTTTATTTAGGTAAGGTACATACATACAAGAGATTTTACAAAGTTTGTTGGGTTAATACATATAGCTAGTACATACAATGCCTAAAGCCACTATTACGCAAAGCGTTTCAGGCAGGAAAAACATTAATGACTAAAGCTTAATACTAATGGGTATAAAGAATAAAATGTGTTGAGAACAAATAAAAATAGAGGTAAAAGAGGGGGGAACATGGCTGAAAAAGCAGCACAAATACAATTACAAATTATTACAGACAATTACATTCAAACAGCGTTGTTTTAAAAAAACAGACATGGGTTGACAACAGAGGGGTAAGGTAGGTTACTGGGAATTTATTAGGTAGTGCTTCGTTTTTATCTTAAACTGGTTGAGAGAGGTACAGTCTTTAACATGGTTGGGAAGGTCATTCCACATTCTGGGTCCCTTGATTTGAAGAGCATTTCTAGTTTGATTAAGACGTACTCTAGGAATATCAAAACTGTATTTATTTCTGGTATGGTGCTCATGGGTTCTGTTACAACCTTCAATGAATCTTTTGAGGTCAGGATTGGCATTGCAGTTCAGCGTTTTATATATGTATAATACACATGAGAGAATGTGCAGTGACTTAATGTCTAACATATTCAGAGATTTGAGTAGGGGTACCGGGTGATGTCTGGGGCTAGAGTTGGATATTGTCCTAATAGCAGCTTTGTGTTGAGTAATTAGAGGACGTAAATGATTTTGGGTAGTAGAACCCCAAGCACAAATACCATAGTTGAGATATGGATAGATGAGGGAGTAATAGAGAGTCACCAGGGCAGGGCGGGGTACATAATATCTGATCTTAGAAAGAATGCCAACAGTTTTTGAAACTTTTTTTGATATATTTAGAATGTGTCCCTGGAAAATCAGCTTGTGGTCGATGAGAACGCCAAGGAATTTTCCATCTAATTTGTTACAAATTTGGGTATTGTTTATTTTGAGATTTATTTGATTAGAGGATTTATTGCCAAACAGAATATAAAACGTTTTGTCAATTTTAAGGGTGAGTTTGTTGGCAGTTAGCCAAAGATGGACTTTCTTTAGCTCAGTATTTACTGTGGCATTTAGAGCAAGGGGGTCAGGACTGGAGTAAATGAAGGTTGTGTCGTCAGCAAATAGAATTGGTTTGAGGTGTTGGGAGGCATTTGGAAGGTCATTAATGTAGATGAGAAAGAGGAGGGGGCCAAGTATGCTGCCCTGAGGAACACCAATGTTGATGGGTAGGGTGGGAGAAGTTGTATTATTCACAGAAGCATACTGGAGCCTGTCAGTAAGGTAGAATTTGAGGTATTGCAGGGAGTGTCCTCTGACTCCATAATGATGATGTAATTTAAGAAGAAGGTTTTGGTGGTTGACAGTGTCAAAAGCCTTACGCAGGTCCACAAATAACCCAACAGGGAACTCCTTTTTATCAAGAGCTGCGTGAATCAAGTTAATCATACTTATAAGTGCATCGTTAGTGCTTTTTTTGGGTCTGAAGCCATATCGACAAGAGCTAAGTATATTGTGTTTGGCTAGAAAAGAGTAAAGCTGCTTGTAGATTAGTTTTTCAAATATTTTTGACAAGTTAGGCAGGATTGATATAGGTCTGTAGTTGTTAACATCTGTGAGATCATCACATTTGTGGACAGGGGTTACTCTTGCTTTTTTTAGAATGTCTGGAAAGGTTTGGAGTTCAAGTGACTTGTTGAATAGCAATGCAATAGCAGGAGCTAAAGATCTGGAGGCTTTTTTGTAAATTAAAGTTGGTATCTCCTCGAGGGCATTAGACTTGGTTTTAAGGGAAAGGATTATCTCATTGACATCAGTGGAATTAGTAGGCTTTAGGTACAGAGACAGTGGATAGTTACCTGTAAGATAGTCCTTAACATCAGTACTGGAAGATGGAATATCATTTACAAGGGATGACCCAATGGAAGAGAAGAACCTATTGAACTCAATAGCAGAATCAGAGGCTGAAAGCTGACCAACGTTATTGGACAGGAGTGTTGGTTTGTTATTTAAAATCTTCTTTGATCCCAATATTTGTGAAATTGTGTTCCAAGTTTTTTTAATGTTGCTTTTTATTTGGGTAAATTTATCTTCATAGTATTTAGTTTTGGCTCGTCTAATTATTTTAGATAGCAATAACGAGTAATTCTTTGAGAATTCTTTGGAGACGGTTCCTAACCTATACTTCTTCTCAAGGTCATGTTTTTTGTTAATGGATTTAAGTATTCCCTTTGTAAGCCAAGGATTGTTAAGCCTTTTGTTTGTGACTTGTTTTGTAAGCATAGGACAGTGGGTGTTATAAAGGCTAAGAGTTGTTTGTAGAAAAGATTGCACTGCTAGGTTGATGTCCCCTATGTTACCTAACTCGGACACCCAGTTGACATTATCAGCAGCAGTTATAAAATTGTTTATAGCAGTTTCATTGTGCAGCCTAAAGCTTAACTCCCTTGTCTCTAGAGGTGGTTTGCTAATGTTAGTTAAGAGAAATGTGGGGTAATGGTCTGTAGTGCTATTGGTGATTATACCTGAAGTAAGCGGAGAGGTTATGTTGGTCCAGATGTAATCTAGAGTCGTAGCAGTACTATCAGTGATTCTAGTAGGTCTAGTGATTAAGGGTATGAGGAAGCAGGAATTCATACAGTTGAGGAAGCTAACAGCAGTAGGTGTTCAGGCTTGCAGAGGTCAATATTAAAGTCCCCTGCGATAATTAGATGGTTTTTGTTCAGTCTGTTATCTAGTATTAGATTTCTAAGGTTTGAATAGAATTCGGACACATCAGTGTTAGGAATTCTATAGACTGCTCCCACAGTCAGGACAGACTCAGCACCCTTGACTCTGAAACTGGCGAAGATATACTCCCCACAGTAGTCTCTAGTTCTAATTATTTTTAAGCATGTTAGTTCTTGGTGGTAGTAAAGAGCAGTACCACCACCTCTCTGAATTTGACGACAGTTGTGAATTGCCGAGTATAATAGTAATATTACATTGCCGAGTAATATTACAGTATATTATATGACAAGTGAAATTCAGTTCCTTGTCAATGTGAACACTAAAAATAATTTTCCAACTACTCTGCTTTCAATTTGGGTGTAGTTAATGTTAGTGTAATATGGTCCATAGCAAGTCATTGAGCGTTCCTCGTACAACAGGTGTCAAGGTCACTAACCAGCAGAGTCACCCCATAAATGTATCTCGTTTTCTGTCAAACAAGAATCACAGAGAATGTTGAAATTTGTCAATTACATAAACTGTGTAACTTCAGAGATATCTAAGTCAATATGTGGATTTATTCCGTGATAGAGTGACAATTATAGACCAAGTAACATAAATAAGTTAAAATACATGCCTAAGGGACATGTGGGAGTACTGGATAAAACTGGGTTAAAATGTTTATCATAAAAATCATAGCTTCCGGTCCCTCACCGGATTTCCCTAACTGGACCGAGAATCAGTGGTTTGTAGCGAGTAAACCTATACTCACTTCATTATCTCAACATCTTGATGACATAACTAATTACACAAGCTATAATCCTCTCCCTATTTACAGGTAACGGGTTTTCCACCCTCCTATCTTACTGTGACGTGTAGTAACCGTATATAAGCCAGCGATAGCAGAATGGGAAACACACATCATTCCTGGCATCGGTAGCAGCAGCACGTCGTGCTCACAGTGAGATCTAGGCGATACGCTGTTTGAGCGCCCCCGCACCTGCAACCACCTGCCTCTGCATTATTGCAGCTACATGGGACCACCGTTTTAAGGCATCTGATATCACAACCACCACAGTGATAAAAGTTAGTTAGTTTAGTTCATTTATTATGCACCCCATACCCATCTTGTGGGCGATAGTGGAAAGGGTTACAGAAGCACATAATGGGCTCAGGGACTGAACCCCACAATTCATTTAGCTAAGCAAGTTACAATCTTGATGAGCTAGTTACAAAATTCAATATAAGTCGTCACATCAACAATGGGTTTGAGATCGACCTCAAGTACAGGTTCTAAATTAAGCAACTGACATATGTGGAGAGCTAGTGTCAAAATTTATATGTTTGTCCTGCACACCGCCCCCCATCCAGTGGGCAACGGTGGATAGGTTACAATCACTTAGTTACTACTTACAGTTAGCAAACTGGGGATATTTGGCTAAAATTTCTGGTAGCAGATCATTTTGAATGAAATATTGACACATCGCTAGAACATTGGTTATAGAATTGTCTCCGAATTCACGTACCTTTTCGCACTCCATCACATAGTGACGGAGGGTGTGCGAATAATTTTGCTGACACAGTTTACATTTGGTCAGGTCTACATCAGCAGATAATGAGAATTCCCAGAGATACTTGTAACCGAGTCTAAGCCGAGCAGTAGTAACATCTAGAAGTCTGCTGATTTTATTGGATGATCCATAGATGTGTGGCTCCTCTTGCATGATAGTATGATGATAGATGGAATTACTGGTGTCAATTTCACTTTGCCTCAGATGTATAAGATCTTGTTGAAGTTCTCGGTGTACTGCTGCTCTCAGATTGCTCATTGACAATCCAAGGTTACACTCAACGTCTCCTTTAAAGGCAGATTCTTTGGCTAACTTATCAGCTCTATCATGCATTCGGAGGCCAACATGAGATGGAGACCACATGCAATGGACTCTGTTGCCATCATTAATAATTTTAAATAAATAAATAAATATAAATAAATATGTTTATTCAGGTAAGGTACATACATACAAGTGATGTTACATTAATGGATCAATATATAGATAGAGTTAGTACATACAATGCCTAAAGCCACTATTACGCAATGCATTTCTTGCAGGGCAATTTTTGTTGTGTTTGTGTGTAGCTTCGGACACGAGAATGTTACAGTTATGTCTTAAAGAGTTGAGAGCAATTAAGGATGATGAAGAGTCACTTACAATTAATGTATCAAGTTTGGAGACTTGTACACATTTCAGTGCAAGGATCAAGACAAATAGTTCGGTCTCAAGGGTAGAGGCCCAGTTGTTTATACGGACTCCCCACTCAAAATATAAGCCATCGCCCATTGTCAGGACAACTGCACTTCCAGCTGCACCCGTGGTGCGGTGTAGGGAACCATCAGTGTATATGATTTGAGAGAGAGAATGCTCTGTGGACAGAGCATCAATATGCAGGAAAGTGCCGTAGTTGTCTCTCTTGGTACAAATCATAAGCCTGATACATTCTGAGTTGAGTTCCAGTTTTAGTTATCCATTTGGAACAATGTTGACCTTCAATAAAGAAATTCTGGAGGGCTTCTGTGCAAGGGTTAGGATGAGTTAGCCTAAGCATTTTTATACCAATTTGACAGTTAATTTCAGTAACACAATCAACATCGCTCAGAATATTAAGTTCCTTTCTCATATTAAGTATCTTTGTGGTACGAGGGCACCCAAGGATAATCTTCAAGGCTTCGTTCCGCAGTTTTTCAAGCCCCTCAAGCTTTCTTTCAGGCATCAAAACAAGCAGAGGTGCAGCATAATCCACTAATCATCTGATGTATGCAAGGTACATCATTTTGACAATTACAAAAATACAAATACAAATATTTATTCAGGTAGAGTACATACATACAGGGTAAGATACAAAAGTTGATGGATTTATAGATAGAGCTAGTACATACTAGCTCCTACCTCCTAGCTCCTGTAACCTACCTTACCCTTCTATTGTCAACCAATGTCTGTTTTTTTTTTTAAAGCGCGGTTTGTCGACATTATTGTATTTGTGCTGCTTTTTCATCTATGTTTTCATTTCTTGTTTTCATTCTACTCATTATGCTCAATTAGTATTAAGTTTATCATGCCAGAAACGCTTTGCGTAATAGTGGCTTTAGGCATTGTATGTACTAGCTCTACCTATAAGTCAACCAATCTTTGTAAAATTTATTGTATGTATGTACCTTACCTAAATAAACATTTTATTTTATTTTTTCATTTTTATACAATGCCTAAAGCCACTATTACGCAAAGCGTTTCGGGCAGGAAAAACACTAAGACTAAAACTTAATACTAATTGAGATTAAAGTATAAAATGTGTTGAGAAAAAATAAGGAAAAAATGAAAAAAGGGGGGGAGGGAACATAGCAGAAAAACAAAACAAAAGTACAATTTGGTTAACAAACAGCATTGTTTAATTGTTTAAAATCGTAGACATGGGTTGACATTTAAGGGGTGAGGTAGGTTACATTGAGTTAATTAGGTAGTACTTAGTTTTTATCTTAAACTGGTTGGGAGAGGTACAGTCTTTAACATAGTTGGGAAGGTCATTCCACATTCTGGGTCCCTTGATTTGTAAAGCATTTCTAGTTTGACCAAGTCGTACTCTTGGAATATCAAATAAGTATTTGTTTTTGGTGTGGTGCTCATGGGGTCTGTTACAACCTTCTAGGAAGCTTTTAAGGTCAGGATTGACATTACAGTTCAGCGTTTTATATATATGAAATACACATGAGAGGATGTGCAGTGACTTAATATCTAGCATATTCAGAGATTTGAGTAAGGGTACCGAGTGATGTCTGGGGCCAGAGTTAGATATTATACTAATAGCAGCTTTGTGTTGAGTAATTAGAGAACGTAAATGATTTTGGGTAGTAGAACCCCAAGCACAAATACCATAGCTGAGATAAGGATAGATGAGAGAGTGATAGAGTGTCACCAGGGCAGGGCGAGGTACATAATATCTGATCTTAGGAAGAATGCCAACAGTTTTTGAAACTTTTTTGGGATATATTTAGAATGTGTCCCTGGAAATTCAGCTTGCGATCAATGAGAACGCCAAGGAATTTGCCATCTACTTTGTTACAAATTTGGGTATTGTTAATCCTGAGATTTATTTGATTTGAGAATTTATTGCCAAACAAAATATAGAAAATTTTGTCAATATTGAGGGTGAGTTTGTTGGCAGTTAGCCAGTGATGGACTTTATTTAGCTCAGTATTCACTGTGACATTTAGAGCAAGGGGGTCAGGACTGGAGTAAATGAAGGTCGTGTCGTCAGCAAATAGAATTGGTTTGAGATGTTGGGAGGCATTTGGAAGGTCATTAATGTAGATGAGAAAGAGGAGAGGGCCAAGTATGCTGCCCTGAGGAACACCAATGTTGATGGGTAGGGTGGGAGAAATAGAATTGTTCACAGAAACATATTGGAGCCTGTCAGTAAGGTAAGACTTACGGTACTGCAGGGAGTGACCTCTGACTCCATAATGTTGTAATTTAAGAAGAAGGTTTTGGTAGTTGACAGTGTCAAAAGCCTTACGCAGGTCCACAAATAACCCAACAGGGAACTCATTTTTATCAAGAGCTGCATGTATCAAGTTAATCATACTAATAAGTGCATCGTTAATGCTTTTTTGGGGTCTGAAGCCATATTGACAAGAGCTAAGTATATTGTGTTTGGCTAGATAAGAGTAAAGCTGCTTGTAGATTAGTTTTTCAAATATTTTAGACAAGTTTGACAGAATTGATATAGGTCTGTAGTTGTTGACATCTGTGAGATCACATTTGTGGACAGGGGTTACTCTTGCTTTTTTTAGAATGTCTGGAAAGGTTTGGAGTTCAAGTGACTTGTTGAAGAGCAATGCAATGGCAGGAGCTAAAAATCTGGAGGCTTTTTTGTAAATAAGAGTCGGTATCTCCTCAAGGGCACTAGACTTGGTTTGAAGGGAAAGGATTATGTCAGTAACTTCAGTGGAATTAGTAGGCATTAGGTACAAAGAATGTGGATAGTTACCTGTAAGATTGTCCTGAATATTAGTACTGGACTGTACTAATTTGGACTTAACTCGACTGGACTTAAAGACTGTACCTCTCCCAATCAGTTTAAGATAAAAACAAAGTACTACCATATTAACTCCATGTAACCTACCTCACCCCCAAAATGTCAACCCATGTCTACTACTTGAAACAATGCTGTTTGTTGACCAAATTGTATTTTTTCTTTTTTCTTCAATGTTTACCCCTCCAACTTTTTTAATTTTTTTCTTATTTTTTCTCAACACAATTTATGCTTTAATCTCAATTAGTATTAAGTTTTAGTCTTAGTGTTTTTCCTGCCCGAAACGCTTTGCGTAATAGTGGCTTTAGGCATTGTATGTACTAGCTCTATCTATAAATCCATCAACTTTTGTATCTCACCTTGTATGTATGTACTCTACCTGAATAAATATTTGTATTTGTATTTGTATTTGTATTTGGAAGATGGAATATCATTTGCAAGGGATGACCCAATGGAAGAGAAGAACCTATTGAACTCAATAGCAGAATCAGAGGCTGAAAGCTGACCATCGTTATTAGACAGGAGAGTCGGTTTGTTATTTAAAGACTTCTTTGATCCCAATATTTGTGAAATTGTTCTCCAAGTTTGTTTAATGTTGCTCTTTATTTGGGTAAATTTATCTTCGTAGTATTTAGTTTTGGCTCGTCTAATTATCTTAGAGAGCAATAATGAGTAATTCTTTGAGAATTCTTTGGAGACAATTCCTAACCTATACTTCTTCTCAAGGTCATGTTTTTTATTAATAGATTTAAGTATTCCCTTTGTAAGCCAGGGATTGTTAAGCCTTTTGGTTGTGACTTGTTTTGTAAGCATAGGACAGTGGGTATTATAAAGGCTAAGAGTTTTTTGAAGAAAAGATTGCTCTGCTAGGTTGATGTCCTCTATGTTACCTAACTCGGACTCCCAGTTGACATTATCAGTAGCAGTTATAAAATTGTCTATAGCAGTTTCATCGTGTAGTTTAAAACGTATCTCTCTTGACTCAAGAGGTGGTTTGCTAATGTTAGTTAAGAGAAATGTGGGGTAATGGTCTGTAGTGCTATCGGTGATTATACCTGAAGTAAGCGGAGAGGTTATGTTTGTCCAGATGTGATCTAGATTCGTGGCAGTGCTATCAGTGATTCTAGTGGGTCTAGTGATTAAGGGTATGAGGAAGCAGGAATTCATACAGTTGAGGAAGCTAACAGCAGTAGGGTGTTCTGGCTCGCAGAGGTCAATATTAAAGTCCCCTGCGATAATTAGGTGGTTTTTGTTCAGTCTGTTATCAAGTATTAGATTTCTAAGGTTTGAGTTGAATTCAGACACATCAGTGTTAGGAATTCTATAAACTGCACCCTCAGACAGGACAGACTCGGCACCCTTGACTCTGAAGCTGGCGAAGATATACTCCCCATAGCAGTCTCTAGTTCTAATTTCTTTTAAGCATGTTAGTTCTTGGTGGTAGTAAAGAGCAGTGCCACCACCTCTCTGAAGTTGGCGACAGTTGTGAATTGCTGAGTAGTTAGGCATGTTAAAGAGTTGAGTAGTATCCTCTTTCAACCATGTTTCAGTAAGTATAATAAAAGAGAATTTGTTGTCAATAGCTTCAATCAAGGCATTAACATCATCGAAGTGTTTACCTAGGGATCTAACGTTCAAATTGATTACAGAGATATTGTGATTATGAGTTAATACATTGTTTACATCATGTGCTGCAAAATATCTGCAATTTAGATCATTAAAGTGATTATTGTCATAGATAGTGGATAAGAGGTTAAGTTCTGGGTCTATACTTGACTGCATAAAAAAAGCTGATTGCAGGAAAATCAAGGAAAGAAAGGCAAATTACAAGGTAGAAATAAGCTATAAAATAGGGGAAAAAAATGTACACAATACTGTACAAAACAAACACAAAAGGGGCTTACAGGGGTACAATGGAGTAAGGGAGTATGGCTAGGCTAGGCAACCTAGGTAATAAATGAGATTAAAGAAAAAACATATAAACATGGATTATACAAAACACAAGATATAGACATACAAAACAAAAATATAAACAAGACTAAGCAATACAAAAACAAATTGAGCAAAAATGAAAAATGAGGTAGATTGCTTACAAGTACTCTCAGGTACACTGTAAGTAACAATAGATAGATAATATATATCAATATAGATAAGAATGTCACGATACAATAAGATAAGCAATTACAGGAACAGATGAAAACTAATCTGCTGTAAAATAGAAAGTAATTATAGCAAAACACAACAATATAATAATATAACAATGGAGAAAGACATTAAAACGGGGGCATGAAAGGCAGAACTACTGAATGACAGAGACCGAGTTCATGGGGGAATTGTGTGAAACCTGGTTTGGCTTCAGTGGAAGCCTTGGGATCCTTGTGGGTGCAGTAGTACTCCAAGTTGCAATTCATTTGACCATGTCGTAGCGCAGTGGACTACAGCATGCATCTGAGAACACTCAGTGCATGGGGTTCGAACCCTCATCACAGTTCCTGTGATATATCACGATACTGTGATTTTTCTGTATACACATTTGATATTACTTTGAATCATGCAATTAGGCTAATAAAATTAAATACTATATACTTTACACAAATTAACCTTATTGTTATATTGCAAAAGTTCAAGCAGTTAATTCTAGGAAATGGTAGCTAATTTATAATGGAAAATATATGTAGTACATGATCTGAACCCATAGCTAACCTATAAATGCATTATAATACCTTTCACATATAAATACATTGATGGATGGAAAATGACAATGTCCAATCGAACAGCATTGCTCTGCTTTTTCCTTAATTAATCTCTGCATTTTTGAATGTGAAACCGTAAAGGACTTTAGACCTCCTGGCCTCTTGTATCACCAACTGTACAACTATTTTATTGACTCAGGTGTTCTGGACGACATCCTAACAATTTATCCAAAATTTGCTTGTCCTTTTTAAAGAATGAAGAACAATTTTATTTATATTACTTCTAAGCTGCATCACTTATGAACCCATCCCTGCCCTTCTGTGGAAGTGCACAGTAGAAAGTTGTTTTCACATATCTATACATTAAAACATTGATTGTAACCATGATATATAAGTGGTTCAGTCTACAGTTTAGACCTATTGTCTTGTGTATGACCCTCTGTCCTGCGTGACAGTGAATACCAGCATTATCCTCACTCTAATAGGACTTAATTGAAATCCTCAGATTAGGCAAAATTGTAATTAATTTTGTTAATTATATTTCGACCCCCTACCGACCCTGTGGGCGGCAGTGGACCCCCTACCGACCCTGTGGGCGGCAGTGGACCCCCTACCGACCCTGTGGATGGTAGTGGACCCTCTACCGACCCTGTGGGCGATAGTGGACCCCTTACCGACCCTGTGGGCGGCAGTGGACCCCCTACCGACCCTGTGGGCAGTAGTGGACCCCCTACCGACCCTGTGGGCCGCAGTGGATCCCTACCGACCCTGTGGGCAGTAGTGGACCCCCTACCAACCCTGTGGGCGGTAGTAGACCCCCTACCGACCCTGTGGGCGGCAGTGGACCCCCTACCGACCCTGTGGGCGGTAGTGGACCCTCTACCGACCCTGTGGATGGTAGTGGACCCCCTACCGACCCTGTGGGCGGCAGTGGATCCCTACCGACCCTGTGGGCGGTAGTGGACCCCTACCGACCCAGTGGGGGCAGTGGACCCTCTACCGACCCTGTGGGCGGTAGTGGACCCCTACCGACCCTGTGGGCGGCAGTGGATCCCCTACTGACCCTGTGGGCGGTAGTGGACCCCTACTGACCCAGTGGGGGCAGTGGACCCTCTACCGACCCTGTGGGTGGTAGTGGACCCCTACCGACCCTGTGGGCGGCAGTGGATCCCCTACCGACCCTGTGGGCGGTAGTGGACCCCTACCGACCCTAAGGGCAGCAGTGGATCCCCTACCGACCCTGTGGGCGGTAATGGACCCCTACCGACCCTGTGGGCGGTAGTGGACCCCTTACCGACCCTGTGGGCGGTAGTGGACCCCTTACCGACCTTGTGGGCGGTAGTGGAGAGTATACCAGAATGCAGCAATTTTGCTTTTTTCAGGTGCTGTGATACCTTGACATTTATATGCTAATGGCCAGCAATACCTTATCCCTATACCTGAGGTCGCTTTTCGCGACGTCGATAAACAACTACAACAACTGATCAGTAGAATGTATTTGTTTGTTATATATAATAAGTTAGGTTAGGATGGTTTGATCGGGTTTATGCATATTAGAAAATATGAGCAATGAGCGAAAATACGAGCCAATGTAGCTGAATATCAACTCTGATGAAGCACAGAGTACAGTTGAGGTATTAAGCCTGATTAAGAGTTCACACTTATGTGTGAACCTCCTAGGGTCCGCATTTAGCACGTTGGCGCCTTGCGCCGCATTAGGGATGATGACGTCAGAAAAGAAGGCCTTATATCAAAACATGAGAGGCTTGCTTTTACTGAATGTAGTATTCCTATATATGTACACTGAATGAGTATTTTTAATTGGTTATATGCTACAGTAAGGTGTGGGGGAGGTATGTTTTTGAGAGAATGTGAGATGTGCATATATATTTATGTACATGCATATATATTTATGCGTTATGAAGCTATATTGGATTCGTACTGAAATCGCATTGAAGTCACCATGCCTGGCAGGGGACTGTTTTCTTACAAATGGATGATAGTGGGTTTTCATTTTTATTTGCCCTATGCTCAATAAGCATTCCTTGAAGAAAAGATTGACAAAGCTTAAATTGCATTATCTACAAAGGCGAAGAAGAAATAGGGGAAACATGGCAAAAGGGATATTAATGGGTTATTAATACTGTAAACACGAAACAATGGACATAAATTGTAATAAGTTTTTGATTTAGGAAAATGATCTGGGTAAATACTGGTTGTGTAACAAGGTTGAACTCATTTCTTACTTTAATATGAAATCTCGCCTATAAAATGTTCTTAGACAATGGGAAACAGAATGGTAATACATTATTGAGAAAAACGAGCTTATAATGGTTAACGTCATTGAACATTAGGTTTGACAGAAGGCAGCATTTGAATCCCCCCTTTGCTATAAATATTGAAAATGGGAATAAATACACTATAACAGAAAACGGACTTATTCAGGGAAGATGAAAATGGGGTGACATCATTGTCCATTAGTGATGTCTGTCCATCGGTCACCGGGCTAACGATAAACGTGTATACCAGAACCCTGCAGTCAAATCTCACCGGGGTAACGGAAAACGTGTATGCCAGAACGCTGCAGTCAAATCTCACCGAGGTAACGGAAAACGTGTATATCATGGTTACAATCAATGTTTTAATGTATAGATATGTGAAAACAACTTTCTACTGTGCACTGCCACACAAGGGCAGGGATGGGTTCATAAATGATGCAGCTTAGAAGTAATATAAATAAAATTGTTCTCCATTCTTTAAAATGGACAAGCAAATTTTGGATAAATTGTTAGGATGTCGTCCAGAACACCTGAGTCAATAAAATAGTTACACAGTTGGTGGTACAAGAGGCCAGGAGGTCTTAAGTCCTTTACGGTTTCACATTCAAAAAATGCAAAGATTAATAAGGAGAAAGCAGGACAATGCTGTTTGATTGGACATTGACATTTTCCATCCATCAATGTATTTATATGTGAAAGGTATTATAATGCATTTATAGGTTAGTTATGGGTTCAAATCATGTACTACATATATTTTCCATTATAAATTAGCTACCATTTCCTTGAATTAACTGCTTGAACTTATACAATGTAACAATAAAGTTAATTTGTGTTAAGTATATAGTATTTAATTTTATTAACCTAAATGTATGAATCAAAGTAATATCAAATGTGTACACCGAGAAATCACAGTATCGTGATATATCACAGGAACTGTGATGAGGGTTCGAACCCCCATGCACTGAGTGTTCTCAGATGCATGCTCTAGTCCACTGCGCTACGACATGGTCAAATGAATTGCAACTTGGAGTACTACAGCACCCACAAGGATCCCAAGGCTTCCACTGAAGCCAAACCAGGTTTCACACAATTCCCTCCATTGAACTCGGTCTCTGTCATTCAGTAGTTCTGCCTTTCATGCCCCCATTTCAATGTCTTTCTCCATGTATTGATATATCACAATAATATGAATTCTATGTGTATTGAAAGGTCCATCAGAGGTAGAACTACTGGAGGTCATAGACCAAGTGCATGGGGAACTGCATGTACAACCGCCCATGGAATGGGGAAGGGGCTGCATAATAAAGAAAAAATGAATTGTGGGTGCAGTAGTAGCCTAGGTTGCAATTCTTTTGACCATGTTGTGGCACATTCGACTAGAGCAAGCATCTAGGAATGCCAAGCCCAGAGGTTCGAACCACTCATCACGGTTAATGTGATTTGTTCATTAAATTTATTATATTTTCAAATAGGCCAGAGAGACGGAAATAACAGTTTCAAATGAGATCGATAAACTTGATGTTCAAAAGTCATTGATTCAAGAATGGCGATCTGACCTACAAATGATTTGTAAGGAGTTAGAGTTAAACACTGGAACCACCTCGAGGAACATCAAATATTCTATTGAGGCAGTTGCAGACTCTATTAGGCATCGCAAAAATCTGATTGCCACTCATGTAGGTAGGCCTACTATTTGTCTTTGTTAACTCTGAAGCATTTTCTGTTTAACTCTTGTCTATAATTTCTATGTAGGTAAAGGATAAGGAAAATTTCGTAACAACTTTAAAACTTTCAGCCAAAAAAACTTTATTTGCAGCATCCAGTAAAATGCGCTGTTCACTCCAGCACAAAAATGAGTGTGACAGGAAAAAGCTTCAAGGCTTCATAAAAACCTACAATAGTGAAAACTCTGAAACTCTCAGTGAAAAGGATGCAATAGAAGGTATCCTGCCATGGCACAATTTACTGCCTCATACCTTACCTTGAGGTTACCTTGAGGTGCTTCCGGGGCTTAGCGTCCCCGCGGCCCGGTCGTCGACCAGGCCTCCTGGTTGCCTGGTTGCTCATCATAGCAAAAATGGTATGTAACTACATCTTATTTTATCAGGGGTTACAATTTGGCATTATCAAGACAAGTAACATTTAGCATGCATAATGGATAAGCTTTGCTTATTTTTAAAGACAAATATCATCACTACTATTTGTAAAATAGGCGCAGTATCATAATCTGTAGGTTTTTATCAGGTTGATACTGCACAATAAACTATGTATGCAATGTACCTAATTACCCAATCTCCCAATCTTTATGTACTTAACCCAAACAACTTTATCATTGTGTTCATTGCTGTCTTCTTTTATGTGCTAGCCATATGCTGTATTGTGCCTACTAATTTTTGTTAAACTGCCATTCAAGCTGTCATTGCAATCAATCTGAGCTACCTACCTTGAGGTTACCTTGAGGTGCTTCCGGGGCTTTGCGTCCCCGCGGCCCGGTCGTCGACCAGGCCTCCTGGTTGCCGGACTGATCAACCAGGCTGTTGGACGCGGCTGCTCGCAGCCTGACGTATGAGTCACAGCCTGGTTGATCAGGTATCCTTTGGAGGTGCTTATCCAGTTCTCTCTTGAACACTGTGAGGGGTCGGCCAGTTAAGTGTAGTGGAAGCGTGTTGAACAGTCTCGGGCCTCTGATGTTGATAGAGTTCTCTCTCAGAGTACCTGTTGCACCTCTGCTTTTCAACGGGGGTATTCTGCACATCCTGCCATGTCTTCTGGTCTCATGTGATGTTATTTCTGTGTGCAGGTTTGGGACCAGCCTCTCTAATATTTTCCACGTGTAAATTATTATGTATTTCTCCCGCCTGCGCTCAAGGGAGTTCAGTTTTATGCTCTTTAGTCGGTCCCAATAGTTTAGATGTTTTACTGAGTGGATTCTAGCAGTAAAGGATCTCTCTGCACGCTCTCCAGGTCAGCAATTTCTCCAGCTTTGAAAGGGGCTGTCATTGTGCAGCAGTACTCCACTCTAGAGAGCACAAGCGTTTTGAAAAGTATCATCATCGGTATAGCATCTCTAGTGTGAAAAGTTCTTGTTATCCAACCTGTCATTTTTCTTGCAGTTGTGACGGCTACTTTATTGTGTTCTTTAAAGGTGAGGTCTTTCGACATGAGTACACCCAGATCCTTTACATTGTCTTTTCGTTTTATGTTATTATTTGCCTGAGTTTTGTACGTGGTTTCCGTTTTTATATTTTCATTTTTTCCATAGCGCATGAGCTGGAACTTATCTTCGTTAAACACCATATTATTTTCTGTAGCCCATAGAAAGACCTGATCTACATCTGACTGGAGGTTTGCCGTGTTCTCTATGTTGCCTACTCTCATGAAGATCCTAGTGTCATCTGCAAAGGATGATACCGCGCTATAGGTTGTGTTCTTGTCTATGTCCGATATGAGGATGAGAAAAAGTACTGGAGCAAGCAAAGTACCCTGGGGGAGTGAGCTCTTCACGGTTGATGGGCTGGATTTTATTTTGTTGACTATTACACATTGGGTTCTGTTAGTCAAGAAATTGTAGATCCATCTGCCTATTTTTCCGGTAATTCCTTTTGAACGCATTTTATGTGTAATAACACCATGGTCACATTTATCAAAAGCTTTTGCGAAATCTGTGTAAATTACATCAGCGTTTTGTTTGTCTTCCATAGCATCTAATGCCATATCATAGTGGTCGAGCAACTGCGACAGGCAAGAGTGCCCTGTTTTGAAACCATGTTGTCCGGGGTTATGGAGATGCTGTGATTCCATGTATTTTGTGATCTTACTTCTTAGCACTCTCTCAAAATTTTTTATGATGTGCGATGTTAGTGCTTTCGGTCTGTAATTTTTTGCCTCTGCCTTATTTCCTCCTTTATGAAGTGGTGCTATCTCTGCTGTTTTTAGTATATCAGGAATAACGCTAGTATCTAGGCTTTGTCTCCACAGAATGTGGAGGGCCTGCGATAGTGGTTTTTTACAGTTCTTGATGAATATGGAGTTCCAAGAATCCGGGCCTGGTGCAGAGTGCATAGGCATACTGTTTATGGCTTCTTCAAAATTCAGTGGGGATAGGGTGACGTCTGATATATGATGTGGGAACCGACCTGTGAGATTTATATTTATTTAATTTATATGAATTTATATTTACGTTAATTTATATACTTCGATAGCAATTTGTATGATGATAAGTGGACTGTATTTCTGCAATAATCTCATAATCTCACAAATCGATCCTCTACACATTAGGGGGGGTTTATATTAATTTAATTTATATATATGCAGCCAATCAAACTACAGTATTAGACTACATATATTGAAGAGGTTCCTTATCTTATAGTACAGCAGGTCTTAGTCCACCAGGTATAACTAGGTTGTAGACACCACATTTTCCCTCTTTGAGGTAGCTTCCATCACCCTGGTAACTGATGCACAAAGCATGCTTCCTCGTCTTGACCTGTCAAAAAGGCGCTAGCTGTAAAGCCAGAATCCTATATATGACAGGTATATCAGAGAAACACTGTACATGGAACAATGAAGACCTGGCTTAATTACCTTTAGTATGAGGCTATGTCGTGCTCTAACTGGGTCACTCTATATAATGACATTAATGGCCATAAATGAAAGTTAATCGGGTTTCGGAAAGAACACTTAACTTGATTTGTTGACAGCGTGTTGATAATGGTACACCTTTGGTTTCCATAACACTTCGTCCAATTAAAATTAACAGGATCCGAATTTGCTCCCGTGAGCCTCTGGTCTAGTACAAACAATGCAACCCGTTCTCGCAAATTTAATAAGTCAATATTGACTTATTAGTTGCGTGCATAGGTGACATACTAAACATAAAAGTTTCCCTTGAAAAGCTTCATAGAAAACACCGACCTTACCTAACCTACTTAGTATGTTAAAATAAGCATCTTATAGCTTCGTAATTACAATTGTTACTTAACCTATTATAGGCATAGGTTAGGTAATAATTGTAATTACGAAGCAATAAGATGCTTATCTTAACATACTAAGTAGGTTAGGTAAGGTCGGTGTTTTCTATGAAGCTTTTCAAGGGAAACTATTATATTAAGTATGTCACCTATGCACATATTTAATAAGTCAATATTGACTTATTAAATTTGCGAGAACGGGTTGAAACAATGGCTGCCCCTCCCTCACCCTGACGCCTGGCTTACATTGTCCAGATGACAGAAAGTGATAGAAGGGTCACATTTACTCTACATTAATATTGATAATTAAGTTAATTTATATGAGATGTTTTATGATGGTAAAGTCTAAAGACTAATGTATTTAAGAATAATTCCCACCATAATAGGTGGTGAATATAATAGTATGTGGTGATGATATCCCGTTTTCTTTTGACGGTAATTCCACTACAAGTTACGTTTTCTATGGGTTAACTTGTTTATACAATACAGCTATTATCTGTCTGTATGATATGTTAAATGCTGTCGGATTTTCCGACATATGATTTGATGTTGGTATCATATCCATGAAAAATTCATTTGGGTTATCAATCTTTAGGGTGTTTAATGACTTGCTGAAAACAGTCGTACTGCTTCCTCAGTAGCTCGCTCATTTCTTTGTTGTCATCGGTGAAAGTTCCATCTTCCTTTCGCAGGGGCCCGATGCTAGTTGTGGTTTTTGATCTTGATTTTGCATAGGAGAAAAAATATTTCGGATTTCTCTCTATTTCACTGATGGCCTTTTGCTCTCTTTGCCTCTCCTGGGTTTTGTATGATTCTTGTAGCTTCCGTTCAATTGTTTCTATTTCTCTACCCAACCTTCTTCGCCGTTCTTGAGATAGGGTGCGACTCTCAAGTTGTTCCGCGATTCGTTTTCTTCACCTATATAGGGAACGACGTTCCCGTTCCAATCTGCATCTCTTCCTCTTTTTTCTTAGGGGTATGCGGTTTGGACATATTTCTAGTGCTACTGAGCTTATTTTTTCCAGGCACTGGTTCAGGTTTGCATTTTCTAGCTGTTCTTACCAGTTTATTTCTGTGAAGTCCTGGTTTATTTGCTCCCAGTTTATCTGTTTATCATTGAAGTTGAATTTGCTGAAATCTCCTCCACCGGGAATCTGGACTGGTTTTGAAGGTCTACTCCCCATGCTTGTCAGAACTTCAATTAAGTTGTGATCTGAGTAACAGTTATTTGTAATCATTATGTTCCTGATCAATTCATCATTATTAGTGAAAATGAGGTCCAGCGTGTTCTCCTTCCTAGTTGGTTCTACTATTTGCTGGTATAAGGCAAACCTGTCGCACATCCGTAGCAGGTCATTTGCATGTGCCTGTTCATTTAGGCTACTTCCTGGTATTCTTTCTGATATTACTGTATTAGCCAGGTGCTTCCATTTCAGGTGCCGTAGGTTGAAGTCCCCAAGCAGGATGATGTTCGGAGCTGGATTTGTAAGGTTTTCGAAGCAGTGTTCTATTTTCATTAGTTGGTCTTTAAACTGCTGAGGGTTTGCCTCCAATGACTTATATACAAGGACAATAACTACATTTAGAATCTCTATTTTGATTATCAGCACTTCCACCATATCATTTGAGGTGTTTAGCAGCTCAGTACAGATGAGTGTGTCTTTGATGTAGAAGCTGACCCTACCCTGCAGCCGGTGTTTCCTATCACATCTGAAAAGATTGTACTCTGAGATCCATATTTCACCATCATGGTAGTCCTTTGTGTG
The DNA here is from genome assembly GCF_040958095.1 of Procambarus clarkii. Lineage (NCBI taxonomy): Eukaryota > Metazoa > Arthropoda > Malacostraca > Decapoda > Cambaridae > Procambarus > Procambarus clarkii. Next base: position 38,325,171 of record NC_091187.1, on the reverse strand, counting down.
AGTTTCTGTTATGGCTGCAAACACTGCATTTGCCTCATGAAGGAGACCATCAATAAAGTGAACTTTGTTGGATTTGCGTGTTTTTATACCCTGGATGTTGGCAAACATAAATGATGTTATCGTGTTAGTGGAAGTGCTGGATGCCTTACTTGGTGTTAATATCTGGGGCTCTGGTAAGGAGGCCACTGTGTTTGCGTCCAGGGTGTGTTGTTTTGGAAGTTATTCGTCCAGTTTTGGTAGTAGGACGGGTGTTGTGTCGTGTAGTACCTGTGTGCTTGTTGATAGTTTGTATTCCAGTCTTGTGGGTGTCTCCCTTCCCCTCTGTAATCCTGTAGTGATTCCATCTGACTGTTCCTCTCTCTTATATTTACTACTCTGTTTCTGCCTTCCTCTAAAAAATTTCCAGTAGTGTCATATTGATCTTCCCGTCTATAACGCTGTGTACCTCTCACGTGGAATTCCGGACGCTGAAGATTGTAGCATTTTTTGTCCCTAATTGAAAATTGACATAATTTAGGGTGGAAGTATCTACACCCTGTTCCAAAACGGCATGTACCCCTCTCCAACATGTTCCTGCATTTTCGAGGATGCACAAAATGGCATTTTGCTCCTGATTTTCCATATTTGCATATTCCTTTAGCATAGAATTTGCAAATATGTTCAGGTTTTGCGTTTTTCAAGGTATTTATATCTCTGTCTGTCTTGTCTACCTCTTTATTGGAGCCATCTCCGTTTTTCGTCCCAATTCCTTTAACTATGCACTCTGTCTCACTGTTGCTCTCATTGTTTATATTACCTGGCTCTGCAATATTGGTTATTTTGTACCACAATAGCCTCTTCCTCCACACTACTGCTGCGGTTCTCTAAACTATCCTCTCCTTCTGGTCTTCCTTCCCGTCATTCTCCTCCGTCTCTCGGCTCACCACGCCACCTGACTGTGCGGGCCGATGTCCATCGCTCTCCTGGTGGTCATGTTGTTCGCTCGCGCTCTTCTTCTCCTTTCGAGGTGCTGGAGTCTGTTGCCCAGTACATTGCTGCGGGGAAACCTGTCTCTTTGAGTCAGAAGCAGAAACCTGGCTCCTCTCCTTCCACTACCCACAGGGTCCACTACCGCCCACAGGGTGAGTAGGGGGTCCACTACCACCCACAGGGTCGGTAGGGGGTCCACTACTGCCCACAGGGTCGGTAGGGGGTCCACTACCGCCCACAAGATCAGTAGGGGGTCCACTGCCGCCCACAGGGTCGGTAGGGGGTCCACTACCACCCACAGGGTCGGTAGAGGGTCCACTACCGCCCACAGGGTCGGTAGGGGGTCCACTGCCACCCACAGGGACGGTAGGGGGTCCACTGCCGCCCTCAGGGTCGGTAGGGGGTCAAAATATAATTAACAAAATTAATTACAATTTTGCCTAATCTGAGGATTTCAATTAAGTCCTATTAAAGTGTGGATAATGTTGGTATTCACTGTCACGCAGGACAGAGGGTCATACATAAGACAATAGGTCTAAACTGCAGGCTGAAGCACATATATATCATGGTTACAATCAATGTTTTAATGTATGGATATGTGAAAACAACTTTCTACTGTGCACTGCCACAGAAGGGCAGGGATGGGTTCAGAAGTGATGCAGCTTAGAAGTAATATAAATAAAATTGTTCTTCATTCTTTAAAATGGACAAGCAAATTTTGGATAAATTGTTAGGATGTCGTCCAGAACACCTGAGTCAATAAAATAGTTACACAGTTGGTGGTACAAGAGGCCAGGAGGTCTTAAGTCCTTTACGGTTTCACATTAAAAAAATGCAGAGATTAATTAAGGAGAAAGCAGAGCAATGCTGTTCGATTAGACATTGTCATTTTCCATCCATCAATGTATTTATATGTGAAAGGTATTATAATGTATTTATAGGTTAGTTATGGGTTCAGAACATGTACTACATATATTTTCCATTATAAATTATCTACCATTTCCTTGAATTAACTGCTTGAACTTTTGCAATATAACAATAAGGTTAATTTGTGTAAAGTATATAGTATTTAATTTTATTAACTTAAATGTATGATGCAAAGTAATATCAAATGTGTACACAGAAAAATCACAGTATCGTGATATATCACAGGAACTGTGATGAGGGTTCGAACCCCCATGCACTGAGTGTTCTCAGATGCATGCTCTAGTCCACTGCGCTACGACATGGTCAAATGAATTGCAACTTGGAGTGCTACTGCACCCACAAGGATCCCAAGGCTTCCACTGAAGCCAAACAGGTTTCACACAATTCCGTCATGAACTCGGTCTCTGTCATTCAGTAGTTCTGCCTTTCATGCCCCCATTTCAATGTCTTTCTCCATGTATTGATATATCACAATAATATGAATTCTATGTGTATTGAAAGAGCCATCAGAGGTAGAACTACTGGAGGACATAGACCAAGTGCATGGGGAACTGCATGCACAACCGCCCATGGAATGGGTATGGGGTGCATAATAAAGAAAAAATGAATTGTGGGTGCAGTAGTAGCCTAGGTTGCAATTCTTTTGACCATGTTGTGGCACATTCGACTAGAGCAAGCATCTGGGAATGCCAACCCCAGAGGTTCGAACCACTCATCACGGTTAATGTGATTTGTTCATTAAATTTATTACATTTTCAAATAGGCCAGAGAGACGGAAATAACAGTTTCAAATGAGATCGACAAACTTGATGTTCAAAAGTCATTGATTCCAGAATGGCGATCTGACCTACAAATGATTTGTAAGGAGTTAGAGTTAAACACTGGAACAACCTCGAGGAACATCAAATATTCTATTGAGGCAGTTGCAGACTCTATTAGGCATCGCAAAAATCTGATTGCCACTCATGTAGGTAGGCCTACTATTTGTCTTTGTTAACTCTGAAGCATTTTCTGTTTAGCTCTTGTCTATAATTTATATGTAGGTAAAGGATAAGAAAAATTTCGTAACAACTTTAAAACTTTCAGCGAAAAAAACTTTATTTGCAGCATCCAGTAAAATGCGCTGTTCACTCCAGCACAAAAATGAGTGTGACAGGAAAAAGCTTCAAGGCTTCATAAAAACCTACAATAGTGAAAACTCTGAAACTCTCAGTGAAAAGGATGCAATAGAAGGTATCCTGCCATGGCACAATTTACTGCCTCATACCTTACCTTGAGGTTACCTTGAGGTGCTTCCGGGGCTTAGCGTCCCCGCGGCCCGGTCGTCGACCAGGCCTCCTGGTTGCCTGGTTGCTCATCATAGCAAAAATGGTATGTAACTACATCTTATTTTATCAGGGGTTACAATTTGGCATTATCAAGACAAGTAACATTTAGCATGCATAATGGATAAGCTTTGCTTATTTTTAAAGACAAATATCATCACTACTATTTGTAAAATAGGAGCAGTATCATAATCTGTAGGTTTTTATCAGGTTGATACTGCACAATAAACTATGTATGCAATGTACCTAATTACCCAATCTCCCAATCTTTATGTACTTAACCCAAACAACTTTATCATTGTGTTCATTGCTGTCTTCTTTTATGTGCTAGCCATATGCTGTATTGTGCCTACTAATTTTTGTTAAACTGCCATTCAAGCTGTCATTGCAATCAATCTGAGCTACCTACCTTGAGGTTACCTTGAGGTTACCTTGAGGTGCTTCCGGGGCTTTGCGTCCCTGCGGTCCGGTCGTCGACCAGGCCTCCGGGTTGCCGGACTGATCAACCAGGCTGTTGGACGCGGCTGCTCGCAGCCTGACGTATGAGTCACAGCCTGGTTGATCAGGTATCCTTTGGAGGTGCTTATCCAGTTCTCTCTTGAACACTGTGAGGAGTCGGCCAGTTATGTGTAGTGGAAGCGTGTTGAACAGTCTCGGGCCTCTGATGTTGATAGAGTTCTCTCTCAGAGTACCTGTTGCACCTCTGCTTTTCAACGGGGGTATTCTGCACATCCTGCCATGTCTTCTGGTCTCATGTGATGTTATTTCTGTGTCAGGTTTGGGACCAGCCCCTCTAATATTTTCCACGTGTAAATTATTATGTACCTCTCCCGCCTGCGATCAAGGGAGTTCAGTTTTAGGCTCTTTAGTCGGTCCCAATAGTTTAGATGTTTTACTGAGTGGATTCTAGCAGTAAAGGATCTCTGCACGCTCTACAGGTCAGCAATTTCTCCAGCTTTGAAAGGGGCTGTCATTGTGCAGCAGTACTCCACTCTAGAGAGCACAAGCGTTTTGAAAAGTATCATCATCGGTATAGCATCTCTAGTGTGAAAAGTTCTTGTTATCCAACCTGTCATTTTTCTTGCAGTTGTGACGGCTACTTTATTGTGTTCTTTAAAGGTAAGGTCTTTCGACATGAGTACACCGAGATCCTTTACATTGCCTTTTCGTTTTATGTTATGATTTGCCTGAGTTTTGTACGTGGTTTCCGTTTTTATATTTTAATTTTTTCCATAGCGCATGAGCTGGAACTTATCTTCGTTAAACACCATATTATTTTCTGTAGCCCATAGAAAGACCTGATCTACATCTGACTGGAGGTTTGCCGTGTTCTCTATGTTGCCTACTCTCATGAAGATCCTAGTGTCATCTGCAAAGGATGATACCGTGCTATAGGTTGTGTTCTTGTCTATGTCCGATATGAGGATGAGAAAAAGTACTGGAGCATGCACAATACCCTGGGGAAGTGAGCTCTTCACGGTTGATGGGCTGGATTTTATTTTGTTGACTATTACACATTAGGTTCTGTTAGTCAAGAAATTGTAGATCCATCTGCCTATTTTTCCGGTAATTCCTTTTGAACGCATTTTATGTGTAATAACACCATGGTCACATTTATCAAAAGCTTTTGCGAAATCTGTGTAAATTACATCAGCGTTTTGTTTGTCTTCCATAGCATCTAATGCCATATCATAGTAGTCGATCAACTGCGACAGGCAAGAGTGCCCTGTTTTGAAACCATGTTGTCCGGGATTATGGAGATGCTGTGATTCCATGTATTTTGTGATCTTACTTCTTAGCACTCTCTCAAAATTTTTTATGATGTGCGATGTTAGTGCTTTCGGTCTGTAATTTTTTGCCTCTGCCTTATTTCCTCCTTTATGAAGTGGTGCTATCTCTGCTATTTTTAGTATATCAGGAATAACGCTAGTATCTTGGCTTTGTCTCCACAGAATGTGGAGGGCCTGCGATAGTGTTTTTTTACAGTTCTTGATGAATATGGAGTTCCAAAAATCCGGGCCTGGTGCAGAGTGCATAGGCATACTGTTTATGGCTTCTTCAAAATCCAGTGGGGATAGGGTGACGTCTGATATATGATTTGATGTTGGTATCATATCCATGAAAAATTCATTTGGGTTATCAATCTTTAGTGTGTTTAATGGCTCACTGAAAACAGAGTCATACTGCTTCGTCAGTAGCTCGCTCATTTCTTTGTTGTCATCGGTGAAAGTTCCATCTTCCTTTCGCAGGGGTCCGATGCTAGATGTGGTTTTTGATCTTGATTTTGCATAGGAGAAAAAATATTTCGGATTTCTCTCTATTTCACTGATGGCCTTTTGCTCTCTTTGCCTCTCCTGGGTTTTGTATGATTCTTGTAGCTTCCGTTCAATTGTTTCTATTTCTCTACCCAACCTTCGCCGTTCTTGAGATAGGGTGCGACTCTCAAGTTGTTCCGCGATTCGTTTTCTTCGCCTATATAGGGGAACGACGTTCCCGTTCCAATCTGCATCTCTTCCTCTTTTTTCTTAGGGGTATGCGGTTTGGACATATTTCTAGTGCTACTGAGCTTATTTTTTCCAGGCACTGGTTCAGGTTTGCATTTTCTAGCTGTTCTTCCCAGTTTATTTCTGTGAAGTCCTGGTTTATTTGCTCCTAGTTTATCTGTTTATTATTGAAGTAGAATTTGCTGAAATCTCCTCCACCGGGAATCTGAACTGGTTTTGAAGGTCTACTCCCCATGCTTGTCAGAACTTCAATTAAGTTGTGATCTGAGTAACAGGTATTTGTAATCATTATGTTCCTGATCAATTCATCATTATTAGTGAAAATGAGGTCCAGCGTGTTCTCCTTCCTAGTTGGTTCTACTATTTGCTGGTTTAAGGCAAACCTGTCGCACATCCGTAGCAGGTCATTTGCATGTGCCTGTTCATTTAGGCTACTTCCTGGTATTCTTTCTGATATTTCTGTATTAGCCAGGTGCTTCCATTTCAGGTGCCGTAGGTTGAAGTCCCCAAGCAGGATGATGTTCGGAGCTGGATTTGTAAGGTTTTCGAAGCAGTGTTCTATTTTCATTAGTTGGTCTTTAAACTGCTGAGGGTTTGCCTCCGATGACTTATATATAAGGACAATAACTACATTTAGAATCTCTATTTTGATTATCAGCACTTCCACCATATCATTTGAGGTGTTTAGCAGCTCAGTACAGATGAGTGTGTCTTTGATGTAGAGGCTGACCCTACCCTGCAGCCGGTGTTTCCTATCACATCTGAAAAGATTGTACTCTGAGATCCATATTTCACCATCATGGTAGTCCTTTGTGTGAGTTTCTGTTATGGCTGCAAACACTGCATTTGCCTCATGAAGGAGACCATCAATAAAGTGAACTTTGTTGGATTTGCGTGTTCTTATACCCTGGATGTTGGCAAACATAAATGATGTTATCGTGTTAGTGGAAGTGCTGGATGCCTTACTTGGTGTTAATATCTGGGGCTCTGGTAAGGAGGCCACTGTGTTTGCGTCCAGGGTGTGTTGTTTCGGAAGTGATTCGTCCAGTTTTGGTAGTAGGACGGGTGTTGTGTCGTGTAGTACCTGTGTGCTTGTTGATAGTTTGTATTCCAGTCTTGTGGGTGTCTCCCTTCCCCTCTGTAATCCTGTAGTGGTTGCATCTGACTGTTCCTCTCTCTTATATTTACTACTCTGTTTCTGCCTTCCTCTAAAAAATTTCCAGTAGTGTCATATTGATCTTCCCCTCTATAACGCTGTGTACCTCTCACGTGGAATTCCGGACACTGAAGATTGTAGCATTTTCTGTCCCTAATTGAAAATTGACATAATTTAGGGTGGAAGTATCTACACCCTGTTCCAAAACGGCATGTACCCCTCTCCAACATGTTCCTGCATTTTCGAGGATGCAAAAAATGTCATTTTGCTCCTAATTTTCCATATTTGCATATTCCTTTAGCGTAGAATTTGCAAATGTGTTCCGGTTTTGCGTTTTTCAAGGTATTTATATCTATGTCTGTCTTGTCTACCTCTTTATTGGAGCCATCTCCGTTTTTCGTCCCAATTCCTTCATCTATGCACTCTGTCTCACTGTTGCTCTTATCGTTTATATTATCTGGCTCTGCAATATTGCTGTTATTTTGTACCACAATAGTCTCCTCCTCCACACTACTGCTGCGGTTCTCTAAGCTATCTGTTCCTGAGTTTTGGTCGTTATCCAATGTTGACTTTTCCCAGTCCGCATATATCACTGGTAGCCTGTCTGTGAATGATAATCTCTGTGACTCGGGAATGTTTTTCATCAGTTTAGTTATGTTCTCTAACATTAATCTGTCATCTTTGCAAACCCAGTAAATTCCTTGCCTTTTTATGCATCCTGGAGCTAATTCTGTACAGCCCAGGTGGAATCTTATGCTACAGATGCAGCACGTTACGTCTGCATTTCGTTTTCCCAGTACTCCCGAACACTCGCCAAACCTCTCCATTGTCTGGTGTATTGTGTTGTATTTGAGAGTCACTGCATGGATCACTTGTTGATGTCAGTCCTTTTAACTCTTTATAAAATTATATGTATATGTTTAATATTTATAATATTATATGTATACCGTATATTTGTAATATTATGTATGTTATTTTGTTCAAACTTTATGGCAGGTACTTAGCGTAGGGTAGGGAGGCTGGTCCCCGGTCGGTACAGGTGACCTCTTGTGGCCCAGGTTGATGTCACCAGTTTCCAGTTACCCGATTTATAACCACTGATGCCGCCTCTTGCCACTATTCTATATTTCTAGTATTCTATATTTATAATATTCTATGCACGATTTTCCTTCACTTCCAACTTATATGTTGTTGTGATACCCGTTCCACATCACTGTGGAACGGGTATCGACTCGGTTACAAGTATCTCTGGGAATTTTCATTATCTGTCGATGTAGATCTGACCAAATGTAAACTGTGTCATCAAAATTATTCACACACCCTCCGTCACTATGTGATGGAGTGCGAAAAGATACGTAAATTTAGAGACAATTCTATAACCAATGTTCCAGCTATGTGTAAATATTTCATTCAAAATGATCTGCTACCAGAAATTTTAGCCAAATATCCCCAGTTTGCTAACTGTATGTAGTAACTAAGTGATTGTAACCTATCCATCGCTGCCCACTGGATGGGGGGCGGTGTGCAGGACAAACATATCAATTTTGACACTAGCTCTCCACATATGTCAGTTGCTTAATTTAGAAACTGTACTTGTGGTCGATCTCGAACCCATTGATGATGTGACGACTTATACTGAATTTGGTAACTAGCTCATCAAGATTGTAACTTGCTTAGCTAAATGAGTTGTGGGGTTCAGTCCCTGAGCCCATTATGTGCCTCTGTAACCCTTTCCACTACCGCCCACAAGATGGGTATGGGGTGCATAATAAATTAATTATCTGCTTTTGCGACTAGAGCTGAGGAATGTGGCCTCCTTATCTCTGTACAGAAAACTCGTGCCCTCATTCCATGTGGTATTCCACGAGCCAATTATCATATAGATGGGCGAGCACTTGAGAACTGCGAGTCTTACAGATACCTTGGTGTCCCCATTAACGACCCTGGGTACCTTTTTTCTCTCAAGAGGAGACTTTGGGAGAGATTAAAGCCATTGCGGGTCCTTGTTGGTGTCAATCATGGACTTAACGTGAGACTTGCTAGAATGTTTTATGTATCATTTATACGCTCTGTGATTGACTACAATGTTCTCCATCTCACACTGTATACTGACAAAGAGCTGAAATATATTGAAACCTTGCAAAATGAAGCTATGCGTCTCATCCTTGGGGCTCCAAAGTCCACGAGAATAGTTAATATGAGAGCAGAGTTAAAATTACCTACCATAAGTGAGAGAATTTTGTCTATTAGCACAGTTTTCGGCGTGAAGGCATTGAGTAGATCTCGGCAACACATGAAATTTCAAAGCTGAACTTTCTAATATGCTGCACTCACCTGAGGTCTACAGAAGAAGAACGAAATCTGATTATGTATATTGGTTCTACAAGGTAACCAACTCCATCAAAATGTGAAATATGTACCCAAATCAATTAATGATTACTCAACCAACTAATCCATGAGATAACTGGATCTATCAGTTCATAGATCTATCAGTGTACACCATACATCAGTAAAACAGTTAAAAGTATCACTGAGAGTACACAGGTTATGGGTAACAATGTGTATCAGTGCTATAATGTCCCTAACATTCTTAAACCTATATTATTTGCTGACGATACTACCCTCATCTACTCAGACCCCAACCCCCACATACTAAATAATTTTGTAAATAATGAATTAAAAAAGTCCACTTATGGATATCAACGAACAAACTCACACTTAACTTAAAAAAGACCTACTACATCTTATTTGGAAGCAAATCAACAAATGCAATTCAGCTTCAGATAGATAATGTTAACATCAGTAATAAAAATGATGGAAAGTTTCTTGGCCTATTCCTAGACAAGAGACTCAACTTTAGCACCCACATTCAATACATAACTAAGAAAGTCTCTAAGACAGTTGGTATTCTCTCTAAGATCAGTTATTATGTTCCAAACTCTGCTCTCCTCTCATTATATTACGCGCTAATCTATCTTTATCTTAGATATGGTATCCGTGCATGGGGTTATACCACTGCAAACTACCTCAAGTCCATCATCACCTAGCAAAAATCTGCTATCAGAATAATAACAAATTCTGCTTTCAGACAACACTCAGCCCCCTTGTTTAACTCCCTAAACAAGCTAAACATAAACTCACTCCACACATTCTTTTGTGTCAACTACATTTACAAAACCCCGTTCCTAAATGCTAACCCTGGTCTGAAACTTTTCCTGGACACATGTAATAGGACCCATTATCACCACACCAGAAATAAATATCTCTTTGAAATCCCCAGTCAAACTTATTCTGTGTAAACACTCTATGCAAATAAAGAGACATTGTTAATAGCACTCACTCCCCAAGGAATTGAAAAGCTGTCCAACTTTTGCCTTATTCAAAAACAAAAACAAAAAGCACCTAATTTCATCTTCATAGTTTCCTACCTGATGGTTTAAACTCTCACTGTATCTTGTGCTACTCAATCCTCCAATATATGTATCTAAGCCATACAACTTTACCATTGTAATCATTGTTATTATCTTATATCATGATTGTTATATTGAACGCATATTTTATTACATTATACCTTGAAATAATCCTCAAATTATGATACAAAGTACCTAGCACTGTTTATAATCCTCAAATGTTACTTTAATTTACCTATTTTGTCAAATTTTCTTACAATGAAGCTGTTAAATTTTATTAAATTATGCTAGAAATTACCTACTTAAAATTATCCATTAGATTAAGGACCTGCCCGAAATGCTATGCGTGTTAGTGGCTTTACAAGAATGTAAACACATCAATGCTATGTACTCTCATAACCCCAATTTACCTTCTTGTATATATATATATATATATATATATATATATATATATATATATATATGCGAACAAGCCTGAATGGTCCCCAGGACTATATGCGAATGAAAACTCATACCCCAGAAGTGACTCGAACCCATACTCCCAGAAGCAACGCAACTGGTAACTACAGGGCGCCTTAATCCGCTTGACCATCACGGCCGTCAAAAGGAAGTGATAGCCGAGGCTATTTGAGCCACTTCCCCGACGGCAACTCGGATGGTAATCTTGGGCATAGCATTTCACCAAATCACCTCATTCTTTGGGGCACACGTGAGGAACACAAATGCGAACAAGCCTGAATGGTCCCCAGGACTATATGCGAATGAAAACTCACACCCCAGAAGTGACTCGAACCCATACTCCCAGAAGCAACGCAACTGGTAACTACAGGGCGCCTTAATCCGCTTGACCATCACGGCCGTCAAAAGGAAGTGATAGCCGAGGCTATTTGAGCCACTTCCCCGACGGCAACTCGGATGGTAATCTTGGGCATAGCATTTCACCAAATCACCTCATTCTTTGGGGCACACGTGAGGAACACAAATGCGAACAAGCCTGAATGGTCCCCAGGACTATATGCGAATGAAAACTCACACCCCAGAAGTGACTCGAACCCATACTCCCAGAAGCAATGCAACTGGTAACTACAGGGCGCCTTAATCCGCTTGACCATCACGGCCGTCAAAAGGAAGTGATAGCCGAGGCTATTTGAGCCACTTCCTCGACGGCAACTCGGATGGTAATCTTGGGCATAGCATTTCACCAAATCACCTCATTCTTTGGGGCACACGTGAGGAACACAAATGCGAACAAGCCTGAATGGTCCCCAGGACTATATGCGAATGAAAACTCACACCCCAGAAGTGACTCGAACCCATACTCCCAGAAGCAACGCAACTGGTAACTACAGGGCGCCTTAATCCGCTTGACCATCACGGCCGTCAAAAGGAAGTGATAGCCGAGGCTATTTGAGCCACTTCCCCGACGGCAACTCGGATGGTAATCTTGGGCATAGCATTTCACCAAATCACCTCATTCTTTGGGGCACACGTGAGGAACACAAATGCGAACAAGCCTGAATGGTCCCCAGGACTATATGCGAATGAAAACTCACACCCCAGAAGTGACTCGAACCCATACTCCCAGAAGCAACGCAACTGGTAACTACAGGGCGCCTTAATCCGCTTGACCATCACGGCCGTCAAAAGGAAGTGATAGCCGAGGCTATTTGAGCCACTTCCCCGACGGCAACTCGGATGGTAATCTTGGGCATAGCATTTCACCAAATCACCTCATTCTTTGGGGCACACGTGAGGAACACAAATGCGAACAAGCCTGAATGGTCCCCAGAACTATATGCGAATGAAAACTCACACCCCAGAAGTGACTCGAACCCATACTCCCAGAAGCAACGCAACTGGTAACTACAGGGCGCCTTAATCCGCTTGACCATCACGGCCGTCAAAAGGAAGTGATAGCCGAGGCTATTTGAGCCACTTCCCCGACGGCAACTCGGATGGTAATCTTGGGCATAGCATTTCACCAAATCACCTCATTCTTTGGGGCACACGTGAGGAACACAAATGCGAACAAGCCTGAATGGTCCCCAGGACTATATGCGAATGAAAACTCACACCCCAGAAGTGACTCGAACCCATACTCCCAGAAGCAACGCAACTGGTAACTACAGGGCGCCTTAATCCGCTTGACCATCACGGCCGTCAAAAGGAAGTGATAGCCGAGGCTATTTGAGCCACTTCCCCGACGGCAACTCGGATGGTAATCTTGGGCATAGCATTTCACCAAATCACCTCATTCTTTGGGGCACACGTGAGGAACACAAATGCGAACAAGCCTGAATGGTCCCCAGGACTATATGCGAATGAAAACTCACACCCCAGAAGTGACTCGAACCCATACTCCCAGAAGCAACGCAACTGGTAACTACAGGGCACCTTAATCCGCTTGACCATCACGGCCGTCAAAAGGAAGTGATAGCCGAGGCTATTTGAGCCACTTCCCCGACGGCAACTCGGATGGTAATCTTGGGCATAGCATTTCACCAAATCACCTCATTCTTTGGGGCACACGTGAGGAACACAAATGCGAACAAGCCTGAATGGTCCCCAGGACTATATGCGAATGAAAACTCACACCCCATTCTGGGGTGTGAGTTTTCATTTTCAAATAGCCTGGGGTCCTGGTCCCCAGGACTATATGCGAATGAAAACTCACACCCCATTCTGGGGTGTGAGTTTTCATTCGCATATAGTCCTGGGGACCATTCAGGCTTGTTCGCATTTGTGTTCCTCACGTGTGCCCCAAAGAATGAGGTGATTTGGTGAAATGCTATGCCCAAGATTACCATCCGAGTTGCCGTCGGGGAAGTGGCTCAAATAGCCTCGGCTATCACTTCCTTTTGACGGCCGTGATGGTCAAGCGGATTAAGGCGCCCTGTAGTTACCAGTTGCGTTGCTTCTGGGAGTATGGGTTCGAGTCACTTCTGGGGTGTGAGTTTTCATTCGCATATAGTCCTGGGGACCATTCAGGCTTGTTCGCATTTGTGTTCCTCACGTGTGCCCCAAAGAATGAGGTGATTTGGTGAAATGCTATGCCCAAGATTACCATCCGAGTTGCCGTCGGGGAAGTGGCTCAAATAGCCTCGGCTATCACTTCCTTTTGACGGCCGTGATGGTCAAGCGGATTAAGGCGCCCTGTAGTTACCAGTTGCGTTGCTTCTGGGAGTATGGGTTCGAGTCACTTCTGGGGTGTGAGTTTTCATTCGCATATAGTCCTGGGGACCATTCAGGCTTGTTCGCATTTGTGTTCCTCACGTGTGCCCCAAAGAATGAGGTGATTTGGTGAAATGCTATGCCCAAGATTACCATCCGAGTTGCCATCGGGGAAGTGGCTCAAATAGCCTCGGCTATCACTTCCTTTTGACGGCCGTGATGGTCAAGCGGATTAAGGCGCCCTGTAGTTACCAGTTGCGTTGCTTCTGGGAGTATGGGTTCGAGTCACTTCTGGGGTGTGAGTTTTCATTCGCATATAGTCCTGGGGACCATTCAGGCTTGTTCGCATTTGTGTTCCTCACGTGTGCCCCAAAGAATGAGGTGATTTGGTGAAATGCTATGCCCAAGATTACCATCCGAGTTGCCGTCGGGGAAGTGGCTCAAATAGCCTCGGCTATCACTTCCTTTTGACGGCCGTGATGGTCAAGCGGATTAAGGCGCCCTGTAGTTACCAGTTGCGTTGCTTCTGGGAGTATGGGTTCGAGTCACTTCTGGGGTGTGAGTTTTCATTCGCATATAGTCCTGGGGACCATTCAGGCTTGTTCGCATTTGTGTTCCTCACGTGTGCCCCAAAGAATGAGGTGATTTGGTGAAATGCTATGCCCAAGATTACCATCCGAGTTGCCGTCGGGGAAGTGGCTCAAATAGCCTCGGCTATCACTTCCTTTTGACGGCCGTGATGGTCAAGCGGATTAAGGCGCCCTGTAGTTACCAGTTGCGTTGCTTCTGGGAGTATGGGTTCGAGTCACTTCTGGGGTGTGAGTTTTCATTCGCATATAGTCCTGGGGACCATTCAGGCTTGTTCGCATTTGTGTTCCTCACGTGTGCCCCAAAGAATGAGGTGATTTGGTGAAATGCTATGCCCAAGATTACCATCCGAGTTGCCGTCGGGGAAGTGGCTCAAATAGCCTCGGCTATCACTTCCTTTTGACGGCCATGATGGTCAAGCGGATTAAGGCGCCCTGTAGTTACCAGTTGCGTTGCTTCTGGGAGTATGGGTTCGAGTCACTTCTGGGGTGTGAGTTTTCATTCGCATATAGTCCTGGGGACCATTCAGGCTTGTTCGCATTTGTGTTCCTCACGTGTGCCCCAAAGAATGAGGTGATTTGGTGAAATGCTATGCCCAAGATTACCATCCGAGTTGCCGTCGGGGAAGTGGCTCAAATAGCCTCGGCTATCACTTCCTTTTGACGGCCGTGATGGTCAAGCGGATTAAGGCGCCCTGTAGTTACCAGTTGCGTTGCTTCTGGGAGTATGGGTTCGAGTCACTTCTGGGGTGTGAGTTTTCATTCGCATATAGTCCTGGGGACCATTCAGGCTTGTTCGCATTTGTGTTCCTCACGTGTGCCCCAAAGAATGAGGTGATTTGGTGAAATGCTATGCCCAAGATTACCATCCGAGTTGCCGTCGGGGAAGTGGCTCAAATAGCCTCGGCTATCACTTCCTTTTGACGGCCGTGATGGTCAAGCGGATTAAGGCGCCCTGTAGTTACCAGTTGCGTTGCTTCTGGGAGTATGGGTTCGAGTCACTTCTGGGGTGTGAGTTTTCATTCGCATATAGTCCTGGGGACCATTCAGGCTTGTTCGCATTTGTGTTCCTCACGTGTGCCCCAAAGAATGAGGTGATTTGGTGAAATGCTATGCCCAAGATTACCATCCGAGTTGCCGTCGGGGAAGTGGCTCAAATAGCCTCGGCTATCACTTCCTTTTGACGGCCGTGATGGTCAAGCGGATTAAGGCGCCCTGTAGTTACCAGTTGCGTTGCTTCTGGGAGTATGGGTTCGAGTCACTTCTGGGGTGTGAGTTTTCATTCGCATATAGTCCTGGGGACCATTCAGGCTTGTTCGCATTTGTGTTCCTCACGTGTGCCCCAAAGAATGAGGTGATTTGGTGAAATGCTATGCCCAAGATTACCATCCGAGTTGCCGTCGGGGAAGTGGCTCAAATAGCCTCGGCTATCACTTCCTTTTGACGGCCATGATGGTCAAGCGGATTAAGGCGCCCTGTAGTTACCAGTTGCGTTGCTTCTGGGAGTATGGGTTCGAGTCACTTCTGGGGTGTGAGTTTTCATTCGCATATAGTCCTGGGGACCATTCAGGCTTGTTCGCATTTGTGTTCCTCACGTGTGCCCCAAAGAATGAGGTGATTTGGTGAAATGCTATGCCCAAGATTACCATCCGAGTTGCCGTCGGGGAAGTGGCTCAAATAGCCTCGGCTATCACTTCCTTTTGACGGCCGTGATGGTCAAGCGGATTAAGGCGCCCTGTAGTTACCAGTTGCGTTGCTTCTGGGAGTATGGGTTCGAGTCACTTCTGGGGTGTGAGTTTTCATTCGCATATAGTCCTGGGGACCATTCAGGCTTGTTCGCATTTGTGTTCCTCACGTGTGCCCCAAAGAATGAGGTGATTTGGTGAAATGCTATGCCCAAGATTACCATCCGAGTTGCCGTCGGGGAAGTGGCTCAAATAGCCTCGGCTATCACTTCCTTTTGACGGCCGTGATGGTCAAGCGGATTAAGGCGCCCTGTAGTTACCAGTTGCGTTGCTTCTGGGAGTATGGGTTCGAGTCACTTCTGGGTTGTGAGTTTTCATTCGCATATAGTCCTGGGGACCATTCAGGCTTGTTCGCATTTGTGTTCCTCACGTGTGCCCCAAAGAATGAGGTGATTTGGTGAAATGCTATGCCCAAGATTACCATCCGAGTTGCCGTCGGGGAAGTGGCTCAAATAGCCTCGGCTATCACTTCCTTTTGACGGCCGTGATGGTCAAGCGGATTAAGGCGCCCTGTAGTTACCAGTTGCGTTGCTTCTGGGAGTATGGGTTCGAGTCACTTCTGGGGTGTGAGTTTTCATTCATATATATATATATATATATATATATATATATATATATATATATATATATATATATATATATATATATATATATATATATATATATATATATATATATATATATAAACTAATTAATCTAATTACCCAGGAAAGTGGATATACATCCTAACTCATTCAGTCCTAAACTAATTGAACCCCAGGGAGGAATTACTGACCCCGCCCAGGATACAACCCCATAACAAGCCGACTACCTCCTGAATGCCTACTCACTACTAGGTGAACAGATGCATTAAGTGATAGGAAATGAATCCAACCACTTCTGTCCCGCCCGGGATTCAAACCCGAAATTCTCGATTGTGCATTGAGAACGAACCCGACTGTGCATCCTGGACCCGTATCTTATCTGAAAACATCCGCTGTCTAGTTGTCTTATACTTACACTTCGTAATAATAATGGCAGGATAAATTAAATAAATTAAATCTAAATAATAATAATAATAATAATAATAATAATAATAATAATAATAATAATAATAATAATAATAGGCTAAATATTAAACTTAACTGCAAAGAAAACGATTAAACTTGAGTCTCATAAGAGTTTCCCAGTGTCATAAATATGACGTCACGCAGACTTTATTTATTATTTTTGCGTTATACTTGGGAAAGGTAGCTTAAAGTGTGTTAGATTAGGTTAGGCTAGGCCACATTAGGATATAATAGGCTTATTTAAAGAGCAATGATAACGTTGTATGGAATATCTCTTTGAGGGTTAGTGAACACACTAGCTGAAGTTGTCGTACATGCAGCGGGAGGCGACTCATGCGCAGTAGAGCCTCACACGACTGCTTCCCGTCCCACATGTAGAGGTGAGTACTGACGCTCCTCTCTAATACAATATTTGCCTTATAATAAGTTGTTCTAGGCTCTTAACAGTGCACGTAGGTGTTGCAGAGCAGTAATTATTGTGGCCGTGATAATAATTTGATCTCATAATTCTGCTACGTCTTGAAATATTTATTAGGGAAGGCAAATTACCGCTAGCCGCCCCTGCCTCAGTGGCTTATCAAAGTGTATGTGTAGGCGTTAATATATATATATATATATATATATATATATATATATATATATATATATATATATATATATATATATATATATATATATATATATATATATATATTTATATATATATATATATATATATCACTAAGAACTCTTTGACCCGGCCAGGATTCGAACCCATGCCGTCCAGGATCACCCCTAAACGTACACAGTACCGTGACCACCACACCAATGATCGTCTATAAGGGATACAAGACACTCCGTACATTGACAACATCGCACACTAATATTTTTACCACTTTGGACACCAGCTTTCGATGTTTCACATATGTGTACGTGTTCCATATTAAAACGACAATATAATGCTATTAACAATTAAAATCTTCTATTTAACAGGCATATAGTTATTAAATGAAGTTTAGTGATGTAATAGACATAATCCGGAGTTGGTAAGGACGCCGCCCGCCAGCGTAAACACAACACACCCGAATGCCCACAAACACGATACAACGCACAAAACACAACACTTCTGTCAGTTTTTGGATAAACTCCTTTTATATTTATTATGTGAGAGTTATACTTGTATAAAATGATAACTATTATAGGTAAGCGCCTAATATTTAATATTAATCAATAAAAAAGAAGTCAGAAGCCACACGCCTGTCTGTACATGTCTTTTGTGTAAAAGTATTTTGGGCGCTCATGTACTTGTGCGCTAGCTGGCGTTCACAACTGTTCTCGCCTACAAGCATTAGAATTAAACAAACGAATTTATTTTTCATTTATATACAAGAAGAGAAGGCTACCCTTCAGTCTGTAGTATTCATCTGATCACTGGTCTCCCATTTGTTCCTCATTTCTTTATCTTACTATTATTGAATGTCAATAACCGTATTATGAAATTTCAATTTCTTCTATTTCTTTCTTTATTATGCACCCCATACCCATCCCGTGGGCGGTGGTGTAAAGGATTACAGAGGCACATAATCGGTTCAGGAACTGAACCCTCTAGTTCGTTTAGCTAAGCAAACAACACTGTTTGACGCTAGTTACAAAATTATTAATGTTGTATACACATGTACACACACTCATACATACATGTACATATATATATATTAGTATATTTTGGTAGCAGTCTTTCCTGTAGACATATATTATTAAATATGACCGAAAAAGTAAGATTAATAATTCTAACACGAATTTTCTCAATCTTTCGTACATTACGCTTCACTGTTGGAGGTAAATCAAAAATCACTTCTCCAAAATTCATTTTTATTTCTAGTCTGACGCGACACGGGCGCGTTTCGTAAAACTTATTACATTTTCAAAGACTTCACAAATACACAACTGATTAGAACGTATCTCTGATTTTATATCTACATTTGAGTGAGGTGGGAGGGGTGATGTGGCATTAACACAAGACAGAACAAGAGGGGATATTAATAGGGTATTAAAAGTATCAACACAAGACAGAACAGAAACAATGGGTATTGAATAGAAGTGTTTGTAGAAAGCCTATTGGTCCATATTTCTTGATGCTTCTATATTGGAGCGGAGTCTTGAGGTGGGTAGAATATAGTTGTGCAATAATTGGCTGTTGATTGCTGGTGTTGACTTCTTGATGTGTAGTGCCTCGTAAACGTCAAGCCGCCTGCTATCGCTGTATCTATCGATGGTTTCTGTGTTGTTTACTAGGATTTCTCTGGCGATGGTTTGGTTATGGGAAGAGATTATATGTTCCTTAATGGAGCCCTGTTGCTTATGCATCGTTAAACGCCTAGAAAGAGATGTTGTTGTCTTGCCTATATACTGGGTTTTTTGGAGCTTACAGTCCCCAAGTGGGCATTTGAAGGCATAGACGACATTAGTCTCTTTTTTACGCGCCCGTGTCGCGTCAGACTAGAAATAAAAATGAATTTTGGAGAAGTGATTTTTGATTTACCTCCAACAGTGAAGCGTAATGTACGAAAGATTGAGAAAATTCGTGTTAGAATTATTAATCTTACTTTTTCGGTCATATTTAATAATATATATATATATATATATATATATATATATATATATATATATATATATATATATATATATATATATATATATATATATATAACACAAGGTCTACATATATAACACAATATATATATGTATATATATATATACATATATATATATATATATATATATATATATATATATATATATATGTATATATATATATATATATATATATATATATATATATATATATATATATATATATATATATATATATATATATATGTATATATATATATATATATATATATATATATATATATATATATGTCGTACCTAGTAGCCAGAACTCACTTCTCAGCCTACTATTCAAGGCCCGATTTGCCTAATAAGCCAAGTTTTCCTGAATTAATATATTTACTATAATTTTTTTCTTATGAAATGATAAAGCAACCCCTTTTCTCTATGTATGAGGTCAATTTTTTTTATTGGAGTTAAAATTAACGTAGATATATGACCGAACCTAACCAACCCTACCTAACCTAACCTAACCTATATTTATAGGTAAGGTTAGGTTAGGTAGCCAAAAAAAGCTAGGTTAGGTTAGGTTAGGTAGGTTAGGTAGACGAAAAAACATTAATTCATGAAAACTTGGCTTATTAGGCAAATCGGGCCTTGAATAGTAGGCTGAGAAGTGCGTTCTGGCTATTAGGTACGACATATATATATATATATATATATATAACACAATATATATATATACTATGTATATATAACACAAGGCCCCACAAGGTCTCCTCTGAATACTTTTTATTTTCTTCTCCGAGGCTATGGGTCCCCACATTGGCACCAGAGGTGGTACCCTCACAAACTTTTTTTAAAAAAAATATATATATATATTATATATATATATATATATATATATATATATATATATATATATATATATATATATATATATATATATATATATATATATATATATATATATATATATATATATATATATATATATATATATATCTACATTTGAGAGAGGTGGATGGGGTGAGGTGGCATTAATAGGGTATTAATTTCATCAACACAAGACAGAACACGAAACAATGGGTATTGAATAGAAGTGATTGTAGAAAGCCTATTGGTCCATATTTCTTGATGCTTCTATATTGGAGCGGAGTCTTGAGGTGGGTAGAATATAGTTGTGCATTAATTGGCTGTTGATTGCTGGTGTTGACTTCTTGATGTGTAGTGCCTCGCAAACGTCAAGCCGCCTGCTATCGCTGTATCTATCGATGATTTCTGTGTTGTTTACTAGGATTTCTAGAATTTCTAGGATTAGAAATCCTAGTAAACAACACAGAAATCATCGATAGATACAGCGATAGCAGGCGGCTTGACGTTTGCGAGGCACTACACATCAAGAAGTCAACACCAGCAATCAACAGCCAATTAATGCACAACTATATTCTACCCACCTTAAGACTCCGCTCCAATATAGAAGCATCAAGAAATATGGACCAATAGGCTTTCTACAATCACTTCTATTCAATACCCATTGTTTCGTGTTCTGTCTTGTGTTGATGAAATTAATACCCTATTAATGCCACCTCTTGTTCTGTCTTGTGTTGATGAAATTAATACCCTATTAATGCCACCTCACCCCATCCACCTCTCTCAAATGTAGAAATAAAATCGGAGATGCGTAAGTTCTATTCAGATATATATATATATATATATATATATATATATATATATATATATATATATATATATATATATATATATATATATATATATATATATATAAATATACATATATATACATATATATATAATTATACCAGTATAATCTAATAATATATACTGGTCTAATAAAATAATTAGACCAGTTAATGCTCTCACTCGTTGTGTTAGGATATGTTAGCATGATAAAACTGACTGTTCATTGTTGAGAAATGTGTTAACAAACAATATATCTGACTTATCAAGACTGTAGCTTGCTTAGCGAAAGAAACTTTATTAAATTTGGGTTCAGTTTAACTACCTCTCAATGGATGAGTAATTGGGGCATGATAAAGGAACTAAGGTGATAAAATGAAAGATGGGAAAATAACATTAGAGATAAACTCGAGAGACGTTTTCATGTTAACCCGAAAATTATTTGAGGAGCAAGACGGACTGCGGGTCAGGCAATTGGTCTTCATGCTATCGTTATGGGGGATCAGCCATTACACGTGTTAATGACTCTTGTATAGTTGTGTAGTTAAGGACAACAGGGTAAAGGGGTAATGGGCATTGTGGTTGATTGTTCTACCTGGGAATCCTCCACTGTTTTATATCTTATGTATGTATGTATGTATGTACTAACCTAGTTGTGGTTGCGGGGGTTGAACTTTGGCTCTTTGGTCCCGCCTCTCAACCGTCAATCAACTGATGTACAGATTCCTGAGCCTACTGGGCTCTGTCATATCTACACTTGAAACTGTGTATGGAGTCAGCCTCCACCACATTACTGCCTAATGCATTCCATTTATTAACTACTCTGACACTGAAAAGTTCTTTCTATAATCTCTCTGTGGCTCATTTGGGTACTCAGCTTCCACCTATGTTCCCTTGTGCGTGTACCACATGTGTAAAATAAATGTATGTATGTATGTATGTAAGGAGAGAGAGAGAGAGAGAGAGAGAGAGAGGGAGAGAGAGAGAGAGAGAGAGAGAGAGAGAGAGAGAGAGAGAGAGAGAGAGAGAGAGAGAGAGAGAGAGAGAGAGAGAGAGAGAGAGAGAGAGAGAGAAGGAGAGAGAGAGAAAGAGATGAAGACCGAGTCAGAGAAATAGATATAGACAGAGTCAGGGAGAGAATGTTAGACACAGACGGATAGATAAGGATATGCAAAGTCAGTGAGATAATGAAAGAGATAGAGCGAGGAAAGAGACATAGAGATACGCTGACACAGAGAATGGCAGAAACGAGGAGAGGCAGAGACAGAGGGACATGGACTGGAGCAAAGGGACAGGGACAGACAGACAGGGCCAGAGGAGGGACGGGGGAACAGAGGGGGGGGGCAGTGAGACAGGGACAGAGAGGGGGACAGAGACAGAGGGACAAGAACAGGGGGACAGAGAGAGGGACAGGGGGCAGAGATAGGGACAGGGGAAGGGGACAGGGACAAGGGGACAGAGATGGATAGGGGGACTGGAGGAAAGGGAGGGGGGCAGATGAAGGACAGCGGACAGAAAGAGTGGGAAGGGGGACAGAGAGAAGGACAGGGGGACAGAGATGGACAGGGGACATAGAGGAACAGGGGGACAGAGAGTGACAGAGAGAGGAACAGGAGGACAGAAAGGAACAGAGGGACAGAGAGAGACAGGGGGACAGAGAGAGGGACAATGGGATAGAGAGGGACAGGGGGACAGAGAGATGGAAAGGGGGGGACAGGGGGACAGGGGACAGGGGAAAAGGGATCGGGGACAGAGGACAGAAAATGTGGGCAAGGGGACAAAGTGAGGGACAGGGGGACAAAGATGGACAGGGGGACAGGAGGAAAGGGGGGGGAGATGTATGAGGGGGGGAATGTTTGCGAGAGATGGAGAAGGGGTATTTAGAACGGTAAGTTAGAGAGGGGACAACTAAGGCGCATCATTGAAAAGTAAATGAGCATCATTGCAATAGCAGGAGCCACGCACATCTTCAGCCTGCGTTGTTGAGACATTGTCAATTAAGCGGTGTCCAATAGCAGTATCTTCGGTATTTAAGCGATACCTTAAAAAATACTGGAAATATTGAAAGATATTAATCCAGATATTTATCCCCTTGTGCAACGCACACAAGAGGCAACAGCTTCTAGCTCTGCAAGCGGCAATATAAAATAGAGAACAGGCGATTGTTTTCACTCATAGTGTAATAAACCCACGGACCCACACACCCGCTGAAGCCGTAAATACCAAGACATTACTTCCGTTTAAAATTAAGCCGGAATAATCCTCAGGTATGTGGAGGATGTGGGAGGCCTTTGATCAACCGCCGACTTCCTGCCATGTCGACGGGGCCATCAGCCCTCAGTGTGCCCTCAGCCAAATTCATGTGAAACATGTATGTGTGTGTATTAAATATTTTAATTTATTATTTTCAAGATTTAGCTGTTAGCTCTTGGACCCCACCTTTCTAAGCGTCGGTTGTCTAATGTACCGACTCTCGCCCTCTTTTCCTCCATCATATCTAAACAACATATATTTTTATCTAACACACACACACACATCCCCAAGATGCAGCCTTTAGCAGCTTCCTGACTTTCAGGTTCCTATTTACTGCAAGGTGAATAGAGGCATTAGTGTGTGTATGTTTGTGTCTGTGTGTGTGTGTGTACGTGTGTACGTGTGTGTGTGTACGTGTGTGTATCTTTGTGTCTGTGTACTCACCTAGTTGTGCTTGCGGGGGTTGAGCTTTGGCTCTTTGGTCCCGCCTCTCAACCGTCAATCAACAGGTGTACAGGTTCCTGAGCCTATTGAGCTCTATCATATCTACACTTGAAACTGTGTAAGGAGTCAGCCTCCACCACATTACTTCCTAATGCATTCCATTTCTCAACCACTCTGACACTAAAAAAGTTCTTTCTACTATCTCTGTGGCTCATTTGGGCACTCAGTTTCCACCTGTGTTCCCTAGTGCGTGTGCCCCTTGTGTTAAATAGCCTGTCTTTATCAACCCTGTCGATTCCCTTGAGAATCTTAAATGTGGTGATCATGTCCCCCCTAACTCTTCTGTCTTCCAACGAAGTGAGGTTCAATTCCCGTAGTCTCTCCTCGTAGCTCATACCTCTCAGCTCGGGTACTAGTCTGGTGGCAAACCTTTGAACCTTTTCCAGTTTAGTCTTATGCTTGACTAGATATGGACTCCATGCTGGAGCCGCATACTCCAGGATTGGTCTGACATATGTGGTATATAATGTTCTGAAAGATTCCTTACACAAGTTTCTAAAGGTCGTTCTTATGTTAGCCAACCTGGCATATGCTGCTGATGTTATCCTCTTGATATGAGCTTCAGGGGACAGGTCTGGCGTGATATCAACCCCCCAGGTCTTTCTCTCTCTCTGACTCTTGAAGTATTTCATCTCCCAAGTGATACCTTGTATCTGGTCTCCTGCTTCCTACCCCTATCTTCATTACATTACATTTGCTTGGGGTTAAACTCTAACATCCATTTGTTCGACCATTCCTGCAGCTTGTCCAGGTCTTCTTGAAGCCTCAAGCTGTCCTCCTCTGTCTTAATCCTTCTCATAATTTTGGCGTCGTCAGCAAACATTGAGAGGAATGAGTCTATACCCTCTGGGAGATCATTTACGTATATCAGAAACAGGATAGGTCCAAGTACAGAGCCCTGTGGGACTCCACTGGTGACTTCACGCCATTCTGAGGTCTCACCCCTCACTGTAACTCTGCTTCCTATTGCTTAGGTACTCCCTTATCCACTGGAGCGCCCTACCAGTTACTCCTGCCTGTTTCTCCAGCTTATGCATCAACCTTTTAATGGGGTACTGTGTGTGTGTGTGTGTACGTGTGTACGTATGTGTGTGTTTGTGTGTATACTCACCTAGTTGTGATTGCGGGGGTTGAGCTCTGGCTCTTTGGTCCCACCTCTCAACTGGCAATCAACTGATGTACAGATTCCTGAGCCTACTGCGCTCTATCATATCTGCATTTGAAACTGTGTATGGAGTCAGCCTCCCCCACATCACTGCCTAATGCATTCCATCTATTAACTACTCTGACACTGAAAAAGTTCTTTTTAACATCCCAGTGGCTCATTTGGGTACTAAGTTTCCACCTGTGTCCCCTTGTTCGCCTACCACCTGTGTTAAACAGTTTATCTTTATGTACCCTATCAATTGCTCTGAGAATTTTGTAGGTAGTGATCATGTCTCCCCTTACTCTTCTGTTTTCCAGTGTCATGAGGTGCATTTCTCGCAGCCTGTCCGCGTAACTCATGCCTCTTAGTCCTGGGACAAGCCTATTGGCGTACCACTAAACTTTTTCAAGCTTCATCTTGTGCTTGACAATGTGTGTGTGTGTGTGTGTGTGTGTGTGTACGTGTGTAACACACACGTACTTATGTGGTACGTGTGTACTACATAATTGTAAGGCGTTTGCTGAATTAGAAAAGTCGGCTAGCAGTCCACCCTTAACGACACAATTAACTCATTACATAAAAAGTACGTGGCTGTGCAACAGTGTGTGGGAATTGGGGAACTGGTGATCATTCAGACGACTGGTGAGGACCAACAATGACGTAGTAGGATGGTAACAGCGTCTGAATCAAAGGGCAGTGACGGACAACTTGTTGGGAATTGATTACAAACTTGGACTGCCTTTGAGCAGCCTGAGGGCAGCAATATCCCAGGAACATCAACTAAATTTCGGAGACTTGAGGCAAAGTGAAATTCACACCAGTTACTCCATCTATCATCATTCTATTATGCAGGAAGAACCGCACGTCTATGGGTCATCCAATAATGTTAGCAGACTTCTAGATGTTACCACTGCTAGGCTTAGGCTCGGCTACAAGTACCTCTGGGAGATTGTAGCATCTGCTGATGTAGATTTGACTAAATGTAAACTCTGTCAGCAGAACTATTCGCATACTTTGCGTCATTATTATAATGGAATGTGAAAAAATTGCGAAATTTAGAGATAACACCATCAATAGTGTCCAAGAAATGTGTAAGTACTTCATTCATAATGATGTGCTGCTCGAAATCTTGGCGAAATATCCAAAATTTCCTTACTGTAGGTAATGCATGCACATGACTGTAAAGCTGTCGCCCAGTTGGGTGGGTGTGGAGCAAATGACTGTAAAGCTGCCGCCCAGTTGGGTGGGTGTGCAGCAAGACTAGTAACTGTATGACTCACTATAGATGTAAAGTGCCTTGTATAGTGACTGTTGTGAGCCTCTTGTTGATCACTTGTGACACAAAGATTATTGATGTGTGTATTTGTGTAGGTGATTAGATATGTATATGTGCATGTATATATGTATACGTATATATATGTGTACATTTATGTATGAGAGTGTGTACATGTATATATAATATTAATAATTTTGTAACTAGCGTCACAAATTGTTATTTGCTTAGCTAAACGAACTAGAGGGTTCAGTTCCTGAACCGATTATGTGCCTCTGTAATCCTTTACACCACCGCCCACGGGATGGGTATGGGGTGCATAATAAAGAAAGAAATTGAATTGAATTGGTCTGATTAAGACTTTATGACCATGTAATCTATGTTTTGCTCCACTACTTACTGGTTGAGTATGGGGTGCATAACAAATAATAGCCTCCTTCGGGGGCGCCTTGTTTCTAAACGTGTTAGTCTTAAATCCTTTAATCTCAAATCTTGCTACAATGTACCTCTTAATATATGTTATGTACTCTCGCAACCCAATGTACCTTCTTGTATATAAATAATAGATTTCAACTGTAAGCGGGTATGGTTTGCACCTTGTTATTCTAATAATGGATAAATAATTCTAATAATGGAAGCGCTAATTATATGAACAAGTGCCATGTATTTATTCAGACGAGAACAACAGCGAACACAAACCAGCGCATATACGAACGGAATGGTTTGTATGTACAAACTTCTCGGTGAACTTAGTTGTTTCTAGCCCGGTATCCGAAATTGCAGTAGACGACTTGACAAGTCCCCGGTGGATAGACGTCTCCACGACTCGTGAGGTTCGCCTGTCTTATTTTTTTTTTTTTGAGCTATATACAAGAGTTGTTACATTCTTGTACAGCCCCTAGTACGCGTAGCGTTTCGGGCATGTCCCTGGAATACGATCCCCCGCCGCGAAGAATCGTTTTTTCATCCAAGTACACATTTTACTGTTGCGTTAAACAGAGGCTACAGTTAAGGAATTGCGCCCAGTAAATCCTCCCCGGCCAGGATACGAACCCATGACATAGCGCTCGCGGAACGCCCGGCGAGTGTCTTACCACTACACCACGGAGACTTGTCTTAAAGACCTGTGTCCACAATACCCGCCAAATTGTCCCTCCCACAGTACTCTCAGGACACTTATGGCAGTGTAAGTGTGTGGTGAGGCCACACCACTGAAGACATTGAGGATATACCACGAGGGAGAGACAAAACTGTTGAAGGAAGGAGTCACTGGCTCCACCTGACCACCTTGTTCCTCGCACTCATCATCCTCCGTAAGTACTTGAGTGCATTACCTGCTTGATACTTGGTTGATGGGGTTCTGGGAGTTCTTCTACTTCCCAAGCCCGGCCCGAGGCCAGGCTCGACTTGTGAGAGTTTGGTCCACCAGGCTCTTGCTTGGAGCGGCCCGCAGGGCCACATACCCACCACAACCTGGCTGATCCGGAACTTCTCTTAGAAAACAGTCCAGTTTTCTCTTGAAGATGTCCACGGTTGTTCCGGCAATATTTCTTATAGTCACTGGGAGAACGTTGAACAACCGTGGACCTCTGATGTTTATACAGCGAAGAGTTAGGGGTGACATGATAAGAGGTTTACAAATGGATGAATGGACACAACAAAGGGGATATTAATAGGGTATTAAAAGTATCAGCACAAGACAGAACACGAAACTTAAATTGGATAAATTTAGATTTAGGAAAGACTTGGGTAAATACTGGTTCGGTAACAGGGTTGTTGATTGTTGATTTGTGGAACCAATTTCCGCGTAACGTGGTGGAGGTGGGGTCCCACGATTGTTTCAAGCGCGGGTTGGTCATGTAAATGAGTGGGATTGGGTGGTTATAGATAGGAGCTGCCTCGTATGGGCCAATAGGCCGTCTGCAGTTGCCTTTGCTCTTATGTTCTCTGATTGTGCCTATGGCACCTCTGCTCTTCACTGGTTCAATCCTGCATTTTCTTCCATATCATTCACTCCAGTACGTTGTTATTTTACTGTGTAGATTTGTAACGTGGCCCTCCAGTATTTTCCATGTGGATATTATTTGGTATCTCTCTCGTCTCCTTTCTAGAGAGTACATTTGGAGAGCTTTGAGACGATCCCAATAATTTAGGTGTTTTATCTCAACGATGCGTGCCGTATATGTTCTCTGTATTCCCTCTATTTCAGCAATCTCTCCTGCTCTGAAGGGGGAAGTGAGTACTGAGCTTTCTGCTCCACCATTGTCTGCTCCAACATTGTTTTACACCCCCAACATACAATTGTTAATAATAAAAATAATAAAAATTTATTTAGGAAAAGTATATACATAGTTGCAGACTTACAGTACAAACATTCTGTTTGATTTAAAGATAGAGGTAGTACATAAAATACCTAAAGCCACTAGTACGCATAGCGTTTCGGGCAAGGTGAGGTGGGGAAAAAAACACTTAGACTAAAACTTAATAGTAATTGAGCTTAAAGTATAAATTGCATTGAAAGAAAAAAATAAAAATAATAAAAGATGAAAAAAGGGGGGAACATGGTAGAAAATAGCCAATATACAAGTTGGTCAACAAACAGCATTTTTTTTTCTTCAACAAAAATGTTGGGGTATAGAAATAGGACTATGGAATTGTTGGAGGTGTAGATGTAGGCCAGTAGAATTGTTGGGGTAAATTATATGCCAATGGCATTGTTGGGGAGTGGACATTGGCCTATCGAATATTGATAACTTTTATAATAATAATAATAATGAGAAATTTCACTGGGACTGTGTGGTGTTGCAAACCCATGACCAAGGCATTTCCAGCTGCATACTCTACTACTGTACCACCACTGACTTTCTTACAATCGGATTTCTACTGATATCACAGGAAGTCTGTGATATCCTGATATCACAGTCCTGAAGCCAGTCCAAGTTTTATGTAAGACCCCCAAGCACTCAGGTGAAGGATAAAGTACTGTAGTTCAACATTTTATGCACAACTTCAGATACACAGAAAATCACACTAAGGTGATATACATCAATGAACAATCCACTGAGGCTGTGAGGTGACGCAAACATTGCAGGTTTGCATCATCTCACAGCCCGAGGGAATATTCTCATTGATGTATATCACTTTAGTGTGATTTTCTGTGTAAATAATAATAATAATATTATTATTTATTCAAAAGATTGTGCGTACAAAGAACATAAGAATATTGTTCAATTGAAGGGACAGAAGTTACACATACTAATGAAGCCACTATTACGCAAAGCGTTTCGGGCAAAATTAATAATAATATAGAAATTTTTTAATTAAAATTGTGACGGGATAAAACACTTAATACTATTAGAGAAGTAAGCTAACAAAATGAGAATGTTCAAGGAAAATAAAAAATTAATACAAAGAAGGTGATACTTAAGGATGACAAGCATAGACTATTACATTATGGAGTCAGTAGTTCTAGCAACAGTACAGTAGTTTATTTACATTAATTACAGAATGGAAATACAAGGTGTAATTTAGAAACGCAAGTGAACTATTGCTCATAACATTTTCTTGGAACATATCAGAACATAGAGTAACATACTATAATTTAAGGTTAATTTGGCCAACAGTTTCAAATAACCAAGATCATAAAGGACACGAGTAAACACTTTATCAAAGAAATGCATGAAATTAGATGACATTAAATGTAGATAGTAAATGTAGAAATTAAATGAGTGTACTCGCTTGAATGAACTATATGGGGCATAGCTGATTCATTCCAGTGTGGAATTCATTCCATCCGTTCCTCCCCAGCAACTCCCTCCCCCCCCCCCCCCCAAAAAAAAAAAAATACAATCACATTAATGCATATGCCAGTCCACATTTGCCTTATGAAAAATTTAAATAATAAAGAATTTGTATTGCAATGAAATAAATTGATATTGCACGTTACAGTACTGTACTTACCCTACCAGTTGAGTTTTGTAGTGCAAACTTTGTTAGTCTTAATATCCTGAGAGTGCCACACACATGAATATAAATTGTTTAAAGAACAGTAACTTTTCTAACAAATGTACATTATACACTACAGTCTGTACATAAAGTACAGACCACTAGAATCACACTACTGCAGTACACTTATATCATATAAACTACACTTTTTACATTTAATGTCATTAGAACTGTACTGTACAGCTCAATTGGTACTCCCAGGTAAGTTATGGCTAGTGCTGGGTGCTGGTCCAGTTGCCTGAGCATCCTTGGAAGGTGAGTCCTTGCTAGTGCTGGGTGCTGGTCCAGTTGCCTGGGCATCCTTGGAAGGTGAGTCCTTGCTAGTGCTGGGTGCTGGTCCAGTTGCCTGGGCATCCTCAGAAGGTGAGTCCTTGCTAGTGCTGGGTGCTGGTCCAGTTGCCTGGACATCCTCGGAAGGTGAGTCCTTGCTAGTGCTGGGTGCTGGTCCAGTTGCCTGAGCATCCTCGGATCGTGAGTCTTTGCTAGTGCTGGTCCAGTTGCCTGGACATCCTCGGAAGGTGAGTCCTTGCTAGTGCTGGGTGCTGGTTCAGTTGCCTGGGCATCCTTGGAAGGTGAGTCCTTGCTAGTGCTGGGTGCTGGTCCTGTAGGTCTACTGTGAAACCATACCCAAAACTTTGGAATCTTAGTTTGTTTCTTTGTTGTGAGCTTCATTATAATATCTTTCATGTCCTTTAGGTGCAGGTAATAATCTGTCAGTTCTTCATTATTAGTTACAGCAACCAAATCAAGCAGATCATTAACCTTTTGCAATGATGCAGCATATGGAATAGATAACACACTGTCATCTTCCTCTTCCACATCCTCATCATTATTACCAGTAACACACTGGATAATCTCATCATCAGTTAATTCACCATAACCTGGATCATCAGCATCATTATCTAACCACGCATTCACATCAGAAAGTTGCAAATCTTCCTCACCTGCATCTCTGAATGTCTCAAAAATCACATTATCAAAACCCTCAAAATCATAGTCATCTTCGTTTTCATTCTAACCAGGTACCGGACTCAGAATTTTATTCCATGCATTCTTTAATGTGGTGACCTTCAACTTGCTCCATTCTTTGGCCTAGTTGTAAATTGCGTATTTAATTGAATATTTCTTGAAGTTTTCTAGTGTTCTACTAGCCTTCATATCCTTATTAGGCATCTCGTCTTCCTCAGAGAGCAGAACTTCCATAATATCTGAATTCATAGCTCTTTTATAAAGCCTTTGAGAGCATAGATAACCCCTAATCCATAAGTTGTGTTACAGATGTAGTGTTTGGTGGTAAAGCCATACAAGTTATTTTGCCATCAGGCGATGTTAATTTAGCAATGGGGTGAGCTGGGGCATTATCTGTCAACAGCATTACCTTTACCTCAGCTGGATGAATTCTACACATATTGATCTGCTGCTTTTTTATTTCTTTACAAAATTGATTCTGGAACCAATCCTCAAAAATAATCTGTGTGAACCAGGAATTTTTTGTGTTGTAGTAGATGACAGGTAGTCTGTTCATGCATTTTTTCAATGCTCTGAGATTGACAGATTTCCCAACAATTGCGTACTGTACTTTGTTCGGTGACTGCCATCTGCATTACACCACGATAATGCTGAAATTCTTTCCTTCTTTACCTTGCAACCACAAATACTCTTCTCAAGCCTGAAGGCCAAGGTGTTTCTTTGAAGGCATTTCCAGTTAAAGCCTGTTACATCTGCATTGTACACTTAAAACCAGCTTAGATTATTAGATATAATGTGCTGAGAAAGTTTATACTTATATGCATTAGCACTTCCTACACCTGCACTTAATGCCTCGCCACAAGTTTTCTTGTTAATGATGCCATGCCTCTTATTTAAATCGACATACCCATTCAGTGCTAGCCTTCAAATTGTCAATGTTTAACTTTACAGCAAGTCTTTCAGCTGCATTTCTAATAGAATCAACTGAAACAGCAGTTCCTTTCGCACGATGCTGTGTAAATCATTTACATACATATTAGTCCAAATCCGTATACTTAGCAGGTTTCAATGTTTTCCTGTTGCCTATTGCATGAGTTTGAGCAAAGAATTTCTTAATATTATCCTTCTGCTTTTTTATAACACAAACTGTAGCTATACCGATGTTGAATTCTTGGGCGAGTCAAATGACAGAGTATCCACGCTCTGCTTTCTCTATCAAGTCAACTGTCTGATCAATTGACAAATGTTTTCTCTTTTGTTTTATACCTTCAATACCATGAATGCTGATCTGAGACATCTTGATAGATTAAATGAGTTCAAACAGTAAAATTTGTTTAAATTTATCACGAAAATCCTTCGCGAGCGAGCCCAACGTTTTTACCCCAGGAAGAGGAGAAGCACATGGTGCTAGTCATCTCATCCAGGCCGAACGCGTTGACATGACCTGTGCTTATTTTATAGGCATACTCAAAATTTAATGTACAAGTTACAAGTTGTCAAATGACTGTTACAAGTTGTTTTATTTAAAATATTATTATTGTTATAATTAGTGAAATATTGTTAGTTTGAAGTTTTATGCATTTTATACAATACACTTCTGTATTAACCCTTAAGCTGTGCATGGCATATATATACGACAGGACCTGATGGCAAAGTTCAATTTCTCAAATTTGCTCTAATGCTTTCCAGTTTTTTGTGCATACAGTACTAGCAAATCCTGCAACTTTGTCTAAATGATCATAAACGTAACTTGAAAAATAAGAAAATAAAAAATAATTATAAAATTGAATACTTGTATTGAAAACTTCAGATTTTGAGATCAGCTGCAAAAATATAAACTATCACCAATTGTTCATTTGGTGTTATTATGCTCTCAGAATAGTATATGATCTTCATTTTCATAGATTTAGAATATATGTTTTCAGTTTAGTTTACTGTAAAAAAAATTGTCAGTGTGGCATCTGAATTATGCGTAAAATTTAGAAAAAATAATTGATAACTCCAAACGTTTAGGGTTTGTGAAAAATCCAATCTAATAGGATTGTATAACAGACAGATGTGCACATTATTTGTAAAAATGGTGAGACGCAGTGAGAAACTGGATTTTTTTAAGCTGACTCAAAGTTGAAACTCTAGTTTTAGAGATAATTGAAGTTGAAGTTATCGACAATGAATAAGGTAGTTCTAATTCATTAATTTACTTATATGTTTTAATAAATATTGTTTGGCATTCGTACTCAAATATGTGAAAGTTGTAGGTCAATATGTGTTGTAATGATGTCAAGAAAAAATAACCCCCAAAAACAAAATATAGGGATAATTATAATGATTTAGGGGATAAAAATGTATTCTTTACAAAAGTGATAAAGTTCTAATCTGGTCCCTAATCATCAAAACAGCCTAAAGAGACAAATAAAATAGAATTTGAAATCTGTGAAAAACTCAGTAAAAAAATTCAAAGTCCCAAGTTCTGCCAGTTGTGACTGATTTATTTGGTGATCAATTTCATTCTATCTTGACATAGTTAGGGATGGGTATGCACTCTCCAGGATGTAGAGGTTACATCAAAATGAGATAATAAACAAAGGAGACAAAACCCTGAGTTCCAGTTAATAGGAGTTGTTCTCCTTATCAATAAAATGTTCTTTTTAAAAAAAATTGTCTAAAATACATTTCTGAAAATATTGGAATGAAACTTTCATGATGCTTATGCCAATAAGTTGGAGATTTGTTTAACATTTAATATTAATTTTCACATATTTCAAATATTTTTTGCCCAGCCCCAGCTTTTACAGCCCAGGCTATAGCAGCTTAAGGGTTAATGTATGTGGTTTGTATTACGTAGGCTGTCAGAGAGGGAGGGGAGGCAGCCGAGAACCCGCCCATACCCACTTCCCCATTCCTGCCCCACCCTCCTTACTCCTGCCCACCCTCCTTACTCCTGCCCACCCTCCTTACTCCTGCCCACCCTCCTTACTCCTGCCCACCCTCCTTACTCCTGCCTACCCTCCTTACTCCTGCCCACCCTCCTTACTCCTGCCCACCCTCCTTACTCCTGCCCACCCTCCTTACTCCTGCCCACCCTCCTTACTCCTGCCCACCCTCCATACTCCTGCCCATCCTCCTTACTCCTGCCCACCCTCCTTACTCCTGCCCATCCTCCTCACTCCTGCCCACCCTCCTTACTCCTGCCCACCCTCCATACTCCTGCCCATCCTCCTTACTCCTGCCCATCCTCCTTACTCCTGCCCATCCTCCTTACTCCTGCCCACCCTCCTTACTTTTGCTCAAAGCACAATACCTAAAAAAAAATTATTTAATTTTTCTAAACATTTACTATGTTTTGGTGGGAAAAATTTAGTCATGGAAACCTTAAATTTGTTTTATTTTGCCTTAATAGGTAATACTGCTTCCAGTCTCTGCTCGGCTACCCAGGACGATAGCAAACACAACTCTTGCCCATTAATGATGGTAAGGACAATTTTATTCTTACT
Source organism: Procambarus clarkii (assembly GCF_040958095.1). Classification (NCBI taxonomy): domain Eukaryota; kingdom Metazoa; phylum Arthropoda; class Malacostraca; order Decapoda; family Cambaridae; genus Procambarus; species Procambarus clarkii. The sequence continues at coordinate 38,290,393 of NC_091187.1, read as the reverse complement.
GTACTACCAGTGTGTGTGTTTATCATGTTGATGTCAATAACCAGTGATGGCGAGTGTATTAATTATATTGTCATTACCCAGTGATGGTGAGTGTATTAACCCCTTAACTGCGTTGCCTCCAAATATGACACCCCCGCAGTGTGCAGGAAATAAACTCTCTGGATTTTTTTTTTTTAAGTGTCAAAAACCCTTCCCTGAATATGGGTATGTAAAAAAAAAAAGATCGAAATTGTACTTACTTTGGCTGCTATGGTGTCCATAAGTTGGGGGTGATGTCATCATTCCCCATTCGCCCGTGACGTACGCTCCTGGGGCCAGTAGGGCGTGGGGCGCGCGAGTTGCCGCAAATATATTTTTTTTCATTTTTTGCGCACAGTTCCAAATACATTTTATTTGTTTTTACGTGCTAATTCTATGTATAATGAACACGTACACTATATTATGGCAGTAAAACATCCGTACTGTCCGAAGACACTGTGTTACGTGCAAGACACATGTGTACACATATGTTGCACATATTTACCATGTATCATGCTAATTTATGTATATATACAATCTATTTACACACTATACACTGTCACACAGTATATACATTCACCATCAACATACACAGAACTCCTCGAGTGTGAGCAGCCACACCCAGCCAGCCAGTCCTCCCTTATTCCTCCAACATCGTACTCACTATCACCCCCCCCTCCCACCATACTGTTATTCACACCAATGTTTCAGGATCATTTATGTATATTTACAACACATTTACACACTCTGCACTGTCACACACCATAAACACACTCAGAACTCAGCGAGTGTGAGCTGCCACACCCAGCCAGCCAGTCCTCCCTCTCTCCTCCAACATCGTACTCGCCATCACCCCTCCTCCCACCATACTCTTACTGTTTATAATACACTATTTACATATGTTATGTATACCTATCTACATGTTTTATTCACCAGAACTATGCAAGTAAGCCGGTATTGTGTCCTAACAGTACAGTTGCTACCATACACTGCATGAGAAATCACACAGCAGACGACGCTGCGATTACGACGTCACCTCCCTCACAAAAATAGCTCCTCCCAACATACTCTTGTTGCTGTTATTATACTATATACACACACTGTATATACCCATGTACATATGTGTTCCCCGTAGTGAACCACTAAGCTAGTATGGTGAGCAAAACAAGATTGGCTCCCACACACAGTGGAGGCTACCTCAATTCTCTCCCTCCCTCCCTCACCAAAATTCCTCCTTCCACAATACTACACACAATGCTAATTATAGCCACAATCCTGGTCACTAATTCCTGTAAATGAATAATTGGCCACACGTTTATTTTGAAAAGGAACCTAAGAAGTCATTTGAAGATTCCAAATGGACGAAATAATGCTGTGGTGCTGTGAACATCGTGAACAGCATTGAATCCCTGATATTTGAACATTGTTCCAGGTCATTATCACACTCAGGCTCTTCTATAATACTATCATGGCTAAATAATACAGATTATATATATATTTTGACATTATTAGGCGATGCTGTGGTCACACGCTGAACAGCAGTGCTGTGCACTCATACTGCATGCGTCGGCCTTGGTTGCTCACTCACTACTGAGGCTCCAACACCCGGGAATGTGGACCACGATTTTTTTTAAAGATGGCGTCTGTTTACAAGAGCCCTGAGGAAGCTGATGTGAACCCCACGTAGCCGCTGGAGTTTTGAATGGAACGTGAAAAATAAAAATACCCGGAGGTGCGTTGCGCAAACCAGACGTGGGCCTGCAGGCGCATTGCGCAGTTTAAGGGTTAACCCTTGTGTTGCTAAGGGCTATTTGCACCTTGTCACCCACAGGTGCATAACAAAAAAGAAAAAAAATTGTTTCCTAACCTGTTAATTTGTGTTCCCTGACCACAAGAGAGAAAAAAATTAATCGTACATACAAATGGCATAAATGAGTCGACAATATGAGCGATGACGTCACACCCTGCATGCTTGCTCATGCAAGGTGCGGCCCAGAGGCATCGCGCGCAGTCTTCAAGCAGCCAGAATTGCTACGAATTTATTTTCGCTGCATTATTTATAGTGTCTACGCATATTTTATCACAAATACTCACTAATTGTGTTGCATATAATGTTACTTCATGTTCAATGGTAATAAATGTTGCATACATTGAGTATACACATGCGCACAAAAATGTTTTCCCATTATACCAATATAATATGTATTCACATTGTTCATTATTATATTTACACACACATGCACACACTATTTACAGGTTTTTGTAATATTATTGCACATTTAAGAAGTCTTGGAGAGAGTGGTAGGCATTGAAGCAGTTGACAGCACATAATGGAACTGCACACGCTTCACACCATGTTTGCACATGTTTACGTTTCTGATCTCTTTTTTTTGTTCTACAAACTAAGCAATCACGCTTGCCTATTGCATGCTTTCCAGCTGGTGGCAAATGTTTTAGTGTGTGTGCTTGAATGACCTCCATGTGAGCGTGCCTGGGTGTAGCAGCATGCTGCAACACTGGGTTCATGATGGGTCTTTGTGTGCCAGAAACATCTTTGCCAAACTTTGCTAATAACTGTGTCCCAAGTGTAAAAGCAAACGAATGGAAACTTGGTTTACGTCCAGTTTTCACCAGATACATATTATAGCTGTTCAGCATGCTTATGTCAACAAGATGGAAAAACACTTTTTTCTTCCACTTCAATGTTTTCCGCACACACTCGACAGTGTCCCCCAACATCATGTCAGATTTATCAACCAAACGCATGTTGATATTATAGTCAAGAACACAATCTGGCTTATGCCATATTGTGCCATAGGCACAATCAGAGAACACTGTATAAACATCAGAGGTCCGCGGTTGTTCAACGTCCTCCCAGCAAGCATAAGAAATATTGCCGGAACAACCGTGGACATCTTCAAGAGGAAACTAGATTTATTCCTCCAAGGAGTGCCGGACCAACCGGGCTGTGGTGGGTATGTGGGCCTGCGGGCCGCTCCAAGCAACAGCCTAGTGGACCAAACTCTCACAAGTCAAGCCTGGCCTCGGGCCGGGCTTGGGGAGTAGAAGAACTCCCAGAACCCCATCAACCAGGTATCAACCAGATATACTAGATCTTGCATTATTCGGTTCACCTTGCCACTGTTCACCATTGTACCATCATGAACTGTAGTCAGCAAATTCACTTCTCTCCTGTCTTTCCACCTGAGCGTATTTAATAACTTTTTCTTAGCTGGCAGTCAAGTTTATTGTCAAACAATGGCATTTCCCTTCTTCTTGGCTTTACTGTGCCGAACAATCCAGTTTTATTTTAAATCAAGAACCTAGCTTGCAATGGACTTGTATAGCAGTTATCCGTGTATAAAATGTGGCCCTTGCTCATCCTTGGTGCCATCAGTGACTTTACCACACTACCTGAGAAACCATGTTGGTCGTTACCGGGAATGTCTACATCGCTAGCAGAATATAGAATCATGTGTAACACGTATCCTGTTTCACAGTCACAAAGAACAAAGAATTTCAATCCAGATCTGTTGCGTTTGGAGGGAATATACTGCTTGAATGCAACACGTCCTCTAAAAAGCACAAGGGAATCGTTAATCACCAGCTTCTGTGCTGGTACATAGAAATCTCTGAACTTTCCAATCACTTCATTCATATACAGTAGTCCCTCACTCGCCAAAGTCTATCATCCTCTGTCCGGTCCTCATTACTTGCAAAATAAAGACACCTGAGGAGTATCTGAAACCTGTCTCGGGACATATATTTCCTGAAGAAAGGTGTTGGAATATTCTGGTCTTTGCTCCAATAATCTGTGATAGCGTGTTTGACACAATGTTTCATCAACATACATATTGTCAAAAATACATACATTTCACCTACAGAAGTGTTTTTCCAACGCTGCAATCGTGAATATTCTGTTATCTCTTTTCCAATGAGATGAGTCGCATGAAGGTTCATTTCGTATACAATATATTCCATGAGCGGCTCATCATAAAATGTTGTAAAGTAATCCATTTCACACATGTCCTCACCATTATCAGGGAAAAGGTCTGTAATCCCAACTTCTTTATTGCCAAAGGCAGGAATTAGAGTAATAAAATCGTCACCATCACTCCACACAAGTACAGTACACCTGCTGTCCTGCGAGACGCAACAGCGGCTCGACAGCGAGGAAACGTTGCACACCGTGGACCAGGAGCTGAAGCCCGTCTTCACAAAGTACGGCCGCTATGTGAACATGAGGTGAAATCACGTGAACATGAGGGTCTTGGTTCCTCATGTGGTGCCATGCGGCGGCGCTTGGCTGGGCGAGACGCTGCTGACGCGACAAATTCTCGCCCAGTATCACCACTGGTACTAGCAACAGGCAAGGTAACACTATGCTCTGAATCCACTTCACTAAAACCAGAAAATAAGTCACCTTCCTCTGACTCGTTGTCCAAAATATCCTCATACTCTAAATAAGCACAAGAACTGTGTGGTCGTGGGTGAATTGGAGTAGACACTGGGCGAGGAGGCACGAGTGAGCATGTAGGCCTCGCCAAGGGAGGAGACTGTATCTCATATTCACTGTCTGTGCTACTATCATCGGACAATTGTCTGTAGGCCTTATCAATGTCAGGGTCATCAAAAATCGCTTTCCTCACCATCAGAAAATAATTCACTAGTTATTTGCTCTTGAGTAAGTGATTGCATGGTTCGTGCTCTGGAGGCGTTTGGCCATGCGTTCGCCATGGTGACCGCTGCGTAATTGGGGCCTCCCATGCATTGGTAGCGTGAGCTGGATTTTATTTTTAACAAAATGGCAGCTGGTTTACTATAGCCCCTGGGCAGCATATGGGGGGCCCCCCTACCCCGCTGGCCATTCAAATCTTGTGCGGTATTCCATCACGTCATATGACGTGATGCACAATTTATAGCAAGTTACTCAACACATCATATGACGTGTTGCGTAGATTAAGGGTTAATCATGGTGTTATTACCAAGTTATGTTGAGTGTATTAACCCTCTGATATGCAAATAGCGCATAATTTTGCTCAATCAGGGTGCGCATAACACCTTAACCACTGCACTGCGCCAAACGACAAATGCCATTCGCCATTTACTGCACCAACTGACAAAAGTATTTTTTATTTCTTTGTATACGGTCGAAGCGCGCTTGCGGTAGGTTGGGTACAAAATGGACTCTTAGGACCTCCAGTGAGAGGCAGCCATCTTGGAAAAAATTCCCAGAATGTCATAGGGCTGCTGGCTGGGTTAGTACTGAGTGAGCAACAATGGGTGGCACACGCGCCTCTGGCTCCCAAACACCTGTCCAACGCGGTGTTGACTTGGGTAGAAGATGGATTCCTGAGGTGTTTGCCAGATTGAAAAAAAATCCCAGCATTCCCCAGTCATGGCCAGGCTCATATTCAAGGTAGCAACCATGTCGTATTCATCCATATCGAGCTCCCAGCCCTAGTCGGCCATTTTTTAAGAAAACATCATCTGATGTTGGAATACAAGGCATATTGCTTGAAGATGAGCATGCCAATGATTTTGATAACCCAAATCTGGAAAAAGACCTAACACAGGTGTCTGCTACTAGTGATATGGATATTGAAGTGAACGATGTGGAGAGTGTGTACAGTACACAGCTCTCACAACCCTGCCATGCCGGACTAGGTCATCACCATCAGTGGAACAACACAAATTAATTTTTGTATGTTCCACTGAACATTTAGTGCCAAATGCAATTCATTTGGACCATCCGGGAATTCGTTAGAGCGGGGTCTGTTAGAGCAGGGTCTGTTAGAGTGATGATGCACTGTATTTGAAAAGAAAAAAAGGCAAAAATAGAGAAGTGATTGTAAATATTATTCAGCAGATATGTAAGTAATAAAATTTAGCAGATATTGTATATAAGTAATAAAATGTACCAGATATAAAAGTAAAAATAATAAAGAACAGAAGAGTGGGAAATTAGATAATTAATCAAATTTAGGTTCCTAGAGTAAACGAATTAAGATTCAAATAATTAATCAAATGGAATACAAATAATTAGCTAATTTAAGAATTAGATTAATATTGTAATACATGAATATTATACGGTAATAATACAAGATGGGCAAGGATATGCAATATGAACGGGCAATACACAGGCAAAAAAAAAAAAAAGAGAACAAAGCGAGAATTAGACAATTAGATTAAGATTATGAATAAATAAATGGATTCAGATTCAAAATAATTAATAAAAAAGGAAACATAATTAATCAAATTAAAAATTCAGTAATCTCTTAAGATTGTAATACAGTAATATCATATGGTAATAAGACAAGTTGGATAAGGGTATGCAATAGAAACAAACACATATGGGCTGGAAACACTGATGCACTTAAAGCTTAAGAATTCATTAACAATACTGGAATATTAGACAACAAACAAGACTAGTAGCTAATATTAATGGGCAGATATATAAGTGAGAAATTAAATTATTAATTTTTAATTCACAAAGTAATGAATTAAAGATTCAGATAATTTGACAAATTAAGAGTTCAAGGTTTATAACATTTTGGGTAATTGAAGTGTTAGTATCAACAGATAAATGGGTAAGTTGCAAATATTGTAAGCTAAGAATCTGATAACTAGACAAATTAAGCATTCAAAATATTATTACATTTTATAAAATTGAAGTCAATGTAGTAATAGTTATAAGAGGGTAAATTATATGTATTTAAAACCATTTATATAAAAAAGAAGCATTTAGTAATTAATATACAAATATAAAAAAGCCAAAATTTAAATATGGTTAGGCTAGGTAAGGCCTGATCACTCATGTGTTACTCTCAGCAATGACATTGGAAGTTCGCTGACTTCCAGTTCTGTCACAATCAACAAAGAAAGTTAGTAATTGTTGGACACTTGATTTCATGTCTTTTGCTGTTCTTTCTTAGCAATGATCGTTCCATTCCTGGTGTAGCACTGCTTGATAAGATTTGGGTTTTGTTTGTGAATATGATCCAGTCTGTAGAGGAGGATCAATGCTGCTTGGTAAGGAACTCATTAATATAATATGATGCAGTCTGTAGAGGAGGATCAACGCCGCTTGGTAAGGCACTCATTAATATAATATGATGCAGTCTGTAGAGGAGGATCAACGCTGCTTGGTAAGGCACTCATTAATATAAAGGTTGGTTTTATATTTGTAGCTGATTGAATGACATCTTACTTATCACTGGGATAAGCTAGTTTAGTGAGCATCTGCCTGGTGCTGTGGTGATTGTTTTTATCTATTCTGACCCCCTCCCCGCTCAGCTCGTTGTTGCCGTGTGGGGGCTTAGTGGACGGCTGCCGGAGTGTGATGCTCCTTGGGACAGTCCTCTGTCCTTTTCTAGCCTTGTGCTCCTGCTGCTGTCCTCTCCAATTCTGCTGGGCATCTTTTCCTTTTCCTTCTGTTTCGTTTTTCTCCCCCCTCTTCTCCTATCTGCTTGCCGTTTCCTGCCGACCTTTTGCTCGTTCTGGTTTTTCCCTTGGACTTCTTCTATTTTGACGCCCAGGTGCTTGAGGAGGCATACTCTTGCACCCGTAGAACTGTAGTAACCGACGTCGAGAGCGAGGGGAACCTTTTATTGTCAATCCGCCTTTCGTCACTGAACCCGATCTCGACGGACTGTCGGTTTCTTAAGGTGGCGTTTGTGGGGCGTATACTCACGACGCACCCCTAGGAGGCCCCGGCAAGATCGGCGATAGCTTCTTGTTGGGTGTCCTGCCTCTAATTGTGGCTCCATGGTGGGTGTGGGGGCACATTCGTGAATGAATTCTTCTTTTCGTAATGATGATAACCCCTGGTTCGGCTGCTTCTGGTGTACCTTCTCAGGCTCGTGGGGTGGGCGACCAAGCCCCCGAGTCGGTCCGTATTGGAAGACCGGGCTCTGTAGCCTCCGCTGCATTGGGCCCCGACCTTGCTCCTCCTTTGGCCTCTCTGACTCCTTCCCCTGGCTCCCCTCCCTCCTCTGTGGTTGGGTCGAGCCCCAAGCCCCCAGTGGTGACTACCTCGTCCCCTGGCGCGGCTCCTTCTCTAGTTGTAACTACTGCGCCTTTTAACCCCTCTCTCTCTGGGGGTTCTCACCGCCGTCCTCGTCACGGCCGCCCTCGCTCGATTCCTTCCAGTTCTGCTACCTATCAAGCCTTGTTTGGTCCCGCTTCGTGGGCCAAATGTTTTGATCTCCTCCCTCTTGATTCTGCGCCTCCTGACGATTTCTCCCTCCATCGACATCTCGTTGATTCCGTGGATGCCTCCATTACTTTCAACCCCACTCGTCTCGGTACACGTGTCGTTGCTGCTCCTTCTCAGGATGCTGCTTCCCGCTTGGCTGCCTTATCCTGCCTTGGCGAGACCCCTGTTCGGGTCTCGAAGAACGCTCAGTTGAATGCCAGTGTTGGCACTATTTTGCTCCCGCCCCATGTTGCGACCGGTGTTCGGGACCTGCGCGACTGCCACGACGATATTCGACATATCCTTGCTGCCCAGGGCCATTCTATTCTCCAGGTGGACACGTTTACTCGTCCCCCTCGTGGTAGTCGCCGTCAACCCCTCTGGGTTGTGAAGATTACCTTTGATGGTAGGACCCTTCCACCCTCTGTCATTCTTGCTGGTGCCAGGTGCTCTGTCCAGGAGTACATTCCTTCTCCTCGGCTCTGCAACAAGTGCTGGAGGTTTGGGCATGGTGCCCTCCGCTGCTCCGGGACTGTCTCTCTCTGTCCTTTGTGTGGTGGCGAAGATCACTCTAAGTCGGAGTGCACTTCTCCCCAGGCTCGTTGCCGCAACTGCGGTGAGGCCCATCCTACTTTCTCCCGTGCGTGTGTCCATTACAAGCTTGAGGCAGCCGTCCTCAACTTGAAGCACTGGGAGCGTTTACCTTTTCCTGAGGCGAGACGCCAGGTTCGCCGGCTCCCGCCTTATGCTAATATCTCTTATGCTCGCGTGTTGCGCTCTTCCTCTCCTCGTCCTTCCCGCCTTCCTCAGACTCACAACCGTTTCCGGGCCTTGGACCCTGATGCACCCAATGCCCCCTCCTCTGTTCCTTTGGGTTCTCTCCCGAAGGATCCTCCTCCTGGTCCTCTGTCCGGGGTTCCCCTTCCTTCTACCCGGTCTGTCGTGTCTCCTGTGTCTTCTTCCTCGTCCCCCTCCGATCCTCCTTCCCGTCCTCTTCCTCCATCTATCGGCTCTCCCCACCGCCTGTCGGTGCGGGCGGATGTCCATCGCTCTCCTAGCGGCCGTCGTGTGTGCTCTCGTTCGGCTTCTCCTGTTGAGACACTGGAATCCGTTGCCCGGTACGTAGTTGCTGGGACACCGGTCTCTTTAAGTCAGAAGCGTAAGCCTGGCTCCTCTCCTTCCTCTTCCCCGGCGGGTAAGAAGGCTTCGCTTTCTTCCTCAGCTCCTACGTCTGGTTCTGTTGCTCCTTCCCCTCCCGTTTCAGTGATTGCGCCCCCTGTTCCTGCTATGGAGGTTTCTTTGGCTCCTGCTTCCCTTTCGGTTGCTGCTCTTGCTAGGGTGCGCTCCCCTCTTTCTACTCCCCCTCTTCCTGCTGCTGTCCTTGACTGCTCCTCTCCGTTGTCTCCTCCTCTTCCTCCTCCTCTTCCTCCGGACCCCGCCCGCCCACCTCTGATCTGTTCTCCCGTTTCCTTCCCTCCGTCTTTGCTCAGTTTACCCATGCCCCCTAACCCTGACTTTGCTGACCCTGATCCCGACCCTGATATTCTTTAACGTGCTCTGTTGCTCTTTCGCCTTGGTTTCTTCCTTGTTCTCTGGTTTTGTCCTTTCTCTTCTCGTCGTTGTCCATTCTTCAATGGAACGTTCGAGGTTATTACGCCAATTTCCTCGAACTCCAACTTCTGATTTCGCGGTTTTTGCCCCTTTGTGTCTGTCTCCAGGAGCCAATGCTTGGTGCTCGTCCTGGTCGTTTTCGTGGCTATTCCTTTCTTTCCCCCCCCCCCCAGCCATTGCTGGGGCTTCTAATTCTTCTGCTCTCTTGATTCGTGCTGATGTTCCCCCCCCCCAGCCATTGCTGGGGCTTCTAATTCTTCTGCTCTCTTGATTCGTGCTGATGTTCCCTTTGTCCCTTTACTTTTTCCTTCGCCTCTCCATTGTTCTGCTGCTCGTATCTTTGTGGGGAAATGGTACACAGTTTGTTCCATTTATCTCCCCCCGAGTGTCCCGCTCTCTCTTCCTGATTTGAAACACCTCCTAGACTCCTTGCCGGAGCCTGTGCTCCTGCTGGGTGACTTCAATTGTCGTCATTCCCTTTGGGGTGACGTTCTGACGAATACCCGGGGTCGCCTCCTTGCGCCGTTTCTCCTCTCTTCTTCCCTGTCTCTTCTGAATTCTGGTGAGCCCACTCATTTGGACTCTCAGACTCGCACCCTTTCTTGTCTTGATCTTTCTCTCTGCTCTTCTTCTCTTTACTTAGATTTCACGTGGCAGGTTCTTGATGACCTCCATGGAAGTGATCATTTCCCCATCCTTGTTTCCTTTTTCTCTTTTCGCCCTTCCCTCTCTTTCCCTAGATGGCAGTTTGCTCTTTGTCACTTTATGGTCATCCCCTTGAATACAAAGATTCCGCGAAGCTTTTGGGGTTATTCCTTGACACTCGTTTGTCTTGGTTTCCCCATATCTCTTACCTCCGTGTTGAGTGCTCTAAGGCCCTTACCCTCCTTCGGGTCTTGTCCCATACTTCTTGGGGGGCAGATAGGCGCACTCTCCTTGCTTTACATTCCTCTCTCGTCCTGTCTAAGCTCGATTATGGTTGCCCTGCTTACTCGTCTGCTTCTCCTTCTACTCTTCGCCGTATTGATGCTTTGCACCATACTGGGTTGCGCCTCAGTTCTGGTGCCTTTCGTTCGACTCCCATCCTTAGCTTGTATGTTGACACTGGCTTCCTGTCTCTCCAGGACCGCCGTGATCGCTACTGTCTTCGCTATCTTGCACGGTCCTTGCAACATCCTTACTCTCGCCTCTGTCGTGCTTTAACTTTTACCCCTCCTGCGGTTCCTGTTCCTCTTCACCACCCCCCTCTTTCTGTCCGGTTATCTCGCCTACAGGATTCTCTTTCCGTTCGTATTTCTGATGTTTCTCCTCGTGTTGTTCCTTCATTGCCCCCGTGGAGGGTCCCTCTTCCGCGGTTTTGTACATCCTTGACCCGTATCACTAAAGCTGTTACCCCTCCTACGGTTCTAAAATGCCTTTTCCTCGAGCACTTTTCTTCTCACTCCCGCTCCGTTTCTGTCTTCACCGATGGGTCTAAGTCAGCGGACGGTGTTGGCTACTCTGTTGTTTTTCCTGATCGCACTTATATGTGTCGCTTGCCTCCGGAGACTAGCATCTTTACAGCGGAACTTTATGCTATTCTCTATGCTCTTCGTCTCCTGCTTTCTCGTTGTCAGTCTTCCTTTGTAGTTGTTGTTGACTCTCGTAGTGCCCTCATGGCTCTCGGGTCCTTTAATCCGGTTCATCCAGTAGTTGTCGAGATCCAGCATTGGCTGTTTCTCGTTCACAGTAAATTTAAGTCGGTTGAGTTTTGTTGGGTTCCCAGCCATATTGGTGTGTCTTTATATGAGCGTGTGGATGCTGCCGCCAAGGAAGCTGTCCGCTCTTGTCCCATCTCTCATAAAGGCATTCCGTATTCCGACTTTTACCCGGTTATCCATTCCTCAGTCCTTACCCGTTGGCAGGCTTCTTGGTTGTCTGTTACTGGTAACAAGCTACGTACTCTTAAATGTTGTGTTTCCTCGTGGCCGTCCTCCTTCCACCGTAACCGGAGGTGGGAAACAGCTCTGGCGAGGTTGCGTATTGGCCATACTCGCTTAACCCATGGTCACTTGATGGAGCGCCGCCCTGCCCCTTATTGTCCTAGTTGCATTGTCCCTCTTACGGTCGTGCATGTCCTTCTTGAATGTCCTGACTTCCAGGACGAGCGTGTGTCTTGCTTTCCGACCGCCCCTCGCGGTCACCTGTCCCTCGATAGAATTCTTGGTGACTCGGATACTTTTGATATCGTTCGCCTTATGCGTTTTTGTTCTCGTATTGGCATCCTTGGTGATATTTAGCGCCCTCTGATTATTTTGCGTATTTGATGGTGCTACATAGCCTTCCCGGTTTGGTGCCTTCTTTTGATAATTACTTACTTACTTACTTTTATCTATTCTGATAGATTTAATAGTATCATTAAAGTTTATCTCTGATCTAATCAGTTGATGGGCTACACTTAAACAGTTTTGACCTTCTTGTTCTTCAGGCAGTTCAGTAGAGCTGATGATGAGTAAATCATGGAGTTTTTGTTAATACTGTTGTCTGGAGAGCCTGAAACACTTATAAATTCAGTACTACCTACCTAACTACACATGCTGTATTGCATATTAATGGGTTATAAGGCAGTCCAAACATGGTATAGTTATGAAATACTATAACTCTCATACTGGGTGGGGTGGATATTATGAGGGACTGGTGGCTCACAACAGTTGTCACTAACCTGTGTTGGTGAGTGTATTAATAACACTTTCACACTACGATGTCACTTTCCAGTGACATCCGTTTTTCTCCTGGGCCGTCTCGGTTGAAACAGTCTGAAATCATCCATTAAAATATTTGTTAAAAATTACAATTTTAACTGATCAATCTGGGTGTGGTTTCAAAATGAGCACCTTTAGATTGCACACAATTTGATGCCAAAATGAAAGACGTCACATGAAAATTGATGTCAGAACACTGGAAAGATATAAATAATTTTGTGGTGATGAGTGTTAAAAAGTGTCCAAAAGTTAAAATATGTTAAAATTCTATTTATTGTTTTATTATTATGGGACTAGTTTTAAAATACGCGCCTTTAGATTGCGCACAATTTGATACCATAATGGAAGACGTAACACAAAAATTGATGTCAGAACACTGGAAAAAATATTTAGTACAGTATTCTACTGTACTAAATAATCTTTCCTGCCTCTACTCTACACAGACGCCGTCTTGTAGAATCGGCTCTTATACACAATGTACCCAACATGATCTTGAGTCCTGGCTTTGTTGCTGTGGACTCTTCTCTTTCACAGCATATACTCAAATGCTCTAATCTTTCTAACAAACGTGACTTAACATAAGCTACCCCCTTCCATTTATCTTTCTTTTTCTCTTTCCTTTTCTTTCTCTCTTCTCCCTTTTTCTGTGCATTGTCTTCTCCTACGCTCCCTTGCTATCCTCTTCTTATTCCTATTACTATCTCCTTCGGTGGTTATAATAGGAGCTGCCTCGTATGGGCCAATAGGCCTTCTGCAGTTCTCATTATTACTACTATCCCCTACACCTTACTTTCCTCCTCAGCTCTCTCTTGCCTATTTATTGCCTGTCCCTACCTGTCCTCATCACAATCGACTTGAGAATGGTCCAGGACGGACCGAAACGTCGTCGTCCCTTCAACTTCTAGTGTGTGGTCTGGTCAACATACTTCAGCCACGTTATTGTGACTCATCGCCTGCATACAGTATTCTAGTATTTCTTTAGTTTTTGGCTATGATGAATTGTTCTAAAATTAATGGTAATTAGTGTACTGTAGTGTATAGGCCGCTCCACATCCCCCTTATCCCCCCAGGTTATCCCTCCCAACGCTCCCCTCTCTCCCGATACCAACCACCCACCTCACCCTCTCCTACACCATGCGCCTCGAGCCACAGCCGTACTGGATTAATACGGTACGGCCCGCGGCCTGGCTTTCATATCCGGACAATTCACTCCTTGTCTGGCTGACTGGATATTGCAACATTGGCAGCAAGTTAACCGGCCCAGATTTTTAACCGGACAAACACCTGATTTTCCGGCTCCTATGGACATTTTGGCCGGATATTGAGATAACTTTATCCGGTCACGATTTTGACCGTATAAGGGTGTTTTCCGGATATTCGAATCCCGGATAATCGAGTGTCTACAGTAATTATTTTGTGTGACTTGGCATTGGAATTGAGCTGTGTTTTTATCATACCGTAAATTTTGTGAGTATAGATTTTTGTTTTGTTTTTTCATTTAGTTTTTTTAACTGTTTTTCTTATATTTCAGTGATGGGAACATCAGATCATTTGATGTTCCCAATTTTCTAATGGGAACATCAGATCATTTGGGAATGCATCGGACGAGGGAGTGGGGAATGGTGGGGAGGACGAGGGGACGGGAGTGGGGGGGGGGGATTGTGAGGAGGGGTAATGAGGGGATGGGGGAATTGGGGATGGTGACATGGGGACCGGGAATGGAGAATGGTGGGGAGGACAGGGGGAGTGGGTGATGGTCAAGAGGTTGAGGGGACGGGGGAGAGGGGAATTGTCGGGCGGATGAGTTGATGGGGGAGTGAGAGATGGTTAGGAGGACGAGGGGACGGGGGAGTGAGGAATCGTTGGGAGGATGAGGGGACTGGGGAATGGTGGGGAGGACGGGGAGACAGGGAAAGGTTGCTGTGGCTCAACAACGCACATGTGTTGCTGAGCCACAACAATGTGTGGCCAAGTACAGCTAGTAAGGAATAATGTATATTGGATTAATTAGTTCCAAACCAAAAAAATAAATGCTGTATAGTTATACAATAATTAAATGGAATAAATGCTAACACACTACACTTTACCTGTACTTCGGAGAGTTGATGGCATATGTGGAAACTAGTGAGGCAGAGGAAGAGAGATGTTCTTTGGCAGGGGAGTTCCCTAACATTAAAACTTCTGGAAGTTGTGCTTCTGAGGTTCTTTCTCTTTTCTGTCTTTTTCTGTTTCCCTCATTACACTCACTGAATGTTTTCCTTACAAGAAACCTGTCCAAGGATGATTGTTTTTGCCTGTGCATTAAAATGTTTTTAAAATGAGACATAGCATTGTCATTCAACAGATTTTTAACACATTTTGTCAAGGTGATAATTTCAAGAAAAGGTTTGCACTTTCCCTCATTTTGCACACATTTCTTTTAATAGAGAACTAGATTTAGGCATAACAAACTCTGTAACAAGAGCTGACACTCAGGTACCACTCTCATATTTAGCTGTGAGTTCTTTCTTCATCTGTATCGTGATTCTAACCATTTTTCTTTTTGCTAGGCTCATATCACAAACTTTCATAGGTGTCATGGTGACTTATTTACAATAAGAATATAAAAAAATATCCAAGAGAAAAGTGTAGTAGGTTGTGCACTGAACAACAGCTATGGTGAAACTGATGCATCAGGGACGCGTGTTTACATCTGAATGCCGAGCAAACAGATGAATAACGAACATGAACACAGCGTCTGAATACCGAAAAGTGCAAATTATGAGCAGTGCAAATACCGAGGCTCCTCTGTACAAAGAAATTATGTAAATATTACGTAATTTGTATCGGTAAATACAGTACAATACTGTAATATTACTTTTGTTCTAATTTCTTCTAGCTTAACCAAATATTTTTTTCCACAGGATAACAACCCAGAGGAATGTTCACTGTGTTTTAACAATTATGAAGACAATCTGCTACGGCCTCGCACACTGCCTTGCGGACACACATTCTGCTCCCAGTGTATTGACAATGCTATCAAGAATGGGCAGCTGACTTGCCCCAGGTGCCTTGCCCAGCATGCTGCCACAGCTGCTACTCAGTTCTCAATTAATTATGGTATGGAGGCCCTTATCAGAAAACTAAAAGGTATCGAGGTTGAACCAGGAAAACCCATTAAAGCTCCTGCAAGAGGCATCAGTAAGACGTTACGTTCCTTGGTGCAGGAGCAGAAGAGCATCATCAGCAGCCTCATTACTAGCTGTGAAGAGGTACTGTCCCAGCTGGGGGAGTACCGGGGGCAGCTGGGGGACTGGAAGACTCACCACCTCCAGCTCCAGGACAGACTCTATGCTCTGGTAGAGCAGAACAAGTCAGCAATTAAGCTCTTGGAACTGGAGGATACGAGTGTGATGGATATGACAACACAAGGAGAGGAAGGGAAGACTCAGCTGCAGGCCATGTTGGGGAACCTCGACACAGTCAACACCCCACAGGAGGTTGACACAACCATAGACACAGCTGTTGGGTGCAAGATGAAGGTAGAAGATTGGCTGGAGAAGTGCCAGGAACTCTTCCCAGATGTCAAGACTGTCCACACCTCAGTGAAGGTACGCTGCTGAAGGTCACATTGTTCTCACCCAACTGAGTGTAGTATTGCCTCTATATAAACACTTTTGACATGGAGACACATCAAGATGAGAGTTGACTTTATAGATAGGAAACTTTTTGCTCTAACACCTGAAACATTTTTATTAATAAAGTCAACTGTTATCTTGGTGTTTCTCTACACAGTGGTCAGTGTAGAGACACAACATTACTTATAGTTTTCAGTTACTTTACTCAGAGCCTGATGCTTCATTATAGTCCAGTTACTTTACTGAGAGCCTGATGCTTCATTATAGTCCAGTTACTTTACTCACAGCCTGATGCTTCATTATAGTCCAGTTACTTTACTCACAGCCTGATGCTTCATTATAGTCCAGTTACTTTACTCAGGGCCTGATGCTTCATTATAGTCCAGTTACTTTACTCAGAGCCAGATGCTTCATTATAGTCCAGTTACTTTACTCAGAGCCTGATGCTTCATTATAGTCCAGTAACTTTACTCAGAGCCTGATGCTTCATTATAGTCCAGTTACTTTACTCAGAGCCTGATGCTTCATTATAGTCCAGTTACTTTACTCAGAGCCTGATGCTTCGTTATGGTCCATGTTCCACATTAATGTTTGTGTTGGTAATGCCAGGTGCAGGAGACCATCAGGGAGGCCCTGGAGATGATGACCACAGAGACAGGTGCCACAGCTGACCCCGTACACCTGGGAGACTCAGCCTCCACCATTAATGTTTGTGTTGGTAATGACAGGTGCAGGAGACCATCAGGGAGGCCCTGGAGATGATGACCACAGAGACAGGTGCCACAGCTGACCCCGTACACCTGGGAGACTCAGCCTCCAGCATCATGGATAAAGTTCAGGAAATCACTGGAGAGATCCCCCAGAAGCAATTAACAGTAAGTTTTTTTATTTTCTCTCATAGGTCATATCACATGATATTGAGTTGCGTTTTGAGGAGAGGAAGCCTGTTCTTAGGTTTATCGGGGTTCCCCAAGGTCAACTACTGACTTTCCTTAATATACAATACACAATAGTTGCCTACCTCTGGGATAAATATTTACTGGTAGGTGAACAGGTGGAACAGGTGAAAGGAAACATGTGAACCATTTCTGTCCTGCATGGTGATTGAACCTGCGATCCTCTATTGAACCCGGGATCCTGGCCCCCCTCACAGAGGCACAGAGAGCGGGTGACACTCGACCAAGTAGAGTGGTGGAGTGTCACCACTCTCCATCTTACCGGGAAAGCATCCAGGAAAATAGTGAAACAAAATAGACCACAGCTGGCTTCGAAGAGACTGATGCCTTGTAACTGCCAACAAACTCCCAAACAATGCCAGCACCAACCACCTGCCAGTAGAGGGGGGCTGGAGCTACACGTCCAGCACCAACCCCCTGCCAGTAGAGAGAGCTGGAGGTATAGGTCCAGCACCAAACCCCCCTGCCATTAGAGGGTGGGCTGGAGCTACAGGTCCAGCACCAACTCCCTGCCAGTAGAGAGGGCTGGAGGTATAGGTCCAGCACCAAACCCCCCTGCCATTAGAGGGTGGGCTGGAGCTACAGGTCCAGCACCAACTCCCTGCCAGTAGAGGAGGCTGGAGCTACAGGTCCAGCACCAACCCCCTCTTCTAGTAGAGGGGGCTAGAGCTACAGGTCCACCACCAACCTCCTGCCAGTAGAGGAGGGCTAAAGCTACAGGTCCAGCACCAACACCCTGCCAGTAGAGGGGGGGGGGTTGAAGCTATAGGGTCCAGCACAAACCTCCCCTGCCAGTAGAGGGGAGCTGGAGCTACAGGTCCAGCACCAACCCCCTGCCAGTAGAGGGGGGCTGGAGCTACAGGTCCAGCACCAACCCCCTGGCAGTAGAGGGGGCTGGAGCTACTGGTCCAGTACCAACCCCCTGCCAGTAGAAGGGGCTGCAGCTACAGGTCCAGCACCAATCCCCTGCAAGTAGAGGGGGGTGGGAGCTGGAGCTACAGGTCCAGCACCAACCTGCTGCCAGTAGAGGGGGGGCCTGGAGCTACAGGTCCAGCACCAACCCCCTGCTAGTAGAGGAGGGGGGGAGGACTAGAGAGACAGGTCCAGCACCAACCCCCTGCCAGTAGAGGGGGCTGGAGGTACAGGTCCAGCACCAAACCCCCTGCCAGTAGAGGGGGGTTGGAACTACAGGTCCAGCACCAACCAACGGCCAGTAAAGGGAGGCTGGAGATACAGGTTCAGTATCAACCCCCTGCCAGTAGAGGGGGGCTTGAGCTACAGGTCTAGTACCAACCCCCTGCTAGTAGAGAGGGGCTGGAGCTACAGGTCCAGCACCAACCCCCTGCCAGTAGAGGGGCGCTGGAGCTACAGGTCCAGCACCAACCCCCTGGCAGTAGAGGGGGCTGGAGCTACTGGTCCAGCACCAACCCCCTGCAAGTAGAGGGGGGGCTGGAGCTACAGGTCCAGCACCAACCCCCTGCCAGTAGAAGGGGGCTGGAGCTACAGGTCCAACACCAACCCCCTGCCAGTTAAGGGAGGCTGGAGTTACAGGTCCTGAACCAACCCCCTATCAGTAGAAGGGGTGGGGGCTGGAGCTACAGGTCCAGAAAAAAAACCCTGCCAGTAGAGGGGGGCTGGAGCTACAGGTACAGCACCAACCCCCGGCCTGTAGAGGGGGGGGCCGGAGCTAACGGTCCAGCACCAACCCCCTGCCAGTAGAGGGGGGGCTGGAGCTAAAGGTCCAGCACCAACCTCCTGCCAGTAGAGAGGGGCTGGAGCTACAGGTCCAGCACCAACCCCCTGCCAGTAGAGGGGGACTGGAGCTACAGGTCCAGCACCAACCCCCTGCCAGTAGACGGAGGCTGGAGCTACAGGTCCAGCACCAACCCCTTGCCAGTAGAGAGGGCTGGAGCTACATGTCCAGCACCAACCCCCTGCCAGTAGAGAGAGGGGTGAAGCTACAGGTCCAGCACCAACCCCCCCCCCCCTGAAAGTAGAGGGGGCTGGAGTTACAGGTCCAGCACCAACCCCCTGCCAGTTGAGGGGGGGCTGGAGCTACAGGTCCAGAACCCACCCCCTGTCAATAGAAGGGGTGGGGGGCTGGAGCTACAGGCCCAGAAAAAAACCCTGCCAGTAGAAGAGGGCTGGAGCTAAAGGTCCAGCACCAACCCGCCCCCCCCCCTGCCAGTAGATGGAGGCTGGAGCTACAGGTCCAGCACCAACCCCCTGCCAGTAGAGGGGGGCTTGAGCTACAGGTTCAAAACCAACCGCCTGCCAGTAGAGAGGGGCTGGAGCTACAGGTCCAGCACCAACCCCCTGCCAGTAGAGGGGGGGGGGGCAGGAGCTACAGGTCCAACACCAACCCCCCCCCCCTGCCAGTAGAGGGGGGCTGGAGCTACAGGTCCAGCACCAACCCCCGGCCAGCTGAGGGGGGCTGGAGCTACAGGTCCAGCACCAACCCCCCTGCCAGTAGAGGGGGGGTGGAGCTACAGGTCCAGAACCAACCCCCTGCCAGAAAAGGGGGGCTGGAGCTACAGGTCCAGCACCAACCCCTGCCAGTAGAGGGGGGCTGGAGCTACAGGCCCACCACTAACCCCATGCCAGTAGAGAGGGGAGTGGAGCTACAGGTCCAGCACCAATTCCTCCTGCCAGTAGAGAAGGGCTGGAGCTACAGGTTCAGCACCATCCCCCTTCCAGTAGAGGGGGGCCTGAGCTACAGCACCAACCCCCTGGCAGTAGAGGGGGGCTGTAGCTATAGGTTCAGCACCAATACCCTGCCAGTAGCGGAGGGCTGTAGCTACAGATCCAGCACCAATCCCCTGCCAGTAGACAGAGGCTGGAGCTACAGGTCCAGCATCAACCCCCTGCTAGTAGACGTGGGCTGGAGCTACAGGTCCAGCACCAACCTCCTGCCAGTAGAGGCGGGCTGGCGCTACAGGTCCAGGACCAACCCCATGCCAGTAGAGTGGGGCTGGAGCTACAGTTCATCACCAACCCCCTGACAGTAGAGGGGGGCTGGAGCTACAGGTCCAGCACCAACCCCCTGCCAGTGGAGGGGGGCTGGAGCTACAGGTCCAGCACCAACCCTTGCCAGTAGTGGGGGGTGGGCTGGAGCTACAGGTCCAGCAGCAACCCCCTGCCAGTAAAGGGGGGCTGGAATTTCAGGTATAGCATCAACCCCCTGCCAGTAGAGGGGGTGGAGCCCCTGCCAGTTGAAGTGGGCTCGAGCTACAGGTCCAGCAACAACCCCCTTCCAGTAGACGTGGGCTGGAGGTACAGGTCCAGGTGAGGTTGTACCCCCTGCCAGTAGAGGGGGGCTGGAGCTACAGGTCCAGAACCAACCCCTTGCAAGTAGAGGTGGGCTGGAGCTACAGGTCCAGAACCAACCCCCTGCCAGTAAAGGGGGGCTGGAGCTACAGGTCCAGCACCAACCCCTGCCAGTAGAGGGGGGCTGGAGCTACAGGTCCAGCACTAACCCCATGCCAGTAGAGAGGGGAGTGGAGCTACAGGTCCAGCACCAACCCCCTGCCAGTAGAGAAGGGCTGGAGGTACAGGTTCAGCACCATCCCCCTTCCAGTAGAGGGGGGCCTGAGCTACAGCACCAACCCCCTGGCAGTAGAGGGGGGCTGTAGCTATAGGTTCAGCACCAATACCCTGCCAGTAGCGGAGGGCTGTAGCTACAGATCCAGCACCAATCCCCTGCCAGTAGACAGAGGCTGGAGCTACAGGTCCAGCATCAACCCCCTGCTAGTAGACGTGGGCTGGAGCTACAGGTCCAGGACCAACCCCGTGCCAGTAGAGTGGGGCTGGAGCTACAGTTCATCACCAACCCCCTGACAGTAGAGAGGGGCTGGAGCTACAGGTCCAGCACCAACCCCCTGCCAGTAAAGGGGGGCTGGAATTTCAGGTATAGCATCAACCCCCTGCCAGTAGAGGGGGTGGAGCCCCTGCCAGTTGAAGTGGGCTCGAGCTACAGGTCCAGCAACAACCCCCTTCCAGTAGACGGGGGCTGGAGGTACAGGTCCAGGTGAGGTTGTACCCCCTGCCAGTAGAGGGGGGCTGGAGCTACAGGTCCAGAACCAACCCCTTGCAAGTAGAGGTGGGCTGGAGCTACAGGTCCAGCACCAATCCCCTGCCAGTAGCCTGGTTGCCTGGTTGACCTGGTTGCTGGGGTTCTGGGAGTCCTTCTACTCCCCAAGCCCGGCCCGAGGCCAGGCTCGACTTGTGAGAGTCTGGTCCATCAGGCTGTTGCTTGGAGCTGCCCGCAGGGCCACGTACCCACCACAGCCCGGCTGATCCGGAACTTCTCTTAGAAAACAGTCCAGTTTTCTCTTGAAGATGTCCACGGTTGTTCTGGCAATATTTCTTATAGTCGCTGGGAGGACGTTGAACCACCACGGACCTCTGATGTTTATACAGTGCTCTCTGATTGTGCCTATGGCACCTCTGCTCTTCACTGGTTCAATCTTGCATTTTCTTCCATATAGTTCACTCCAGTACGTTGTTATTTTACTGTGTAGGTTTGGGACCTGACCCTCTAGTATTTTCCATTTGTATATTATTTGATATCTCTCTCGTCTCCTTTCTAGAGAATACATTTGGAGAGCTTTGAGACGATCCCAATAATTTGGGTGCTATATCTCGTCTATGCGTGCCGTATATGTTCTCTGTATTCCCTCTATTTCAACAATCTCTCCTGCTCTGAAGGGGGAAGTGAGTACTGAGCAGTACTCGAGACTGGACAACACAAGTGACTTCAAGAGTACAACCATTGTGATGGGATCCCTGGATTTGAAAGTTCTCGTAATTCATCCGATCATTTTTCTGGCTGACGCGATATTTGCTTGGTTATGCTCCCTAAACGGTAGATCGTCTGACATCATTATTCCCAAATCTTAGACATGCTGTTTTCTACTATGGGAAGATTCGATTGTGTTTTGTACCCTGTATTATGTTTCAGATCCTCATTTTTGCCGTATCTGAGTACCTGGAATTTATCACCGTTAAACATCATTTTATTTTTTGCTGCCCAATCCAAAACTTTGTTATTATCTGTTTGTAGTTCATCAATGTTTTCAGCAGAGGTAATTTTCATGCTGATTTTTGTATCATCTGCAAGTAGAGGGGGGGCTGGAGCTGCAGGTCCATCACCAACCCCTTGCCAGTAGAGGGGTGGGGGGGGGGGTTGTAGCTACAGGTCCAGCACCAACCCCCTGCCAGTAGAGGGGGCTGGAGCTACAGGTCCAGCACCAACCCCCTTGCTGCAGAGGGGGGCTGGAGCTACAGATCCAGAACCAACCCCCTGCCAGTAGAGTGAGGGCTGGAGTTACAGGTCCATCAACACTCCCCCCCACCACTACCAGTAGAGGGGGGCTGGACCTTCAAGTCCAGCACCAACCCCCTGCCAGTAGAAGTAGGCTGGAGCTACAGGTCCAGCACCAACCCTCTGCCAGTAGAGGGGGCCTAGAGCTACAGGTCCAGCACCAACCCCATGCCAGAAGAAGCGGGCTGGAGCTACAGGTCCAGCACCAACCCCCTGCCAGTAAAGGGGGGCTGGAGCTTCAGGTCCAGTACCAACCCCCTGCCAGTAGAGGGGTGCTGGAACTACAGGTCCAGCACCAACCCTCTGCCAGTAGAGGGGGCCTAGAGCTACAGGTCCAGCACCAACCCCATGCCAGAAGAAGGGGGCTGGAGCTACAGGTCCAGCACCAACCCCCTGCCAGTAGAGGGGGGCTGGAGCTACAGGTTCAGCACCAACCCTCTGCCAGTAGAAGGGGGCTGGAGCTACAGGTCCAGCACCAACCCCTCCCCCCCTTGCTAGTAGAGTGGGGCTGGAGTTACAGGTCCAGCACCAACCCCCTACCAGGCGAGGGGGAGCTGGAGCTACAGGTCCAGCACCAACCCCCCATGCCAGTAGAGTGGGGCTGGAGTTACAGGTCCAGCACCAACCCACTGCCAGGAAAAGGGGGCTGGAATTACAGATCCCGCACCAACCCTCTGCCAGTAGAGGGGGGCGGGAGCTACAGGTCCAGCACCAACCCACTGCCAGGAAAAGGGGGCTGGAATTACAGATCCCGCACCAACCCTCTGCCAGTAGAGGGGGGCGGGAGCTACAGGTCCAGCACCAACCCACTGCCAGGAAAAGGGGGCTGGAGCTACAGGTTCAGCACCAACCCCCCAGCCAGTAGAGGGGGGCTGGAGCTACAGGTCCAGCACCAATGCCCTGCCAGTAGAGGGGGGCTGCAGCTACAGGTCCAGCACCAACCCCTGCCAGTAAAAGGGGGGCTGGAGCTACAGGTCCAGCACCAACCCCCTGCCAGGAGAAGGGGGCTGGAGCTACAGGTTCAGCACCAACCCCCTGCCAGTAGAGGGGGAGTTGGAGCTACAGGTCCAGCACCAACCCCTCTGTCAGTAGAGGAGGGCTGGAGCTACAGGTCCAGCACCTACCTCCCTGCCAGTAGAAAGGGGGCTGGAGCCACAGGTCTAGCACCAACCACCTGCCAATAGAGGGGGGATAGATCTACAGGTCTAGCACCAACGCCCGGCCAGTAGAGGGCGGGCTTGAGTTTCAGGTCCAGCACCAACCCCCTGCCAGTAGAGGAGGGCTGAAGCTACAGGCTCAGCACCAACGCCCTGCTAGTAGAGGGGGCTGCAGCTACACGTCCAGCACCAACCCCCTGCCAGTACAGTGAGGCTATAGCTACATGTCCAGCACCAACCCACTCCAGGAGAAGGGGGCTGGAGCTACTGGTCCAGCACTAACCCCGTGCCAGTAGAAGGGGGCTGAAGCTACAGGTCCAGCGCCAACCCCCTGAAAATCGAAGGGGGCTGGGGCTACAGGTCCAGCACCAACCCCCTGCCAGGAGAAGGGGCATGGTGCAACAGGTCCAGCACCAACCCCCCTGCCAGAAGAGGGAGGCTGGAGCTACAGGTCCAGCCCCAACTCCCTGCTAGGAGAAGGAGGCTGGAACTACAGGTCCAGCACCAACCCCCTGCCAGTAAAGAGGGGGGCTATAGCTACAGGTCCAGCACCAACTTTCCCTGCCAGTAGAGGGGGGGCTGGAGCTACAGGTTCAGCACCAACCCCTTGCCAGTAGAGGGGGGGGGGGAGGGGGGCTGGAGCTACAGGTCCAGCACCAACCTCCTGCCAGTAGAGGGAGGCTGGAGCTACAGGTCCAGCACCAACCCTTTACCAGTTGACGGGGGGGGTGGAGCTACAGGCTCAGCACAAACCCGCTGCCAGTAGAGAAGGGGCTGGAGCTACAGGTCCAGCACCAACCCCCTGCCAGGAGAAGAGGGCTGGAGCTTCAGGTCCAGCACCAACCCCCTGCCAGTAGAGGAGGGGCTGGAGCTACAGGTCCAGCACCAACCCCCAGCCAGTAGAGGGGAGCTGGAGCAACATGTCCAGCACCAACCCCCTGCCAGTAGAGGGGGGCTGGAGCTACAGATCTAGCACCAATGCCCTGCCAGTAGAGGGGGGCTGGAGCTACAGGTCCAGCACCAATCCCCTGCAAGTAGAGGGGGCTGAAGCTACAGGTCCAACATCAACCCCCTGCCAGTAGAGAAGGGCTGGAGCTTCAGAGGCTAGCACCAACCCCCTGCCAGTAGAAGCGGGCTGGAGCTTCAGGGCCAACACCAACCTCCTGCCAGTAGAGGGGGGCTGGAGCTACCGGTCCAGCACCAACCCCCTGCCAGTAGAGGGGGCTGGAGGTACAGGTCCAGCACCAACCCCCTTCCAGTAGAGGGGGGCTGGAGCTACAGATCCAGCACCAACCCCCTTCAAGTAGAGGTGGGCAGGAACTCCAGGTACAGAACCAACCCCCTTCCAGTAGAGGTGGGCATGAGCTACAGGTCCTGCACCAACCCCCTGCCAGTAGAGGCGAGATTGAGCTACAGGTCCAGCACCCCCCCCCCCTTGCCATTATAGGGGGCTGGAGCTACAGGTCCAGCACCAACCCCCCTGCCAGAGAAGGGGGCTGGAGCTACAGGTCCAGCACCAACCCCCTGCCAGTAGAGGAGCGCTGGAGCTACAGGTCCAGCACCATCCTCCTGCCAGTAGAGGGGGCCTTGAGCTACAGGTCTAGCACCAAACCCCTGCCAGTAGAGAGGGGCTGGAGCTACAGGTCCAGCACTAACCACCTGCCAGTAGAGGGGGCCTGAAGCTACAGGTCCAGCATCAACCCCCTGGCAGTACAGGGGGACTGGAGCTACAGGTCCAGCAGCAACCCCTGCCCAGTAGAGGATGGCTGGAGCTACATGTCCAACATCAACCCCTTGCCAGTAGAGGGAGGCTGCAGCTACAGGTCCAGCACCAATCCCCTGTCAGTAGAGGGGGGGGGGGGCTTGAGCTATTGGTCTAGCACCAACCCCCTGCCAGTAGAGAGGGGGCTGGAGCTACAGGTCCAGCACCAACTCCCTGACAGTAGAAGGGGGCTGGAGCTACAGGTCCAGCACCAACCCCCTGCCAGTAAAGGGGGGCTGGAGCTACAGGTCCAACACCAACCCCCTGCCAGTAGAGGGGGGATGGAGCTACAGGTTCAGCACCAACCCCCTGCCCGTAGAGGGGGGATGGAGCTACAGGTTCAGCACCAACCCTTTGCCAGAAGAAGACGGCTGGAGCTACAGGTCCAGCACCAACCCCCTGCCAGTAGAGGGGGGCTGGAGCTACAGTTCCAGCATCAACCCCCTGCCAGTAAAGGGGGGCTGGAGCTACAGTTCCAGCAGGAACCCCCTGCCAGTAGAGTGGGGGCTGGAGCTACAAGTCCAGCACCAACCCCCTGTCAGTAGAGGGGGGCTACAGCTACAGGTCCAGCACCGACCCTCTGCCAGTAAGGGCGGCTGGAGCTACAGGTCCAGCACCAACCCGCTGCCAGTAGAGGGGGCTGGAGCTACAGGTCCAGCACCAACCCGCTGCCAGTAGAGTTGGGCTTGAACTACAGGTCCAACCCCAACGCCATGTCTGTAGACGGGGGCTGGAGCTACATGTCCAGCACGAACCCCCTGCCAGTAAAGGGGGGCTGGAGCTACAGGTCCAGCACCAACCCCCCTGCCAGAAGAGGGGGGCTGGAGCTATTGGTCTAGCACCAACCCCCTTCCAGTAGAGGGGGGGCTGGAGCTACAGGTCCAGGGCCATCCTCCTGCCAGTAGAGGGGGGGCTGGAGCTACAGGTCCAGCATCAACCCCCTGCCAGTAGAGTGGGGGTGCTGGAGCTACAGGTCCAGTACCAACCCCCTGCCAGTAGAGGGGGCTGGAGATACAGATCCAGCACCAACCCCCTGCCAGTAGTGGGGGGGCTGAAGATACAGGTAAAAGACCAACCCCCTGCCAGTTGAGAGGGGCTGTACCTACAGATCCAGCACCAACCCCCTGCCAGTAGAGGGGGGAGGCTGGAGCTACATTTCCTGCACCAACCCCCCCTCCCCTGCCAGTAGAGGGGGTCTGGAGATACAGGTCCAGGACCAACCCCCTGCCAGTTGAGGGGGGCTGTAGCTACAGATCCAGCACCAACCCCCTGCCAGTAGAGGGGGGAGGCTGGAGCTACATTTCCTGCACCAACCCCCCCTCCCCTGCCAGTAGAGGGGGGCTGGAGATACAGGTCCAGGACCAACCCCCTGCCAGTAGAGGGGGGGGGGCTGGGGCTGAAGCTACAGGTCCAGCACCAACCCCCTGCCATTAGTGGGAGGCTGAAGTTACAGGTCCAGCACCAATCTGCTGCCAGTAGAGGGGGACAGGAGCTACAGATCCAGCACCAACCCCCTGCCAGTAGATGGGGGGGGCTGCAGCTACAGGTCCAGCACCAATCCCCTGCCAGTAGAGGAAGACAGGAGCTACAGGTCAATCGCCAACCTCCTTCCAGTATAGGGGGGCTGGAGCTGCAGGTCAAGGACCTACCCCATGTCATTAGAGGGGGGGGGGGTGCTGCAGCTACAGGTCCAGCATCATCCCCCTGCCAGTAGAGGGGGGGGGGCTTGAGCTATTGGTCTAGCACCAACCCCCTGCCAGTAGAGGGGGGCTGGAGCTACAGGTCCAGCACCAACCCCCTGCCATTAGAGAGGCGCTGGAGCTACAGGTCCAGCATCAACCCCCTGCCAGTAGAGGGGGGCTGGAGCTACAGGTTCAGCACCAACCCCCTGCCAGTAGAGGGAGGCTGGAGCTACAGGTCCAGCACCAACCCCCTGCAATTAGAGAGGCGCTGGAGCTACATGTCCAGCATCAACCCCCTGCCAGTAGAGGGGGGCTGGAGCTACAGGTCCTGCACCAACCCCCTGCCAGTAGAGGGGAGCTGGAGCTACAGGTCCAGCACCAACACCCTGCCAGTAGAGGGGGGCTGCAGCTACAGGTCCAACATCAACCCCCTGCCAGTAGAGAGGGGCTGGTGCTTCAGAGGCCAGCACCAACCCCCTGCCAGTAGAGGGGGGCTGGAGCTACAGGTCCAGCACCAATCCCCTGCCAGTAGAAGGGGGCTGGAGCAACATTTCCAGCACCAACCCCCTGCCAATAGTGGGGGGCTGGAGCTACAGGTCCAGCACCAATCCCCTGCAAGTAGAGGGGGCTGAAGCTACAGGTCCAACATCATCCCCCTGCCAGTAGAGATGGGCTGGAGCTTCAGAGGCTAGCACCAACCCCCTGCCAGTAGAAGCGGGCTGGAGCTTCAGGGCCAGCACCAACCCCCTGCCAGTAGAGGGGGGCTGGAGCTACAGGTCCAGCACCAATCACCTGCCAGTAGAAGGGGGCTGGAGCAACATTTCCAGCACCAACCCCCTGCCAATAGTGGGGGGCTGGAGCTACAGGTCCAGCACCAATCCCCTGCAAGTAGAGGGGGCTGAAGCTACAGGTCCAACATCAACCCCCTGCCAGTAGAGAAGGGCTGGAGCTTCAGAGGCTAGCACCAACCCCCTGCCAGTAGAAGCGGGCTGGAGCTTCAGGGCCAGCACCAACCTCCTGCCAGTAGAGGGGGGCTGGAGCTACTGGTCCAGCACCAACCCCATGCCAGTAGAGGGGGGGGGGGGGGCTGGAGCTACAGGTCCAGCACCAACCCCCTGCCAGTAGAGGGGGGCTGGAGGTACAGGTCCAGCACCAACCCCCTTCCAGTAGAGGGGGGGCTGGAGCTACAAATCCAGCACCAACCCCCTTCAAGTAGAGGTGGGCAGGAACTACAGGTACAGAACCAACCCCCTTCCAGTAGAGGTGGGCATGAGCTACAGGTCCAGCACCAACCCCCTGCCAATAGAGGCGAGATTGAGCTACAGGTCCAGCACCCCCCCCCCCCTTGCCATTAGAGGGGGCTGGAGCTACAGGTCCAGCACCAACCCCCCTGCCAGAGAAGGGGGCTGGAGCTACTGGTCCAGCACCAACCCCCTGCCAGTAGAGGAGCGCTGGAGCTACAGGTCCAGCACCATCCTAATGCCAGTAGAGGGGGGCTGGAGCTAATCGTCCATCACCAACCCCCTGCCAGTAGAGGGGGCCTTGAGCTACAGGTCTAGCACCAAACCCCTGCCAGTAGAGAGGGGCTGGAGCTACAGGTCCAGCACTAACCACCTGCCAGTAGAGGGGGCTGGAACTTCAGGTCCAGCACCAACCCCCTGCCAATAGAGGGGGGCTGGAGCTACAGGTCCAGCACCAACCCCCTGCCAGTAGAGGGGGGTCTGGAACTACTGGTCCAGCACCAACCAACTGCCAGTAGAAGGGGGGCTGGAGCTACAGATGCAGCACCAACCCCATGCCAGTAGAGGGGTGGGGGGGGGGGGGGCTGGAGCTACAGGTCCAGCACCAACCCCCTGCCAGTAGAGGGGGGGCTGGAGCTACAGGTCCAGCACCAACCCCCTGCCAGTAGAGGGGTGCTGGAGTTTCAGGTCCAGCATCAACCCCCTGCCAGTAGAGGGGTTGCTGGAGCTACATTTCTAGCACCAACCCCCTGCCAGTAGAGGGGGGGCGGGGCTTGAGCTACAGGTCCATTACCAACCCCCTGCTAGTAGAGGAAGGGCTGGAGCTACAGGTCCAGCACCAACCTCCCCCTACCATTTGAGGAAGGGAGGCTGGAGCTACATGTCCAGCACCAACCCCCTGCCAGTAGAGGGGGCTGGAGCTACAGGTCCAGCACCAACCCCCCTGTCAGTAGTGGGCTGGAGCTAAAGGTCCAGCACCAACCCCCTGCCAGTAGAGGGAGGCTGGAGCTACAGCTCCAGCACCAACCCCCCTGCCAGAAGAGGGGGCTGAAGATACAGGTCCAGGACCAACCCCCTGCCAGTAGAGGGGGGCTATAGCTACAGATCCAGCACCAACCCCCTGCCAGTAGAGGGGGGGCTGAAGATACAGGTCCAGGACCAACCCCCTGCCAGTAGAGGGGGGCTATAGCTACAGATCCAGCACCAACCCCCTGCCAGTAGAGGGGGGCTGGATATACAGGTCCAGGACCAACCCCCTGCTAGTAGAGTGGGGCTGGTTACCTTGAGGTGCTTCCGGGGCTTATTGTCCCCGCGGCCCGGTCGTCGACCAAGCCTCCTGGTTTCTGGACTGATCAACCAGGCTGTTAGACGCGGCTGCTCGCAGCCTGACGTATGAGTCACAGCCTGGTTGATCAGGTATCCTTTGGAGGTGCTTATCCAGTTCTCTCTTGAACACTGTGAGGGGTCGGCCAGTTATGCCCCTTATGTGTAGTGGAAGCGTATTGAACAGTCTCGGGCCTCTGATGTTGATAGAGTTATCTCTCAGAGTACCTGTTGCACCTCTGCTTTTCAACGGGGGTATTCTGCACATCCTGCCATGCCTCCTGGTCTCATGTGATGTTATTTCTGTGTGCAGGTTTGGGACCAGCCCCTCAATTACTTTCCACGTGTAAATTATTATGTATCTCTCCCGCCTGCACTCAAGGGAGTACAGATTTAGGCTCTTTAGTCGGTCCCAGTAATTTAGATGTTTTACTGAATGGATTCTAGCAGTAAAGGTTTTCTGCACGCTCTCCAGGTCAGCAATTTCTCCAGCTTTGAAAGGGGCTGTCATTGTGTAGCAGTACTCCACTCTAGAGAGCACAAGCGTTTTGAAAAGTATCATCATCGGTATAGCATCACTAGTGTGGAAAGTTATTGTTATCCAACCTGTCATTTTTCTTGCAGTTGTGACGGCTACTTTATTGTGTTCTTTAAAGGTAAGGTCTTGACATGAGTACACCCTGATCCTTTACATTGCCTTTTCGTTCTATGTTATGATTTGCCTGAGTTTTGTACGTGGTTTCTGTTTTTATATTTTCAATTTTTCCGTAGCGCATGAGCTGGAACTTATCCTCGTTAAACACCATATTATTTTCTGTAGCCCATACAAAGACCTGATCTACATCTGATTGGAGGTTTGCCGTGTCCTCTATGTTGCCAACTCTCATGAAAATCCTAGTGTCATCTGCAAAGGATGATACAGTGCTATAGGAAGCACTGTAGCTACAGATCCAGCACCAACCCCCTGCCAGTAGAGGGGGGCTGAAGATACAGGTCCAGGACCAACCCCCTGCCTGTAGAGGGGGGGCTGTAGCTACAGATCCAGCACCAACACCCTGCCAGTAGAGGGGGGCGTGAGCTATAGGTCAAGCAGAAACCCCCTGCCAGTAGAGGGGGGGGGCTGGAGCTACAGGTCCAGCACCAACCCCCTGCCAGTAGAGGCGAGCTGGAGCTACAGGTCCAACACCCCCCCCCCCTTGCCATTAGAGGGGGCTGGAGCTACAGGTCCAGCTCCAACCTCCTGCCAGTAGAAGGGAGCTGGAGCTACAGGTCCAGCACCAACCCCCTGCCAGTAGAGGGGGGCTGGAGTTACAGGTCTACCACCAACCCCCTGCCAGTAGAGGGGGGGGGGCTGAAGCTACCGGTCCAACATCAACCTCTGCCAGTAGAGGGGCGTTGGAGCTACAGGTCCATCACCAACCCCCTGCCAGTAGAGGCGGGCTGGAGCTACAGGTCCAGTACCAACCCACTGCCAGTAGAGGGAGGCCTTGAGCTACAGGACTAGCACCAAACCCCTGCCAGTAGAGAGAGGCTGGAGCTACAGGTCCAGCACCAACCCCCCTGCCAATAGAGGGGGGCTGGAGCTACAGGTCCAGCACCAACCCCCTGTCAGTAGAAGGGGGGCTGGAGCTACAGATACAGCACCAACCCCAGGCCAGTAGAGGGGGGGGGGCTGGAGCTACAGGTCCAGCACCAACCCCCTGCCAGTAGAGGAGGGCTGGAGCTACAGGTCCAGCACCAACCCCCTTCCAGTAGAGGGAGGCTGGAGCTACAGGTCCAGCACCAACCCCCTGCCAGAAGAGGAGGGCTGGAGCTACAGGTCCAGCACCAACCCCCTGCCAGTAGAGGCGGGCTGGAGCTACAGGTCCAGCACCAACCCCCCTGTCAGTAGAGGGGGGGCTACAGCTACAGGTCCAGCACCAACCCCCTGCCAGTAGAGGTGGGCTGTAGGTACAGGTCCAACACACACCCCTTGCCAGTAGAGTAAGGGCTGGAGCTACAGGTCCAGCACCAACCCCCTGCCAGTAGAGTCAACCCGTTCTCACACAAGACAGCACATATATGACTTAATGCTTAAAGTCAATATGTTGAATATGAATTAGTAAATATGTGATATATTCCCAGTTACTTTTTTTCCAAGGCCCAAACTCTTCCTCACGTACCAACTTGCGTCTCACAGTACCCGTCCGTCAACCTAGATAGCAGAATAGTCGTGATTGGTTCAATTATAAGGAAAATTGTACTTTTCAGGTCCCACATGGGTTGTGAAATTTACCTACTATTGTCCATGCTCTTAGAATATTATAGATCAGCTACTTCCTATTGAAGGTTCGTAGTTTTGTTTTGAGAAATATTAGTTGTTCTTAGTAAATTATAATAAGCACAAAAAATTATTACATAGAATAACAGTCCTTCACCAATCAATATTATATACCATAGTTGGTGCTTTACAAATCTTTAAAGGATGTTTTGTAGGAACGCTAACAGAAAACGATTGTTCATTGGAATGTCTATGGGGTAAACTACTCTAAACAGGATGGTATTGTGTCTACTATACCAACTACAGGATCGGTATATTGTCCACTACCACCTGTTAGGTGAGTAAGGGGTGCAATACCACCCACAGGACGGGTATGAGGGTCACATCCACCCAGAGGATGAGTATGGGGATCACATCCACCCACAGGAAGGGTATGGGGTCCAATACCACCCACAGGATGAGTATGGCGTCCACTACAACCCACAGGATGGGTATGGGGCTCCAACCACCCATAGAATGGGTATGGGGCTCCAACCACCCATAAAATGGGTATGGGGTCCAATAACACCCACTGGATGTGTATATGGCGTCCATTGCCGCGTGTCGAGCTCGAAAACCGCAGCATTCATCTCAGAACCATGCCTATTTCACGCAGATTCCTTAATAAACGTAAAAGTTTTATATGTCACAAGAAAGATAGAAATATAAGCTTCATTCTAAATACCTTACCATGGGCATATTTAAATTTAAACCGAAGATACGTGTACTTTTATAATAGCCGAGCTCCGACCCCGGACAGATCGATCGACCGAGCAACTCTCTCTCAGAACAATGTTTATTTCACGTGAATTCGTTAGTAAACATATATGTTTTATATGTCTCAAGAAAGACAGACATATAAGCTTCACTTTAAACACTTTACTATAGACATATTTAAATTTCTAATGAAGATTATTGTATTTTAAAAATTACGGAGCTCCCACCCTGTACAGACTGAACGACAGAGCAACTCTCTCTCAGATCAATGTTTATTTCACGTAAATTCGTTAATATACACAAATGTTTTATAAGTCTTAAGCAAGATAGAAATAAGAGCTTCATTTTAAATACATTACAATAGACATATTTATAGCTCAAGTGAAGATACATATGTTTTTATAGTAGCGCTCAGTAGCTTGTCGGGCATGGAGTGCAGACGCCTACGCACTTGCCGATATATTGTATAATTAACAAAGATACGCTAATAAAGCCTAAAATCTTATATGCCTCCAGAAAGACCGATATATGAACATTATTATAATTGCACCAAATGAAATATATCATGTTCGAGAACAAAGATATATCAATTTTAAATTAAGTTTCGACTCTCTCTCGGGTGAGAGAGATGGGGCAACTCTCGCCCCATCTATTGGAGATTCTGTGCACTAAATACCCAAAGCTACTCAAACCCTCCTAGCATTATTTAAGTAATGAAGTAATATGGTATATTTACTCACTATAATGTGGGTGCTGAATGCAGAACATGAGAAAACATATATTTACTCCAAACTAATATAATTTCATTATGAAATAAGTAGCATCAAAGGAAGTCGATGGTCCAAGCAGCAATGTTGTGGAGCGACTTATCCAAGATATATCGTTGTTTGGAAAGTGTTTGTTGGCATATCCAGTTGTCGCACTTCTCTGCTCAAATTATCACAAATTTAAATTATAATGTTAACAAGTAGAATACGTATTTTTAATAAAATCTAACATAACTAGCCAGAAAACATTTAACATTAATTAAAAAATATATGTTTGGAAGTTAAATCGACTTCATAGGACAATGGTTTTGTTATATATACTCGTTATTCGTTGACATGCGTTCGCTACTTAAACTACCATGTACTGTACTTATGTAAAATCTCCCATGTCTCTTCGCACATCTCACCGAACCCTACAGGCTCTGTGATATATTGTTTAATTAATTGAGATTCACAAATAAAGCTAATAATTGTATATGTTATCAAAAAGGCAGAGCTTAGTTTAGTTCATTTATTATGCACTCCATACCCATCCTATGGACGATAGTTGAGTGTTACAGAGGCACATAATGGGCTCAGGGAATGAGCCCCACAATTCATATAGCCAAGCAAGTTATAATCTTGATAAGCTAGTTACAAAAGTCAATGCACATTGTCACATCAACAATGGGCTCGAGTCCGACCACAAGTACAGTTAATAATTAAAGCAACTGACATATATGGAGGGCTAGTGTCACAATTGATATGTTTATCCTACACATAACCCCCTCTCCCCCATCCAATGGGCAGGGGTGGATAGGTTACAATCAAGTCGTTTTTTGCGTTTTATTCAGAGATTAGATCTTATTGGGTGAGGAAAGATATTCATATTTTAAAGAAGGCTTCTTGGCTGATGCTCTCCATTGATGGAAAATATACAACCTTTTGAAAATCAATGTTAGTTTGATCTAGATATTGTAATTAACGAAAGTATTTATGTCATCTGAAAGGTAGAAATATAGGCTACATTTAAAATCCTTTGTCATAAATATAACTGAAGTGAAAACGAAGATATATGCGTTTTGATAGTTACTTGATGGCTTGCTCTGAGAGTGTGAAGCCCTGCACACCAGCCAATAAATTGTATAATTAGTTTCCATATATTTTAATTAATCTTAAAAATCTATATGTCAGAAGAAAGGAAGATGTAGCCGTTAATGTGACAACATTTAAAAATATATATATCTTAAGTTAAATAAATAATACCACCTTATTGCCGGTGTCCGGACACATGAAAATTACCTAGGTATCAGTATCCAGCCAGGCGGGGATCACAGGCTGCACAATACTGATAAAATTATATAATGCACTACTTGTGGTCCATCTCGAACCCATTTATGATGTGACGACTTATAGTGAATTTTGTAACTAGCTCATCAAGATTGTAACTTGCTTAGCTAAATGAATTGTGGGGTTCGGTCCATTCATTTTCTTTCTTTATTATGCACCCCATAATACACATCCCGTGGGCGGTGGTGTAAAGGATTACAGAGGCACATAATCGGTTCAGGAACTGAACCCTCTAGTTCGTTTAGCTAAGCAAATAACAATCTTTTGACGCTAGTTACAAAATTATTAATGTACACATACTTATGCATACATGTACATATTCATACGTATACATATATACATACACATACATATTTAATCACCACCACAAATACACACATCAGTAATCTTTTGTGTCACAAGTGATTCAACAAGAGGCTCACAACAGTCACTATACAAGGCACTTTACATTTATGGTGAGTCACACAGTTACTAGTCTTGCTGCACACCCACCCAACTGGGCAGCAGCTTTACAGTCATGTGCTCCACACCCACCCAACTGGGCGGCAGCTTTACAGTCATGTGCTCCACACCCACCCAACTGGGCGGCAGCTTTACAGTCATGTGCTCCACACCCACCCAACTGGGCGGCAGCTTTACAGTCATGTGCTCCACACCCACCCAACTGGGCGGCAGCTTTACAGTCATGTGCTCCACACCCACCCAACTGGGCGGCAGCTTTACAGTCATGTGCTCCACACCCACCCAACTGGGCGGCAGCTTTACAGTCATGTGCTCCACACCCACCCAAATGGGCGGCAGCTTTACAGTCATGTGCACCACACCCACCCAACTGGGCGGCTGCTTTACAGTCATGTGCTCCACACCCACCCAACTGGGCGGCAGCTTTACAGTCATGTGTATGCATTACCTACAGTAAGCAAATTTTGGATACTTCGCTAAGATTTCGAGCAGCACATCATTATGAATGAAGTACTTACACATTTCATGGACACTATTGATGTTGTTATCTTTAAATTCCGCGATTTTTCACATTCCATTATATAATGACGCAAAGTATGCGAATAGTTCTGCTGACAGAGTTTACATTTAGTCAAATCTACATCATCAGATGTTACAAACTTCCAGAGGTACTTGTAGCTGAGCCTAAACCTAGCAGTTGTAACATCTAGAAGTCTGCTAACATTATTGGATGACCCATAGACGAGCATAGGAGCATAGTTCCATGGGCATAGGAGTGTAACGAGATTTTTTGAACTTGGCACTCCACAGGGAGGTGTCCTCAGTCCTACTCTGTTCAATGTGTTAATCAGTGCACTTTTAAACTTTGTAACTAGAAGGTCCAGCGAACACATCATTAGCTATGTGGATGATATACTGATCCACACCAATGGGTATACCAACACCCAAAATGTTCTGAACTCTGTATTGTCCACATGTCAGGAACTATGCTTAGTCATCTCAGTAGAGAAAACAAAGATCCTGAACCGACACCCACCCAGACGGGGTGGGGCCGATCGCAAAATGCAGTTGGATGATGGCTCTCTGCTCGACTAGTTACCAGATACAAATACCTTGGTCTTGAGGTTCTACTGTACCGCAATGTTTAGCCAGACTGGGTCGCCAATGTAGAGAGAGGCTCCGTGCTCTCAAGGCTGTGGCAGGCTGTGGCAGGCAAACACAACTGTACTGTACAGTGTTATATATTTATTTCAATTTGAACAATTTTTAACATTAAAGGATACCTGGTTGATGGGGTTCTGGGAGTTCTTCTACTCCCCAAGCCCGGCCCGAGGCCAGGCTTGACTTGTGAGAGTTTGGTCCACTAGGCTGTTGCTTGGAGCGGCCCGCAGGCCCACATACCCACCACAGCCCGGTTGGTCCGGCACTCCTTGGAGGAATAAATCTAGTTTCCTCTTGAAAATGTCCCCGGTTGTTCCGGCAATATTTCTTATGCTTGCTGGGAGGACGTTGAACAACCGCGGACCTCTGATGTTTATACAGTGTTCTCTGATTGTGCCTATGACACCTCTGCTCTTCACTGGTTCTATTCTACATTTTCTTCCATATCGTTCACTCCAGTACGTTGTTATTTTACTGTGTAGATTTGGTACTTGGCCCTCCAGTATCTTCCAGGTGTATATTATTTGATATCTCTCTCGTGTTCTTTCTAGTGAGTACATTTGGAGGGCTTTGAGACGATCCCAATAATTTAGGTGCTTTATTGCGTCTATGCGTGCCGTATATGTTCTCTGTATTCCCTCTATTTCAGCAATCTCTCCTGCTCTGAAGGGGGAAGTGAGTACTGAGCAGTACTCAAGACGGGACAACACAAGTGACTTGAAGAGTACAACCATTGTGATGGGATCCCTGGATATGAAAGTTCTCGTAATCTATCCTATCATTTTTCTGGCTGTCGCAATATTTGCTTGGTTATGCTCCTTAAACGTTAGGTCGTCAGACATTATTATTCCCAAATCCTTTACATGCTGTTTTCCTACTATGGGTACATTTGATTGTGTTTTGTACTCTGTATTATGTTTAAGGTCCTCATTTTTACCGTACCTGAGTACCTGGAATTTATCACTGTTAAACATCATGTTATTTTCTGATGCCCAGTCGAAAACTTTATTAATATCAGCTTGAAGTTTTTCAATATCCACAGCCGAGGTAATTTTCATACTGATTTTTGTGTCAAATCCTTTAATTAAATCATTTAAAAAGGATAAATCCTTTAATTGGTTGAAATTGGTTTTAACATTCGAAATCTAATTTGTTGATGTTAAATAATATAATATGTTGATGTTGATAATATAAGGTTCAAATTTATTAAGATACATACTTTAAAAACTATTTCTATTTGATACCAACAGTATCACGTTAAGAGAAGCGTCTCGCCTTGCTAACCCAAGTATAAAATATATAAAGAAACGGTGCAACTGTACTGGTATC
Source organism: Procambarus clarkii (assembly GCF_040958095.1). NCBI lineage: Eukaryota > Metazoa > Arthropoda > Malacostraca > Decapoda > Cambaridae > Procambarus > Procambarus clarkii. Next base: position 38,252,701 of record NC_091187.1, on the reverse strand, counting down.
TGCAGTACAAATTTATGTCCCTATTTAAAAAAAAAAATAAACTGAACCAATCACTGCCACTCCTCACACCAATGCAACAATAAGGAGAGTGATAACAGTGCTTCACATTCGACAATGTTAAATTATTTAACAAATGACGAGATAATGAACATTGGAACAAATGTACAGCTCTCTGACCTTCATATAAAATCTGCATGTGACCTCATCAAACAAACTGTGCCAAGCCTAGAAGGCCTTCATGACCCAGCGTGGTAGCGGGACCTCTCCTGGCCAGTTACAATTGGTGAATTTATTCAAAGTATCCAAGTTGATGGTTGTCACTGGGTCACCGTTTCCAACATTGGAGTAACTGGACAAATTAACATATACGACACCAGGCATAAATTACCATCCAAATCTACTGAAGTTATCTTGTATGCTCTTGCTAATTGCCAGGATGATAAGCTGATATGCAATATAATGAATGTCAGCAGACACAAGGACTCAAGTATGAGTGGGGTATATGCTGTGGCGTTTGCTGCATCACTTGCAAGTGGTGTAGATCCGGTGAACCTCGTATGATGTGCAGAATGAGACAACATCTTCCAGAGAACTTTAAAGGAAAGTGTCTCATCTCATTCCCTGCAGCTCAGACACTGAGAAGAAAACGAATCATCCGGTCATGCTCGATGGAAGTGTACTGCATTTGCAGAAAGCCAAATGATTTGAAGCTGATGGTATGCTGTGACCGTTGCAATATTTGGCACCATGGATCATGTGTAGGTGTTACAGAATGTAATGATGATTCGTGGATTTGTTTATTGTGCGCTAGCAAGTTGTAAATTATAATTTAAAATACTTAATTAATACATTATTATTATTATTATTATTATTATTATTATTATTATTATATAACCTTACCAAATGCTTTGCTGAATCAAATAATGTTATTACTTTCAATGTGTTACAATAGCATAATTAAGTGCTGCAACTATCAGGTCTTTTATATAGTCGGTATTTTTTATATTCTGTACTCTTTTAATGTTATTTAAATTTCAAATAGAAATAGTTTTTAAAGTATGTATCTTAATAAATTTGAACCTTATATTATTTAACATCAACAAATTAGATTTCGAATATTAAAACCAATTTCAACCAATTAAAGGATTTATCCTTTAATGTTAAAAATTGTTCAAACTGAAATAAATATATAACACTGTACGGTACAGTTGTGTTTAATTATGTTTTGCGATTCCTTTGGAAAAGGTATTTGTGCAATTAAGTACTACTAGGTCATTATGAGATATGCTGAATGTTGTCAATATACCATCTGAATACGCCTCACTTTGCGTTAATCATTGAACGTCCTAATGATTAAGGTCCCCAAAAGGACTTAATCAGACCTCAGTGGATATTTTTACTCTCCCTCTCTCTCTCTCTCTCAGAGCATCCCTTTATGTGTTGTATGTGGGTGCTGAAGTTCAGTCTCTTGTCTATGTACCCAAGCAAACCCAAGCAAACTACTGTGGAAATGTGCAGGACAAACATATCAATTGTGACACTAGCTCTCCACATATAGCATTTGCTTAATTTAGAAACTGTACTTGTGGTCGATCTCGAACACATGTTGTTGATGTGACGATGTGTTATGAATTTTGTGGCTAGCTCCTCAAGATTGTAACTTGCTTAGATAAATAAATTGTGTGTTCAGTCCCTGAACCCATTATGTGATAAATTAACTAAACTAAAAACTATAGTCTGGCGACGAAACCTGAACTGCATAATGTAAATAGGGATTAACCAGAAAAAGATATAGGTGAAGAATAACACCAGGTAACTGTAAAGCTGCCGCCCAGGTGGGTGGGTGTGGAGCACATGACTGTAAAGCTGCCGCCCAGTTGGGTGGGTGTGGAGCAAGACTAGTAACTGTGCGACTCCTCATAGATGTAAAGTGCCTTGTATAGTGACTGTTGTGAGCCTCTTGTTGAATCACTTGTGACACAAAAAATTACTGATGTGTGTATTTGTGTGGGTGATTAAATATGTATGTGTATTTATATATGTATACGTATGTATATGTACATGTATGCATAAGTATGTGTACATTAATAATTTTGTAACTAGCGTCAAAAGATTGTTATTTGCTTAGCTAAACGAACTAGAGGGTTCAGTTCCTGAACCGATTATGTGCCTCTGTAATCCTTTACACCACCGCCCACAGGATGGGTATTATGGGGTGCATAATAAAGAAAGAAAATGAATGGACCGAACCCCACAATTCATTTAGCTAAGCAAGATACAATCTTAATGAGCTAGTTACAAAATTCACTATAAGTCGTCAAATCATAAATGGGTTCGAGATGGACCACAAGTAGTGCATTATATAATTTATCAGTATTGTGCAGCCTGTGATCCCCGCCTGGCTGGATACTGATACCTAGGTAATTTTCATGTGTCCGGACACCGGCGATAAGGTGGTATTATTTATTTAACTTAAGAGATAAATATATTTAAATGTTGTCACATTAACGACTACATCTTCCTTTCTTCTGACATATAGATTTTTAAGATTAATTAAAATATATGGAAACTAATTATACAATTTATTGGCTGGTGTGCAGGGCTTCACACTCTCAGAGCAAGCCATCAAGTAACTATCAAAACGCATATATCTTCGTTTTCACTTCAGTTATATTTATGACAAAGGATTTTAAATGTATCCTATATTTCTACCTTTCTGATGACATAAATACTTTCGTTAATTACAATATCTAGATCAAACTAATATTGATTTTCAAAAGGTTGTATATTTTCCATCAATGTGTAAGTTTGTTACAAATGGAGAGCCAAGAAACCTTCTTTAAAATATGAATATCTTTCCTCACCTAATAAGACCTAATCTCTGAATAAAACGCAAAAAACGACTTGATTGTAACCTATCCACCCCTGCCCATTGGATGGGGGAGAGGGGGTTATGTGTAGGATAAACATATCAATTGTGACACTAGCCCTCCATATATGTCAGTTGCTTAAATTATAAACTGTACTTGTGGTCGGTCTCGAGCCCATTGTTGATGTGACAATGTGCATTGACTTTTGTAACTAGCTTATCAAGATTATAACTTGCTTGGCTATATGAATTGTGGGGCTCATTCCCTGAGCCCATTATGTGCCTCTGTAACACTCCACTATCGTCCATAGGATGGGTATGGAGTGCATAATAAATGAACTAAGCTAAGCTCTGCCTTTTTTATAACATATACAATTATTAGCTTTATTTGTGAATCTCAATTAATTAAACAATATATCACAGAGCCTGTAGGGTTCGGTGAGATGAGCGAAGAGACATGGGAGATTTTACATAAGTACAGTACATGGTAGTTTAAGTAGCGAACGCATGTCAACGAATAACGAGTATATATAACAAAACCATTGTCCTATGAAGTCGATTTAACTTCCAAACATATATTTTATAATTAATGTTAAATGTTTTCTGGCTAGTTATGTTAGATTTTATTAAAAATACGTATTCTACTTGTTAACATTATAATTTAAATTTGTGATAATTTGAGCAGAGAAGTGCGACAACTGGATATGCCAACAAACACTTTCCAAACAACGATATATCTTGGATAAGTCGCTCCACAACATTGCTGCTTGGACCATCGACTTCCTTTGATGCTACTTATTTCATAATGAAATTATATTAGTTTGGAGTAAATATATGTTTTCTCATGTTCTGCATTCAGCACCCACATTATAGTGAGTAAATATACCATATTACTTCATTACTTAAATAATGCTAGGAGGGTTTGAGTAGCTTTGGGTATTTAGTGCACAGAATCACCAATAGATGGGGCGAGAGTCGCCCCATCTCTCTCACCCGAGAGAGAGTCGAAACTTAATTTAAAATTGATATATCTTTGTTCTCGAACATGATATATTTCATTTGGTGCAATTATAATAATGTTCATATATCGGTCTTTCTGGAGGCATATAAGATTTTAGGCTTTATTAGCGTATCTTTGTTAATTATACAATATATCGGCAAGTGCGTAGGCGTCTGCACTCCATGCCCGACAAGCTACTGAGCGCTACTATAAAAACATATGTATCTTCACTTGAGCTATAAATATGTCTATTGTAATGTATTTAAAATGAAGCTCTTATTTCTATCTTGCTTAAGACTTATAAAACATTTGTGTTTATTAACGAATTTACGTGAAATAAACATTGATCTGAGAGAGAGTTGCTCTGTCGTTCAGTCTGTACGGGGTGGGAGCTCCGTAATTTTTAAAATACAATAATCTTCATTAGAAATTTAAATATGTCTATAGTAAAGTGTTTAAAGTGAAGCTTATATGTCTGTCTTTCTTGAGACATATAAAACATATATGTTTACTAACGAATTCACGTGAAATAAACATTGTTCTGAGAGAGAGTTGCTCGGTCGATCGATCTGTCCGGGGTCGGAGCTCGGCTATTATAAAAGTACACGTATCTTCGGTTTAAATTTAAATATGCCCATGGTAAGGTATTTAGAATGAAGCTTATATTTCTATCTTTCTTGTGACATATAAAACTTTTACGTTTATTAAGGAATCTGTGTGAAATAGGCATGGTTCTGAGATGAATGCTGCGGTTTTCGAGCTCGACACGCGGCAATGGACGCCATATACATATCCAGTGGGTGTTATTGGACCCCATACCCATTTTATGGGTGGTTGGAGCCCCATACCCATTCTATGGGTGGTTGGAGCCCCATACCCATCCTGTGGGTTGTAGTGGACGCCATACTCATCCTGTGGGTGGTATTGGACCCCATACCCTTCCTGTGGGTGGATGTGATCCCCATACTCATCCTCTGGGTGGATGTGACCCTCATACCCATCCTGTGGGTGGTATTGCACCCCTTACTCACCTAACAGGTGGTAGTGGACAATATACCGATCCTGTAGTTGGTATAGTAGACACAATACCATCCTGTTTAGAGTAGTTTACCCCATAGACATTCCAATGAACCATCGTTTTCTGTTAGCGTTCCTACAAAACATTCTTTAAAGATTTGTAAAGCACCAACTATGGTATATAATATTGATTGGTGAAGGACTGTTATTCTATGTAATAATTTTTAGTGCTTATTATGATTTACTAAGAACAACTAATATTTCTCAAAACAAAACTACGAACCTTCAATAGGAAGTAGCTGATCTATAATATTCTAAGAGCATGGACAGTAGTAGGTTAATTTCACAACCCATGTGGGACCTGAAAAGTACAATTTTCCTTATAATTGAACCAATCACGACTATTCTGCTATCTAGGTTGTCGGACGGGTACTGTGAGACGCAAGTTGGTACGTGAGGAAGAGTTTGGGCCTTGGAAAAAAAGTAACTGGGAATATATCACATATTTACTAATTCATATTCAACATATTGACTTTAAGCATTAAGTCATATATGTGCTGTCTTGTGTGAGAACGGGTTGGTAGAGTAAGGGCTGGAGCTACATGTCCAGCACGAACCCCCTGCCAGTAGAGGGGGGGCTGGAGCTACAGGTCCAGCACCAACCCCCCTTCCAGTAGAGGGAGGCTGGAGCTACAGGTCAGCACCAATCCCCTGCCAGTAGAGGTTGGCTGGAACTACAGGTCCAGCCTCAACCCCCTGCCAGTAGAGTAAGGGCTGGAGCTACATGTCCAGCACGAACCCCCTGCCAGTAGAGGGGGGGGGGCTGGAGCTACAGGTCCAGCACCAACCCCTTGCCAGTAGAGGGGGGGGGGCTGGAGCTACAGGTCCAGCACCAACCCCCTTCCAGTAGAGGGAGGCTGGAGCTACAGGTCAGCACCAACCCCCTGCCAGTAGAGGAGGGGGGGGGGCTGGAGCTACAGGTTCAGCACCAACCCCCTGCCATTGGAGGAGGGGGGGGGGCTGGAGCTACAGGTCCAGCACCAGCCCCCTACCAGTAGAGGGGGGCTGGAGCTACAGGTCCAGCACCAACCCGCTGCCAGTAAAGGGGAAGGGGGGCTGGAGCTACAGGTCCAGCACCAACCCTCTGCCAGTAGAGGGGGCTGGAGCTACAGGTCCAGCACCAACCCTATGCCAGTAGAGGGGGGGCTGGAGCTACAGGTCCAGCACCAACCCCCTGCCAGTAGAGGTGGGCTGGAGCTAATGGTCCAGCACCAACCCCCTGCCAGTAGAGGTGGGGGGGGGGGGCTGCAGCTACAGGTCCAGCACCAACCCCCTGCCAGTAGAGGGGGGCTGGAGCTACAGATCCAGTTCCAACCCCGTGCCAGTAGGTGCTTTCCTTGACTGGCTTCAGTTTATGTGTAGCGTAATGTGCTGATTGTGGTGAATGTGGTAGGTGTGATTGACTGATAATGGGTCTCTCACTGACTAAAGGTGATAATGGGGCTGACATTGTCCACAGATGATAATAGAACTGACACTGTCCACAGTTGATAATGGGGCTGACACTGACCACAGGTGATAATGGGGCTGACACTGTCCACAGGTGATAATGGGGCTGACACTGACCACAGGTAATAATGGGGCTGACACTGACCACAGGTCATAATGGGGCTGACACTGACCACAGGTCATAATGGGGCTGACACTGTCCACAGGTGATAATGGGACTGACACTGACCACAGGTCATAATGGGGCTGACACTGACCACAGGTCATAATGGGGCAGACACTGACCACAGGTCATAATGGGGCAGACACTGCCCACAGGTGATAATGGGGCTGACACTGACCACAGGTCATAATGGGGCTGACACTGACCACAGGTGATAATGGGGCTGACACTGACCACAGGTCATAATGGGGCAGACACTGCCCACAGGTGATAATGGGGCAGACACTGCCCACAGGTGATAATGGAGCTGACACTGACCACAGGTGATAATGGGGCTGACACTGACCACAGGTGATAAGGGGGCTGACACTGACCACAGGTGATAATGGGCCTGACACTGACCACAGGTGATAATGGGGCTGACACTGTCCACAGGTGATAATGGTGCTGACGCTGACCACAGGTGATAATGGGGCTGACACTGTCCACAGGTAATAATGGGGCTGACACTGACCACAGGTGATAATGGGGCTGACACTGTCCACAGGTGATAATGGGGCTGACACTGTCCACAGGTGATAATGGGGCTGACACTGACCACAGGTGATAATGGGGCTGACACTGTCCACAGGTGATAATGGGGCTGACACTGACCACAGGTGATAATGAGGCTGACACTGACCACAGGTGATAATGGGGCTGACACTGTCCACAGGTGATAATGGGGCTGACACTGACCACAGGGGATAATGGGGCTAACACTGACCACAGGTGATAATGGGGCTGACACTGTCCACAGGTTGAGGACCTCCGCAGGATGAGGGAGCCCGTCAAGAGGCTGTTGGAGGCTGGCCGGGTGTTGGCCGTCCAGGAAGACCAAGATGGCCGCCGCTCCGCCAGGATAACTCTACAAGACCGACAGCTGTACCTCCACTCACTCCCGCGTCAGCCCACGCCCGCCCACGCCCACACCCTCCAGGTTACTTTATTACACCCACTAGTCTTACTGACATTACTGACTTACTAAGTTTTGATAACTAATATGATAACATTTTGTTATACAGTTATCAGCATGATTTATTTCATTTTCTGCAGGAGAGTGAGGTTGTGGGCGTGCTGGACCCCTCCTGCACCCTGGCGTTCCTTGACCTCGGGTGGGCGGGGTCAACAAGAGGGCGGGTCACCATCCGGCTGACCCCTGACACTCCGCTGGCCAGACAGTTTGTGTTGTTGTGTACGGGCCAGCGGGGCCACACCTACCGCAACACTAAACTGTTGCAGGTGTGGCGCAAGGGTCAGCCGGGGGAGTGTGTGGGGGGCGGAGACTACGAGAGTAATGATGGTGAGGGAGGAGCCCCACTGCTGCCTGACCTCCAGGGGCAGTACCGGGAGTCAGGCCGGGCAGGAGCTGTGTTGGCCAGGTGGAGTCCGGAGAGTCGCAGGTGTGCCCAGTTCATCATCATCACCAGGGACCGCCAGGATGGTGTCCATTGGTCATTTGTCTTCGGTGATGTGGTGAGCGGCCTGGATGTTGTGAGGGCAGCAGTCAACCACAGTGACATTAGGGAGGTGACTGTGGTGGACTGTGGTGTTGTGCTGCCACTCTAGTTCACTGTACCATCACCATCACTACTGTGGTGTTGTGCTGCCACTCTAGTTCACTGTACCACCACCATCACTACTGTGGTGTTGTGCTGCCACTCTAGTTCACTGTACCACCACCAACACTACTGTGGTGTTGTGCTGCCACTCTAGTTCACTGTACCATCACCATCACTACTGTGGTGTTGCGCTGCCACTCTAGTTCACTGTACCGCCACCATCACTACTGTGGTGTTGTGCTGCCACTCTAGATCACTGTACCGCCACCATCACTACTGTGGTGTTGTGCTGCCACTCTAGTTCACTGTACTATCACACTCTAGTTCACTGTAAAACCACTATCACTACTATGGTGTTGTGCTGCCACTCTAGTTCACTGTACCAACACCATCACTACTGTGGTGTTGTGCTGCCACTCTAGTTCACTGTACCATCACCATCACTACTGTGGTGTTGTGCTGCCACTCTAGTTCACTGTACCATCACCATCACTACTGTGGTGTTGTACTGCCACTCTAGTTCACTGTACCACCACCATCACTACTGTGGTGTTGTGCTGCCACTCTAGTTCACTGTACCACCACCATCACTACTATGGTGTTGTGCTGCCACTCTAGTTCACTGTACCACCACCATCACTACTGTGGTGTTGTGCTGCCACTCTAGTTCACTGTACCATCACCATCACTACTGTGGTGTTGTGCTGCCACTCTACTTCACTGTACCACCACCATCACTACTGTTGTGTTTTGCTGTCACTCTAGTTCACTGTACCACCATCATCACTACTGTGGTGTTGTGTTGCCACTCTAGTTCACTGTACCAAAACTATCACTACTGTGGTGTTGTGCTGCGAATCTAGTTCACTGTACCATCACCATCACTACTTTAGTGTTGCGCTGCCACTCTAGTTCTCTGTACCACCACCATCACTACTGTGGTGTTGTGCTGCCACTCTAGTTCACTGTACCATCACCATCACTACTTTAGTGTTGCGCTGCCACTCTAGGTCACTGTACCACCACCATCACTACTGTGGTGTTGTGCTGCCACTCTAGTTCACTGTACCACCACCATAACTACTGTGGTGTTGTACTGCCACTGTAGTTCACTGTACCAACACAATCACTACTGTGTTGTTGTGCTGCCTCTCTAGTTCACTGTACAACCACCATCACTTCTGTGGTGTTCTGCTGCCACTCTAGTTCACTGTACCATCACCATCACTACTGTGGTGTTGTGCTGCCACCCTAGTTCACTGTACCGCCACCATCACTACTCTGGTGTTGTGCTGACACTCTAGATCACTGTACCGCCACCATCACTACTGTGGTGTTGTGCTGCCACTCAAGTTCACTGTACCATCACACTCTAGTTCACTGTAAAACCACTATCACTACTATGGTGTTGTGCTGCCACTCTAGTTCACTGTACCACCACCATCACTACTGTGGTGTTGTGCTGCCACCCTAGTTCACTGTACCACCACCATCACTACTGTGGTGTTGTGCTGCCACTCTAGTTCACTGTATCATCACTACTATGGTGTTGTGCTGCCACCCTAGTTCACTGTACCACCACCATCACTACTGTGATGTTGTGCTGCCACTTTAGTTCACTGTACCACTACCATCACTACTGTGGTGTTGTGCTGCCACTCTAGTTCACTGTACCATCACTACTATGGTGTTGTGCTGCCAATCTAGTTCACTGTACCATCACTACTATGGTGTTGTGCTGCCACTCTAGTTCACTGTACCACCACCGTCACTACTGTGGTGTTGTGCTGCCACTGTAGTTCACTGTACCATCACTACTGTGGTGTTGTGCTGCCACTCTAGTTCACTGTACCATCACTACTGTGGTGTTGTGCTGCCACCCTAGTTCACTGTACCACCACCATCACTACTGTGGTGTTGTGCTGCCACCCTAGTTCACTGTACCATCACTACTGTGGTGTTGTGCTGCCACTCTAGTTCACTGAACCACCATCGTCACTACTGTGGTGTTGTGCTGCCACTCTAGTTCACTGTACCACCACCATCACTACTGTGGTGTTGTGCTGCCACTCTAGTTCACTGTACCACCACCATCACAACTGTGGTGTGCTGCCACTCTAGTTCACTGTACCATCACCATCACTACTGTGGTGTTGTGCTGCCACTCTAGTTCACTGTACCGCCACCATCACTACTGTGGTGTTGTGCTGCCACTCTAGATCACTGTACCGCCACCATCACTACTGTGGTGTTGTGCTGCCACTCTAGTTCACTGTACCATCACACTCTAGTTCACTGTAAAACCACTATCACTACTATGGTGTTGTGCTGCCACTCTAGTTCACTGTACCAACACCATCACTACTGTGGTGTTGTGCTGCCACTCTAGTTCACTGTACCATCACCATCACTACTGTGGTGTTGTGCTGCCACTCTAGTTCACTGTACCACCACCATCACTACTGTGGTGTTGTACTGCCACTGTAGTTCACTGTACCATCACAATCACTACTGTGTTGTTGTGCTGCCTCTCTAGTTCACTGTACCACCACCATCACTTCTGTGGTGTTCTGCTGCCACTCTAGTTCACTGTACCATCACCATCACTACTGTGGTGTTGTGCTGCCACCCTAGTTCACTGTACCACCACCATCACTACTATAGTGTTGTGCTGCCACCCTAGTTCACTGTACCACCACCATCACTACTGTGGTGTTGTGCTGCCACCCTAGTTCACTGTACCACCACCATCACTACTGTGGTGTTGTGCTGCCACTCTAGTTCACTGTATCATCACTACTATGGTGTTGTGCTGCCAAACTAGTTCACTGTACCACCACCATCACTACTGTGATGTTGTGCTGCCACCCTAGTTCACTGTACCATCACTACTGTGGTGTTGTGCTGCCACTCTAGTTCACTGAACCACCACCGTCACTACTGTGGTGTTCTGCTGCCACTGTAGTTCACTGTACCATCACTACTGTGGTGCTGTGCTGCCACTCTAGTTCACTGTACCATCACTACTGTGGTGTTGTGCTGCCACCCTAGTTCACTGTACCACCACCATCACTACTGTGGTGTTGTGCTGCCTCCCTAGTTCACTGTACCATCACTACTGTGGTGTTGTGCTGCCACTCTAGTTCACTGAACCACCACCGTCACTACTGTGGTGTTGTGCTGCCACTGTAGTTCACTGTACCACCACCATCACTACTGTGGTGTTGTGCTGCCACTCTAGTTCACTGTACCACCACCATCACAACTGTGGTGTGCTGCCACTCTAGTTCACTGTACCATCACCATCACTACTGTGGTGTTGTGCTGCCACTCTAGTTCACTGTACCGCCACCATCACTACTGTGGTGTTGTGCTGCCACTCTAGATCACTGTACCGCCACCATCACTACTGTGGTGTTGTGCTGCCACTCTAGTTCACTGTACCATCACACTCTAGTTCACTGTAAAACCACTATCACTACTATGGTGTTGTGCTGCCACTCTAGTTCACTGTACCAACACCATCACTACTGTGGTGTTGTGCTACCACTCTAGTTCACTGTACCATCACCATCACTACTGTGGTGTTGTGCTGCCACTCTAGTTCACTGTACCATCACCATCACTACTGTGGTGTTGTACTGCCACTCTAGTTCACTGTACCACCACCATCACTACTGTGGTGTTGTGCTGCCACTCTAGTTCACTGTACCATCACACTCTAGTTCACTGTAAAACCACTATCACTACTATGGTGTTGTGCTGCCACTCTAGTTCACTGTACCAACACCATCACTACTGTGGTGTTGTGCTGCCACTCTAGTTCACTGTACCATCACCATCACTACTTTAGTGTTGCGCTGCCATTCTAGGTCACTGTACCACCACCATCACTACTGTGGTGTTGTGTTGCCACTCTAGTTCACTGTACCATCACTATCACTACTGTGGTGTTGTGCTGCGACTCTAGTTCACTGTACCATCACCATCACTACTTTAGTGTTGCGCTGCCACTCTAGTTCTCTGTACCACCACCATCACTACTGTGGTGTTGTGCTGCCACTCTAGTTCACTGTACCATCACCATCACTACTTTAGTGTTGCGCTGCCACTCTAGGTCACTGTACCACCACCATCACTACTGAGGTGTTCTGCTGCCACTCTAGTTCACTGTACCACCACCATCACTACTGTGGTGTTGTACTGCCACTGTAGTTCACTGTACCATCACAATCACTACTGTGATGTTGTGCTGCCTCTCTAGTTCACTGTACCACCACCACCACTTCTGTGGTGTTCTGCTGCCACTCTAGTTCACTGTACCATCACCATCACTACTGTGGTGTTGTGCTGCCACCCTAGTTCACTGTACCACCACCATCACTACTATGGTGTTGTGCTGCCACCCTAGTTCACTGTACCACCACCATCACTACTGTGGTGTTGTGCTGCCACCCTAGTTCACTGTACCACCACCATCACTACTGTGGTGTTGTGCTGCCAATCTAGTTCACTGTATCATCACTACTATGGTGTTGTGCTGCCACCCTAGTTCACTGTACCACCACCATCACTACTGTGATGTTGTGCTGCCACCCTAGTTCACTGTAACACTACCATCACTACTATGGTGTTGTGCTGCCACTCTAGTTCACTGTACCATCACTACTATGGTGTTGTGCTGCCACTCAAGTTCACTGTACCACCACCGTCACTACTGTGGTGTTGTGCTGCCACTGTAGTTCACTGAACCATCACTACTGTGCTGTTGTGCTGCCACTCTAGTTCACTGTACCATCACTACTGTGGTGTTGTGCTGCCACCCTAGTTCACTGTACCACCACCATCACTACTGTGGTGTTGTGCTGCCACACTAGTTCACTGTACCATCACTACTGTGGTGTTGTGCTGCCACTCTAGTTCACTGTACCATCACACTCTAGTTCACTGTAAAACCACTATCACTACTATGGTGTTGTGCTGCCACTCTAGTTCACTGTACCAACACCATCACTACTGTGGTGTTGTGCTGCCACTCTAGTTCACTGTACCATCACCATCACTACTGTGGTGTTGTGCTGCCACTCTAGTTCACTGTACCATCACCATCACTACTGTGGTGTTGTACTGCCACTCTAGGTCACTGTACCACCACCATCACTACTGTGGTGTTGTGCTGCCACTCTAGTTCACTGTACCATCACCATCACTACTGTGGTGTTGTGCTGCCACTCTACTTCACTGTACCACCACCATCACTACTGTTGTGTTTTGCTGTCACTCTAGTTCACTGTACCACCATCATCACTACTGTGGTGTTGTGTTGCCACTCTAGTTCACTGTACCATCACTATCACTACTGTGGTGTTGTGCTGCGACTCTAGTTCACTGTACCATCACCATCACTACTTTAGTGTTACGCTGCCACTCTAGTTCTCTGTACCACCACCATCACTACTGTGGTGTTGTGCTGCCACTCTAGTTCACTGTACCATCACCATCACTACTTTAGTGTTGCGCTGCCACTCTAGGTCACTGTACCACCACCATCACTCTTTGGTGTTGTGCTGCCACTCTAGTTCACTGTACCACCGCAATCACTACTGTGGTGTTGTACTGCCACTGTAGTTCACTGTACCATCACAATCACTACTGTGTTGTTGTGCTGCCTCTCTAGTTCACTGTACCACCACCATCACTTCTGTGGTGTTCTGCTGCCACTCTAGTTCACTGTACCATCACCATCACTACTGTGGTGTTGTGCTGCCACCCTTGTTCACTGTACCACCACCATCACTACTATGGTGTTGTGCTGCCACCCTAGTTCACTGTACCACCACCATCACTACTGTGGTGTTGTGCTGCCACCCTAGTTCACTGTACCACCACCATCACTACTGTGGTGTTGTGCTGCCACTCTAGTTCACTGTATCATCACTACTATGGTGTTGTGCTGCCACCCTAGTTCACTGTACCACCACCATCACTACTGTGGTGTTGTGCTGCCACTCTAGTTCACTGTATCATCACTACTATGGTGTTTTGCTGCCACCCTAGTTCACTGTACCACCACCATCACTACTGTGATGTTGTGCTGCCACCCTAGTTCACTGTACCACTACCATCACTACTGAGGTGTTGTGCTGCCACTCTAGTTCACTGTACCATCACTACTATGGTGTTGTGCTGCCACTGTAGTTCACTGTACCACCACCGTCACTACTGTGGTGTTCTGCTGCCACTGTAGTTCACTGTACCATCACTACTGTGGTGTTGTGCTGCCACTCTAGTTCACTGTACCATCACTACTGTGGTGTTGTGCTGCCACCCTAGTTCACTGTACCACCACCATCACTACTGTGGTGTTGTGCTGCCACCCTAGTTCACTGTACCATCACTACTGTGGTGTTGTGCTGCCACTCTAGTTCACTGTACCACCACCGTCACTACTGTGATGTTGTGTTGCCACTGTAGTTCACTGTACCACCACCATCACTACTGTGGTGTTGTGCTGCCACTCTAGTTCACTGTACCACCACCATCACTACTGTGGTGTTGTGCTGCCACTCTAGTTCACTGTACCATCACCATCACTACTGTGGTGTTGTGCTGCCACTCTAGTTCACTGTACCGCCACCATCACTACTCTGGTGTTGTGCTGACACTCTAGATCACTGTACCGCCACCATCACTACTGTGGTGTTGTGCTGCCACTGAAGTTCACTGTACCATCACACTCTAGTTCACTGTAAAACCACTATCACTACTATGGTGTTGTGCTGCCACTCTAGTTCACTGTACCATCACCATCACTACTGTGGTGTTGTGCTGCCACTCTAGTTCACTGTACCATCACCATCACTTCTGTGGTGTTGTGTTGCCACTCTAGTTCACTGTACCATCACCATCGCTACTGTGGTGTTGTACTGCCACTCTAGTTCACTGTACCACCACCATCACTACTGTGGTGTTGTGCTGCCACTCTAGTTCACTGTACCACCACCATCACTACTGTGGTGTTGTGCTGCCACTCTAGTTCACTGTACCACCACCATCACTACTGTGGTGTTGTGCTGCCACTGTAGTTCACTGTACCATCACCATCACTACTGTGGTGTTGTGGTGCTACTCTAGTTCACTGTACCATCACCATCACTACTGTGGTGTTGTGCTGCCACTCTACTTCATTGCACCACCACCATCACTACTGTTGTGTTTTGCTGTCACTCTAGTTCACTGTACCACCATCATCACTACTGTGGTGTTGTGTTGCCACTCTAGTTCACTGTACCATCACTATCACTACTGTGGTGTTGTGCTGCGACTCTAGTTCACTGTACCATCACCATCACTACTTTAGTGTTGCGCTGCCACTCTAGTTCTCTGTACCACCACCATCACTACTGTGGTGTTGTGCTGCCACTCTAGTTCACTGTACCATCACCATCACTACTTTAGTGTTGCGCTGCCATTCTAGGTCACTGTACCACCACCATCACTACTGTGGTGTTGTGTTGCCACTCTAGTTCACTGTACCATCACTATCACTACTGTGGTGTTGTGCTGCGACTCTAGTTCACTGTACCATCACCATCACTACTTTAGTGTTGCGCTGCCACTCTAGTTCTCTGTAACACCACCATCACTACTGTGGTGTTGTGCTGCCACTCTAGTTCACTGTACCATCACCATCACTACTTTAGTGTTGCGCTGCCACTCTAGGTCACTGTACCACCACCATCACTACTGTGGTGTTCTGCTGCCACTCTAGTTCACTGTACCACCACCATCACTACTGTGGTGTTGTACTGCCACTGTAGTTCACTGTACCATCACAATCACTACTGTGATGTTGTGCTGCCTCTCTAGTTCACTGTACCACCACCACCACTTCTGTGGTGTTCTGCTGCCACTCTAGTTCACTGTACCATCACCATCACTACTGTGGTGTTGTGCTGCCACCCTAGTTCACTGTACCACCACCATCACTACTATGGTGTTGTGCTGCCACCCTAGTTCACTGTACCACCACCATCACTACTGTGGTGTTGTGCTGCCACCCTAGTTCACTGTACCACCACCATCACTACTGTGGTGTTGTGCTGCCAATCTAGTTCACTGTATCATCACTACTATGGTGTTGTGCTGCCACCCTAGTTCACTGTACCACCACCATCACTACTGTGATGTTGTGCTGCCACCCTAGTTCACTGTAACACTACCATCACTACTATGGTGTTGTGCTGCCACTCTAGTTCACTGTACCATCACTACTATGGTGTTGTGCTGCCACTCAAGTTCACTGTACCACCACCGTCACTACTGTGGTGTTGTGCTGCCACCCTAGTTCACTGTACCATCACTACTGTGGTGTTGTGCTGCCACTGTAGTTCACTGTACCATCACTACTGTGGTGTTGTGCTGCCACTCTAATTCACTGTACCATCACTACTGTGGTGTTGTGCTGCCACCCTAGTTCACTGTACCATCACTATCACTACTGTGGTGTTGTGCTGCCACTCTTGTTCACTGTACCATCACTACAGTGGTGTTGTGCTGCCACTGTAGTTCCCTGTACCATCACCAACACTACTGTGGTGTTGTGCTGCCACTCTAGTTCACTGTACCACCACCATCACTACTGTGGTGTTGTGCTGCCACTGTAGTTCACTGTACCATCACCATCACTACTGGGGTGTTGTGCTGCCACTCTAGTTCACTGTACCATCACCATCACTACTGTGGTGTTGTGCTGCCACTCTAGTTCACTGTACCATCACCATCACTACTGTGGTGTTGTGCTGCCACTCTAGTTCACTGTACCACCACCATCACTACTGTGGTGTTGTACTGCCTCTCTAGTTCACTGTACCACCACCATCACTACTGTGGTGTTGTGCTGCCACCCTAGTTCACTGTACCACCACCATCACTACTATGGTGTTGTGCTGCCACCCTAGTTCACTGTACCACCACCATCACTACTGTGGTGTTGTGCTGCCACCCTAGTTCACTGTACCACCACCATCACTACTGTGGTGTTGTGCTGCCACTCTAGTTCACTGTATCATCACTACTATGGTGTTGTGCTGCCACCCTAGTTCACTGTACCACCACCATCACTACTGTGATGTTGTGCTGCCACCCTAGTTCACTGTACCACTACCATCACTACTGTGGTGTTGTGCTGCCACTCTAGTTCACTGTACTATCACCATCACTACTGTGGTGTTGTGCTGCCACTCTAGTTCACTGTACCATCACCATCACTACTGTGGTGTTGTGCTGCCACTCTACTTCACTGTACCACCACCATCACTACTGTTGTGTTTTGCTGTTACTCTAGTTCACTGTACCACCATCATCACTACTGTGGTGTTGTGTTGCCACTCTAGTTCACTGTACCATCACTATCGCTACTGTGGTGTTGTGCTGCGACTCTAGTTCACTGTACCATCACCATCACTACTTTAGTGTTGCGCTGCCACTCTAGTTCTCTGTACCACCACCATCACTTCTGTGGTGTTGTGCTGCCACTCTAGTTCACTGTACCATCACCATCACTACTTTAGTGTTGCGCTGCCACTCTAGGTCACTGTACCACCACCATCACTACTGTGGTGTTGTGCTGCCACTCTAGTTCACTGTACCACCACCATCACTACTGTGGTGTTGTACTGCCACTGTAGTTCACTGTACCATCACAATCACTACTGTGTTGTTGTGCTGCCTCTCTAGTTCACTGTACCACCACCATCACTTCTGTGGTGTTCTGCTGCCACTCTAGTTCACTGTACCATCACCATCACTACTGTGGTGTTGTGCTGCCACCCTAGTTCACTGTACCACCACTATCACTACTATGGTGTTGTGCTGCCACCCTAGTTCACTGTACCACCACCATCACTACTGTGGTGTTGTGCTGCCTCCCTAGTTCACTGTACCACCACCATCACTACTGTGGTGTTGTGCTGCCACTCTAGTTCACTGTATCATCACTACTATGGTGTTGTGCTGCCACCCTACTTCACTGTACCACCACCATCACTACTGTGATGTTGTGCTGCCACCCTAGTTCACTGTACCACTACCATCACTACTGTGGTGTTGTGCTGCCACTCTAGTTCACTGTACCATCACTACTATGGTGTTGTGCTGCCACTCTAGTTCACTGTACCACCACCGTCACTACTGTGGTGTTGTGCTGCCACTGTAGTTCACTGTACCATCACTACTGTGGTGTTGTGCTGCCACTCTAGTTCACTGTACCATCACTACTGTGGTGTTGTGCTGCCACCCTAATTCACTGTACCACCACCATCACTACTGTGGTGTTGTGCTGCCACCCTAGTTCACTGTACCATCACTACTGTGGTGTTGTGCTGCCACTCTAGTTCACTGTGCCACCACCGTCACTACTGTGGTGTTGTGCTGCCACTGTAGTTCACTGTACCACCACCATCACTACTGTGGTGTTGTGCTGCCACTCTAGTTCACTGTACCACCACCATCACTACTGTGGTGTTGTGCTGCCACTCTAGTTCACTGTACCATCACCATCACTACTGTGGTGTTGTGCTGCCACTCTAGTTCACTGTACCGCCACCATCACTACTGTGGTGTTGTGCTGCCACTCTAGATCACTGTACCGCCACCATCACTACTGTGGTGTTGTGCTGCCACTCTAGTTCACTGTACCATCACACTCTAGTTCACTGTAAAACCACTATCACTACTATGGTGTTGTGCTGCCACCCTAGTTCACTGTACCACCACCATCACTACTGTGGTGTTGTGCTGCCTCCCTAGTTCACTGTACCACCACCATCACTACTGTGGTGTTGTGCTGCCACTCTAGTTCACTGTATCATCACTACTATGGTGTTGTGCTGCCACCCTACTTCACTGTACCACCACCATCACTACTGTGATGTTGTGCTGCCACCCTAGTTCACTGTACCACTACCATCACTACTGTGGTGTTGTGCTGCCACTCTAGTTCACTGTACCATCACTACTATGGTGTTGTGCTGCCACTCTAGTTCACTGTACCACCACCGTCACTACTGTGGTGTTGTGCTGCCACTGTAGTTCACTGTACCATCACTACTGTGGTGTTGTGCTGCCACTCTAGTTCACTGTACCATCACTACTGTGGTGTTGTGCTGCCACCCTAATTCACTGTACCACCACCATCACTACTGTGGTGTTGTGCTGCCACCCTAGTTCACTGTACCATCACTACTGTGGTGTTGTGCTGCCACTCTAGTTCACTGTGCCACCACCGTCACTACTGTGGTGTTGTGCTGCCACTGTAGTTCACTGTACCACCACCATCACTACTGTGGTGTTGTGCTGCCACTCTAGTTCACTGTACCACCACCATCACTACTGTGGTGTTGTGCTGCCACTCTAGTTCACTGTACCATCACCATCACTACTGTGGTGTTGTGCTGCCACTCTAGTTCACTGTACCGCCACCATCACTACTGTGGTGTTGTGCTGCCACTCTAGATCACTGTACCGCCACCATCACTACTGTGGTGTTGTGCTGCCACTCTAGTTCACTGTACCATCACACTCTAGTTCACTGTAAAACCACTATCACTACTATGGTGTTGTGCTGCCACTCTAGTTCACTGTACCAACACCATCACTACTGTGGTGTTGTGCTGCCACTCTAGTTCACTGTGCCACCACCGTCACTACTGTGGTGTTGTGCTGCCACTGTAGTTCACTGTACCACCACCATCACTACTGTGGTGTTGTGCTGCCACTCTAGTTCACTGTACCACCACCATCACTACTGTGGTGTTGTGCTGCCACTCTAGTTCACTGTACCATCACCATCACTACTGTGGTGTTGTGCTGCCACTCTAGTTCACTGTACCGCCACCAACACTACTGTGGTGTTGTGCTGCCACTCTAGATCACTGTACCGCCACCATCACTACTGTGGTGTTGTGCTGCCACTCTAGTTCACTGTACCATCACACTCTAGTTCACTGTAAAACCACTATCACTACTATGGTGTTGTGCTGCCACTCTAGTTCACTGTACCAACACCATCACTACTGTGGTGTTGTGCTGCCACTCTAGTTCACTGTACCATCACCATCACTACTGTGGTGTTGTGCTGCCACTCTAGTTCACTGTACCATCACCATCACTACTGTGGTGTTGAACTGCCACTCTAGTTCACTGTACCACCACCATCACTACTGTGGTGTTGTGCTGCCACTTTAGTTCACTGTACCATCACCATCACTACTGTGGTGTTGTGCTGCCACTCTAGTTCACTGTACCATCACCATCACTACTGTGGTGTTGTGCTGCCACTCTACTTCACTGTACCACCACCATCACTACTGTTTGTTTTGCTGTCACTCTAGTTCACTGTACCACCATCATCACTACTGTGGTGTTGTGTTGCCACTCTAGTTCACTGTACCATCACTATCACTACTGTGGTGTTGTGCTGCGACTCTAGTTCACTGTACCATCACCATCACTACTTTAGTGTTGCGCTGCCACTCTAGTTCTCTGTACCACCACCATCACTACTGTGGTGTTGTGCTGCCACTCTAGTTCACTGTACCATCACCATCACTACTTTAGTGTTGCGCTGCCACTCTAGGTCACTGTACCACCACCATCACTACTGTGGTGTTGTGCTGCCACTCTAGTTCACTGTACCACCACCATCACTACTGTGGTGTTGTACTGCCACTGTAGTTCACTGTACCATCACAATCACTACTGTGTTGTTCTGCTGCCTCTCTAGTTCACTGTACCACCACCATCACTTCTGTAGTGTTCTGCTGCCACTCTAGTTCACTGTACCATCACCATCACTACTGTGGTGTTGTGCTGCCACCCTAGTTCACTGTACCACCACCATCACTACTATGGTGTTGTGCTGCCACCCTAGTTCACTGTACCACCACCATCACTACTGTGGTGTTGTGCTGCCACCCTAGTTCACTGTACCACCACCATCACTACTGTGGTGTTGTGCTGCCACTCTAGTTCACTGTATCATTACTACTATGGTGTTGTGCTGCCACCCTAGTTCACTGTACCACCGCCATCACTACTGTGATGTTGTGCTGCCACCCTAGTTCACTGTACCACTACCATCACTACTGTGGTGTTGTGCTGCCACTCTAGTTCACTGTACCATCACTACTATGGTGTTGTGCTGCCACTCTAGTTCACTGTACCACCACCGTCACTACTGTGGTGTTGTGCTGCCACTGTAGTTCACTGTACCATCACTACTGTGGTATTGTGCTGCCACTCTAGTTCACTGTACCATCACTACTGTGGTGTTGTGCTGCCACCCTAGTTCACTGTACCACCACCATCACTACTGTGGTGTTGTGCTGCCACCCTAGTTCACTGTACCATCACTACTGTGGTGTTGTGCTGCCACTCTAGTTCACTGTACCACCACCGTCACTACTGTGGTGTTGTGCTGCCACTGTAGTTCACTGTACCATCACTACTGTGGTGTTGTGCTGCCACTCTAGTTCACTGTACCATCACTACTGTGGTGTTGTGCTGCCACTCTAGTTCACTGTACCATCACTACTGTGGTGTTGTGCTGCCACCCTAGTTCACTGTACCATCACTATCACTACTGTGGTGTTGTGCTGCCACTCTTGTTCACTGTACCATCACTACTGTGGTGTTGTGCTGCCACTGTAGTTCCCTGTACCATCACCATCACTACTGTGGTGTTGTGCTGCCACTCTAGTTCACTGTACCACCACCATCACTACTGTGGTGTTGTGCTGCCACTGTAGTTCACTGTACCATCACCATCACTACTGGGGTGTTGTGCTGCCACTCTAGTTCACTGTACCATCACCATCACTACTGTGGTGTTGTGCTGCCACTCTAGTTCACTGTACCATCACCATCACTACTGTGGTGTTGTGCTGCCACTCTAGTTCACTGTACCACCGCCATCACTACTGTGGTGTTGTGCTGCCACTCTAGTTCACTGTACCACCACCATCACTACTGTGGTGTTGTGCTGCCACTCTAGTTCACTGTACCACCACCATCACTACTGTGGTGTTGTGCTGCCACTCTAGTTCACTGTACCACCACCATCACTACTGTGGTGTTGTACTGCCTCTCTAGTTCACTGTACCACCACCATCACTACTGTGGTGTTGTGCTGTCACTCTAGTTCACTGTACCACCACCATCACCATCACTACTGTGGTATTGTGCGGCCACTCTAGTTCACTGTCCCATCACCATCACTACTGTGGTGTTGTGCTGCCACTCTGTTTCACTGTACCATCACTACTGTGGTGTTGTGCTGCCACTATAGTTCACTGTACCACCAGTATCACTATTGTGGTGTTGTGCTGCCACTCTAGTTCACTGTACCACCACCATCACTACTGTGGTGTTGTGCTGCCACTCTAGTTCACTGTACCATCACCATCACTACTGTGGTGTTGTGCTGCCACTCTAGTTCACTGTACCATCACTCCTGCATCACCATGGACAGCGTGTTTTGATGTCAATGTAATTTAAGGACAGACCTTTATCACTATATCCTCATAACTTCACTATCATTGGTGTTTAACACTTTGGTATCATATACCTGACAATCACGGCTGTATCACCATCAATGCTATATCTTCTCAGTACTGTAACCTATCATTGTTGTATCACTAAAGCTTCACTATCACCGCTATATATCACCATCACCTCAGGCCCCACACTTGGGGTCATATACTGACCATGTTGATTAACAAATTGTTGGTGTCACCATATGACAGCTGTTGTCACTGTTATATCACCAATAGCTCACTATCACATAACACTATCATTGCTACACCAACATCATTTCACTGTCTCTGCATTATCACCTCACACTGATATTTTTTCCTCCTTACATTCACTGATATATCACTATCATTGCTACAACACCAATACCTTACTGTCACTGCTATATCACCACAATACTATCACAGTTATATCACAATCACTCAGGTGTGTTGTGATATTACCATACTGGACCATGGTGTGTTGTGATATTACCATACTGGACCATGGTGTGTTGTGATATTGCCATACTGGACCATGGTGTGTTGTGATATTACCATACTGGACCATGGTGTGTTGTGATATTACCATACTGGTCCATGGTGTGTTGTGATATTACCATACTGGACCATGGTGTGTTGTGATATTACCATACTGGACCATGGTGTGTTGTGATATTACCATACTGGACCATGGTGTGTTGTGGTATTACCATACTGGTCCATGGTGTGTTGTGATATTACCATACTGGACCATGGTGTGTTGTGATATTACCATACTGGTCCATGGTGTGTTGTGATATTACCATACTGGTCCATGGTGTGTTGTGATATTACCATACTGGACCATGGTGTGTTGTGATATTACCATACTGGACTATGGTGTGTTGTGTTATTACCATACTGGTCCATGGTGTGCTGTGATATTACCATACTGGACCATGGTGTGTTGTGATATTACCATACTGGACCATGGTGTGTTGTGTTATTACCATACTGGTCCATGGTGTGTTGTGATATTACCATACTGGACCATGGTGTGTTGTGATAATACCATACTGGACCATGGTGTGTTGTGGTATTACCATACTGGTCCATGGTGTGTTGTGATATTACCATACTGGACCATGGTGTGTTGTGATATTACCATACTGGTCCATGGTGTGTTGTGATATTACCATACTGGTCCATGGTGTGTTGTGATATTACCATACTGGTCCATGGTGTGTTGTGATATTACCATACTGGTCCATGGTGTGTTGTGATATTACCATACTGGTCCATGGTGTGTTGTGATATTACCATATGGGTGTGAGGTTATGACCACACATACACCAGTATGATCATACTGTAGCTGGTGTATGATGTGCTCAAACTGTATAGTGATGTTTTGGCTGATTAGCCTAGTGTCATGAATATTAATTTATGTAGTTATTCTTTTTTCGACAACACACTAGTATTAAATGTGTATTGCCAATGTATTCCATATATATCTATGTATATTATATATCTGTACTATAAGTCCTTGCCATGTATTTGTGGATATATATTAGAAGTCTAGTGAATAGCAGTAGCCTAATGTCATGTAGCTTGAAAAACATCCGTATAATCTTATATTATGGAATGCTACATAATGCTGTATAGGAAATATTATGTGAACTATGATGGAGAATGTATAAATTTAAGTCTCGGATGTATTACTGTCATGTATACTGTGTAATTTCCCTTTCATTATTGTTCATTACATTGTCCTCTAACATTAAATTAGATTTTGGCACTGTGAGATGTATTCCACATAAACATGGTTTTGATACACATGTTTTATATATATATACTTTATATTGTATTCATGTATACTTATGTATAATGGCTGGCTGGCAGACGTCTTGAAATCCTCCCTTAACCCCTCCTCCCCTCTCCCGCCAGTGTTACCATGTCTTGCCAATATGATTTCTTTGTTCACATATTTTTATATCATGATATAATCTTTAATGTACTGAATTATTGATATGTATTATTATGTAAGGTTGTGTATTATAGTCTTTATTTTGTTGATATATGAATTAGAAGTTCTTGATCGAGATATGTCTGTATATGAGCTTGAGATATTTGAAAGAGAGGCGTCAGCTGACTCATAGAGGTGGATACAGTGTCGCTCCCGGCCAGCATGGCTCTGGGTGGTCACTCTTTGATTTTCTCAGTTGATTATTATTATTAACATCTTTATAGACAAAAATAATTACAATTTTGCCTAATCTGAGGATTTTGATAAAGTCTTATTAAAGTGAGGATAATGCTGGTATTCACTGTCATGCAGGACAGAGGGTCATACATAAGACAATAGGTCTAAACTGTAGGCTGAAGCACATATATATAATGGTTACAATCAATGTTTTAATGTATGGATATGTGAAAACAACTTTCTATTGTGCACTGCCACACAAGAGCAGGGATGGTTCATAAGTGATGCAGCTTAGAAGTGATATAAATAAAAATTGTTCTTCATTCTTTAAAATGGACAAGCAAATTTTGGATAAATTGTTAGGATGTCGTCCAGAACACCTGAGTCAATAAAATATTTACACAGTTGGTGGTACAAGAGGCCAGGAGGTCTAAAGTCCTTTACGGTTTCACATTCAACAATATTGTGTTCTAGTGAATGCATTAAAGGTTTATCACAGAATTTACAATCTGAGTATTCTGGTAGTGGCTCAGCCTCTAACCTGCCAGATGTGTCTATAGCCAAGGCGAATTCGCGCAATGACTTCATCACACTGCCTGGTTCGGTTACTGTGCTAACCATTCAAATACCTATTATTACAAAACTTGTCATAACTCTTAATACTGCAGCTTTCAGGCCTCTGGGCATTTCTTAGTTCTTCTAAATCTGAAGTAATTTCTTTAATTTGTATGTTATTAATAATTGCATTACATAGTCCAAAGTCATAATCAATGTTTTCTTTCCTACAAGCCTCATTGGCCAATCGATCTACAAAGTCATGTTTTCCAACTCCAACATGGGATGGGATCGACACAAATTTTATACAAGAGTTATTATCATTGGCAAAAATTACATTCCATTTAATATTACAAGCTACTTCCAACATACCCCCCTCCCCGCTCAGCTCGTTGTCGCCGTGTGGGGGCTTAGTGGACGGCTGCCGGAGTATGATGCTCCTTGGGACAGTCCTCTGTCCTTTTCTAGCCTTGTGCTCCTGCTGCCGTCCTCTCCAATTCTGCTGGGCATCTTTTCCTTTTCCTTCTGTTTCGTTTTTCTCCCCCCTCTTCTCCTATCTGCTTGCCGTTTCCTGCCGACCTTTTGCTTGTTCTGGTTCTTTCCTTGGACTTCTTCTATTTTGACGCCCGGGTGCTTGAGGAGGCATACTCTTGCACCCGTAGAACTGTAGTACCCGACGTCGAGAGCGAGGGAAACCTTTTATTGTCAATCCCCCTTTCGTCACTGAACCCGATCTCGACGGACTGTCGGTTTCTTAAGGTGGCGTTTGTGGGGCGTATACTCACGACGCACCCCTAGGAGGCCCCGGCAAGATCGGCGATAGCTTCTTGTTGGGTGTCCTGCCTCTAATTGTGGGTCCATGGTGGGTGTGGGGGCACATTCGTGAATGAATTCTTCTTTTCGTCATGATGATAACCCCTGTTTCGGCTGCTTCTGGTGTACCTTCTCAGGCTCGTGGGGTGGGCGACCAAGCCCCCGAGTCGGTCCGTATTGGAAGACCGGGCTCTGTAGCCTCCGCTGCATTGGGCCCCGACCTTGCTCCTCCTTTGGCCTCTCTGACTCCTTCCCCTGGCTCCCCTCCCTCCTCTGTGGTTGGGTCGAGCCCCAGGCCCCCAGTGGTGACTACCTCGTCCCCTGGCGCGGCTCCTTCTCTAGTTGTAACTACTGCGCCTTTTAACCCCTCTCTCTCTGGGGGTTCTCACCGCCGTCCTCGTCACGGCCGCCCTCGCTCGGTTCCTTCCAGTTCTGCTACCTATCAAGCCTTGTTTGGTCCCGCTTCGTGGGCCAAATATTTTGATCTCCCTCTTGATTCTGCGCCTCGTGACGATTTCTTCCTCCATCGACATCTCGTTGATTCCGTGGATGCCTCCATTACTTTCAACCCCACTCGTCTCGGTACACGTGTCGTTGCTGCTCCTTCTCAGGATGCTGCTTCCCGCTTGGCTGCCTTATCCTGCCTTGGCGAGACCCCTGTTCGGGTCTCGAAGAACGCTCAGTTGAATGCCAGTGTTGGCACTATTTTGCTCCCGCCCCATGTTGCGACCGGTGTTCGGGACCTGCGCGACTGCCACGACGATATTCGACATATCCTTGCTGCCATTCTATTCTCCAGGTGGACACGTTTACTCGTCCCCCTCGTGGTAGTCGCCGTCAACCCCTCCGGGTTGTGAAGATTACCTTTGATGGTAGGACCCTTCCACCCTCTGTCATTCTTGCTGGTGCCAGGTGCTCTGTCCAGGAGTTCATTCCTTCTCCTCGGCTCTGCAACAAGTGCTGGAGGTTTGGGCATGGTGCCCACCGCTGCTCCGGGACTGTCTCTCTCTGTCCTTTGTGTGGTGGCGAAGGTCACTCTAAGTCGGAGTGCACTTCTCCCCAGGCTCGTTGCCTCAACTGCGGTGAGGCCCATCCTACCTTCTCCCGTGCGTGTGTCCATTACAAGCTTGAGGCAGCCGTCCGCAACTTGAAGCACCGGGAGCGTTTATCTTTTCCCGAGGCGAGACGCCAGGTTCGCCGGCTCCCGCCTTATGCTAATATCTCTTTTGCTCGCGTGTTGCGGTCTTCCTCTCCTCGTCCTTCCCGCCTTCCTCAGACTCACAACCGTTTCCGGGCCTTGGACCCTGATGCGCCCACTGCCCCCTCCTCTGTTCCTTTGGGTTCTCTCCCGAAGGATCCTCCTCCTGGTCCTCTGTCCGGGGTTCCCCTTCCTTCTACCCGGTCTGTCGTGTCTCCTGTGTCTTCTTCCTCGTCCCCCTCCGATCCTCCTTCCCATCCTCTTCCTCCATCTATCGGCTCTCCCCACCGCCTGTCGGTGCTGGCGGATGTCCATCGCTCTCCTAGCGGCCGTCGTGTGTGCTCTCGTTCGGCTTCTCCTGTTGAGACACTGGAATCCGTTGCCCGGTACGTAGTTGCTGGGACACCAGTCTCTTTAAGTCAGAAGCGTAAGCCTGGCTCCTCTCCTTCCTCTTCCCCTGCAGGTAAGAAGGCTTCGCTTTCTTCATCAGCTCCTACGTCTGGTTCTGTTGCTCCTTCCCCCTCCCGTTTCAGTGATTGCGCCCCCTCTTCCTGCTATGGAGGTTTCTTTGGCCCCTGCTTCCCTTTCGGTTGCTGCTCTTGCTGGGGTGCGCTCCCCTCTTTCTACTCCCCCTCTTCCTGCTGCTGTCCTTGACTGCTCCTCTCCGTTGTCTCCTCCTCTTCCTCCTCCTCCGGACCCCGCCCGCCCACCTCTGATCTGTTCTCCCGTTTCCTTCCCTCCGTCTTTGCTCAGTTTACCCATGGCCCCTAACCCTGACTTTGCTGACCCTGATATTCTTTAACGTGCTCTGTTGCTCTTTCGCCTTGGTTTCTTCCTTGTTCTCTGGTTTTGTCCTTTCTCTTCTCGTCGTTGTCCATTCTTCAATGGAACGTTCGAGGTTATTACGCCAATTTCCTCGAACTCCAACTTCTGATTTCGCGGTTTTCGCCCCTTTGTGTCTGTCTCCAGGAGCCAATGCTTGGTGCTCGTCCTGGTCGTTTTCGTGGCTATTCCTTTCTCTCTCCCCCCCCCCAGCCATTGCTGGGGCTTCTAATTCTTCTGCTCTCTTGATTCGTGCTGATGTTCCCTTTGTTCCTTTACTTTTTCCTTCGCCTCTCCATTGTTCTGCTGCTCGTATCTTTGTGGGGAAATGGTACACAGTTTGTTCCATTTATCTCCCCCCGAGTGTCCCGCTCTCTCTTCCTGATTTGAAACACCTCCTAGACTCCTTGCCGGAGCCTGTGCTCCTGCTGGGTGACTTTAATTGTCGTCATTCCCTTTGGGATGACGTTCTGACGAATACCTGGGGTCGCCTCCTTGAGCCGTTTCTCCTCTCTTCTTCCCTGTCTCTTCTGAATTCTGGTGAGCCCACTCATTTGGACTCTCGGACTCGCACCCTTTCTTGTCTTGATCTTTCTCTCTGCTCTTCTTCTCTTTACTTAGATTTCACGTGGCAGGTTCTTGATGACCTCCATGGAAGTGATCATTTCCCCATCCTTGTTTCCTTTTTCTCTTTTCGCCCTTCCTTCTGTTTCCCTAGGTGGCAGTTTGCTAAGGCAGACTGGACCCTATTTACCCTCAGTGCTGCTCTCTCTGACCTCTCCCTTCTGCCTCTCTCTCGCGCTCTCCTCCTTTTTCATGACACTGTCTTCAACGCTGCCCTCCGCTCTATTCCTCGCTCTTCCTCTCGGGGTCCGCGGAAGTGCGTTCCCTGGTGGAATGCGGACTGTGCTCGGGCTGTCCGCTGTAAGCGTGCAGCCTGGAAGAGGCACCGCCATAGGCAGACGACCGATTCTTTTCTTTTCTTTCGGAAAGCGAGTGCGGTGGCCCGTAGGGCCATCCGTACGGCTAAACGTGAATGTTGGGCATCTTATGTCTCAACAATTACGTCCGAAACCCCTCTGGCCCAGATCTGGAAGCGTATCAGCAAGATAGCGGGTAAGTTCGTTCCCGATGTTTCACTGGTCCTTCACCTCCATGATACTCTTGTGGCGGACCCGTTGCAGGTCGCTTCCGAACTGGGTTCCCACTTTTCTTCTGTTAGCTCTGGTCTTCATCTTCCCCAATCTTTCCTTCTTCGTAAACCTGTCCTTGAGTCTCGTCCTTTAGATTTCTGCACTCATCTTCAGCTTCCCTATAATGATCCCTTCTCTCTCTCTGAACTTCGTTCTGCCCTGGCCCTCTGCGGTTCTACGGCGGCGGACTCCGATGGTATTCATTATGAGATGCTTCGCCATCTCCCTCCGAGCACGTCTCAGTATTTACTGAGTCTGTATAATCGGATCTGGGAGTCGTCGTCAGTCCCTGAGGACTGGCTCGATGCCGTTGTCCTCCCTGTTCGCAAACCGGGGACTCTGGGTACTTCCCCTAAGGACTTTCGCCCTATTGCTCTCACAAGTTGTGTCTGCAAACTCTTTGAACGTATGGTTAACGTTCGTCTGATGTGGTTCCTGGAACACCATCACCTCCTCTCCCCTTCTCAATTTGGTTTCCGCAAGTGCCGCAGCACGACAGATGTCCTGGTGAACTTGGAGGTCTATATTCGTACTGCTTTTGCTGCGAAGACCTCCGTTGTTGCCGTCCTTTTTGACCTGGAAAAGGCTTACGACACCACTTGGCGTTATCATATCCTATCTCAACTTCATTCTTTTGGCCTTCGTGGTCATCTCCCTCTCTTTCTCCGCAGCATCCTCTCTCGTCGTTCCTTTCGGGTGCGCCTTGGTACCGCTCTCTCTCCCTCTTTTCAGCAATACGAAGGTGTGCCCCAGGGTAGTGTTCTGAGCACTACTCTTTTTCTGGTTGCCCTCAATGGTCTTCTTTCCTCTCTTCTTTCTGGTGTCTTCTCCGCTCTCTATGTCGATGATCTTACCCTTTGTTGTCAGGGTGATGATTCGCCTCTCCTTCAACGCCGGCTTCAACTTGCTATTGATGCTGTGTCGTCTTGGGCCACAGATCATGGCTTCAAGTTCTCTACTTCTAAGACTTGTGCCATGACTTTTACGCGGAAACGGGTTGTTCTTTGTCCCTCTTTGTCACTTTATGGTCATCCCCTTGAATACAAAGATTCCGCGAAGCTTTTGGGGTTTTTCCTTGACACTCGTTTGTCTTGGTCTCCCCATATCTCTTACCTCCGTGTTGAGTGCTCTAAGGCCCTTACCCTCCTTCGGGTCTTGTCCAATACTTCTTGGGGGCAGATAGGCGCACTCTCCTTGCTTTACATTCCTCTCTCGTCCTGTCTAAGCTCGATTATGGTTGCCCTGCTTACTCGTCTGCTTCTCCTTCTACTCTTCGCCGTCTTGATGCTTTGCACCATATTGGGTTGCGCCTCAGTTCTGGTGCCTTTCGTTCGACTCGCATCCTTAACTTGTATGTTGACACTGGCTTCCTGTCTCTCCAGGACCGCCGTGATCGCTACTGTCTTCGCTATCTTGCGCGGTCCTTGCAACATCCTTCCTCTCGCCTCTGTCGTGCTTTAACTTTTACCCCTCCTGCGGTTCCTGTTCCTCTTCACCACCTCCCTCTTTCTGTCCGGTTATCTCGCCTTCAGGATTCTCTTTCCGTTCGTATTTCTGATGTTTCTCCTCGTGTTGTTCCTTCTTTGACCCCGTGGAGAGTCCCTCTTCCGCGGTTTTGTACATCCTTGACCCTTATCACTAAAGCTTTTACCCCTCCTACGGTTCTAAAACGCCTTTTCCTCGAGCACTTTTCTTCTCACTCCTGCTCCGTTTCTGTCTTCACCGATGGGTCTAAGTCAGCGGACGGTGTTGGCTACTCTGTTGTTTTTCCTGATAGCACTTATATGTGTCGCTGCCTCCGGAGACTAGCATCTTTACAGCGGAACTTTATGCTATTCTCTATGCTCTTCGTCTCCTGCTTTCTCGTTGTCAGTCTTCCTTTGTAGTTGTTGTTGAGTCTCGTAGTGCCCTCATGGCTCTCGGGTCCTTTAATCCGGTTCATCCAGTAGTTGTCGAGATCCAGCAATGGCTGTTTCTCGTTCACAGTAAATTTAAGTCGGTTGAGTTTTGTTGGGTTCCCAGCCATATTGGTGTGTCTTTAAATGAGTGTGCGGATGCTGCCGCCAAGGAAGCTGTCCGCTCTTGTCCCATCTCTCATAAAGGCATTCCGTATTCCGACTTTTACCCGGTTATCCATTCCTCAGTCCTTACCCGTTAGCAGGCTTCTTGGTTGTCTGTTACTGGTAACAAGCTACCTACTCTTGAATGTTGTGTTTCCTCGTGGCCGTACTCCTTCCACCGTAACCGGAGGTGGGAAACAGCTCTGGCGAGGTTGCGTATTGGCCATACTCGCTTAACCCATGGTCACTTGATGGAGCGCCGCCCTGCCCCTTATTGTCCTAGTTGCATTGTCCCTCTTATGGTCGTGCATGTCCTTCTTGAATGTCCTGACTTCCAGGTCGAGCGTGTGTCTTGCTTTCCGACCGCCCCTCGCGGTCACCTGTCCCTCGATAGAATTCTTGGTGACTCGGATACTTTTGATATCGTTCGCCTTATGCGTTTTTGTTCTCGTATTGGCATCCTTGGTGATATTTAGCGCCCTCTGATTATTTTGTGTATTTGATGGTGCTACATAGCCTTCCCGGTTTGGTGCTTTCTTTTGATAATTACTTACTTACTTACTTCCAACATACATTGTGATGGGTTATTTAAGGATGGCAGAGCACTTTTAGAGTCACAGAAAATAACTCCACCACCATTGAGCTTAAGGTATTCAGTGGCTAGATAAATACCCAATAGCTCGGTCTGTGTCGTGCTTGCCCAGTTGTTCAATCTCTGTGTACTAGACATGATCATTTCATTCCCTTTATATACTGCATATGCACAACCTGTTCTACCAGTGCCTAACTGCACAGAGCCATCAGTAAAGGCATAGGATTCAGTCGGTTTGAGAATTTGAAGATGACTGTCAATAGCTTCTAATGTTATACATCTCAAAATGTCAGTGTTATACATTTATTTTACACTGATGGGAGTATAATGCAGAGAGACCTCCACATCTTTCCAAGGGGGAATATAGTGAACAGTTTTATCAGGGTTAAGAGACACATTCAGTTTCTGAAGATTATAGGCACAACAACTGAGCCACACACTGTAGGGAGCTTTTTGCGGCGGATTGAGGGAACAGTCAGAATTGTTTAGAATGGATCTCAATTTAATTTGAATAGAGCTGGGGGGACCATTATTTTTCAAAGTTTTGGCGCAAAACATAGTACTAAGTAGAACTGTTCTTTCGTAAATGGAAGGTAAGTTTAGTTCCTTTCTCATGTTAACAATTCTGACAGTTCTAGGACAACCCAGGATGATGCGCATGGCATCATTCTGTACTACATCTAGGCCTTGTAATTGTTTAAGAGAAAAATTAAGAAGATGCAAGGCATAATAATCTACAACAGATCGTGTAAAGGCAATATGAAAACTACGAGCATATTTTATGTTAATGCCAAATCCTTTGCCAACAAGAGTTTTGAGAGGTTTAAGACGCTCAACTAGTTTTTTGCCCAGGTTGCTGACGAGATTTGTATCATTAACCTCGACTCCAAGATATTTATAAGACTCGCAAGTCTCCACGGGCATTCCATTAATAGTATAGTTAACATGAAGAGAATGGGGAATAAGAACCCTTGTTTTATGAACAGAGATTATGAGGCCACATTCTACTACTTTCTTGGAGAATGCATCAAGTAACACTTGTAGCCTTGGTTTACTGTGTGCCATAATACAAATATCATCAGCATAACATATAACAGTTTCCGTAGGTTGTACAGGTATGTCATGGATAAGTTTGTGCATAAGTATATTGAAGAGCATAGGGCTTAGGACACCACCTTGAGGTGTGCCTAGTTCGAATGCACCTGTTCTTGTACTTTTAACTCTTTTAAATAGGATACTAGCACGCCTGTTGGATAGGTAGCTCTTTATCCAACTCAGAAGATTACCTTTGATTCCAAATTCAGCAAGTTGCTCTAATATTATTTCGCCATTCGCTACATCGAAAGCTGACTTTAGGTCAATAAAGGCTGCCTGTGTCCCATCCTGGGAGTGTACAAAATATTCAGCAAAGCATGTTTGTGTGCTACACTTGGTAATGAACCCATATAGGTTTGGGGCCAGTTTTTCTTTGACCTGAAACATGACACGATTGAGAACAATTCTCTCCAAGACTTTACACATGCAAGATGTAAGGGAAAAGGACCTGAATTTTTGAGAGTTAGGTTTAGGAACTGGTATTATGAGACTTTGTGTCCATTTCTTTGGCAAGATACCTTGTGAGAGACTCATTTGATAGAGGTCAAGCAGAGGGTAGCTAGGGACATCATTCAGTAAGCTCAAGATGTTATAAGTTATACCATCCTCACCAGGGGCAGTTTGCTTAGGTTTTCCTAATGCTGATGTTAATTCAAAGGGGGTTATAGCAAGCTGATTTGTTAAATCTGGTGAGGTGCGTGCTATTTCAATATTAAAGTTTGTGTTAATGTTGGTATGTCTTAAATGCTGCTGTATATCTGGGAGTAAGGAAGAAATTTGTGAGACACTAGACCATTGAGCTAGGAGCATGTCAGCATATTCTGCAGGAGTATGATGAAGCTGAACTGGGGCTGAAGGTTTGGTAATGTTTTTAATTTTGTTCCACATTTCTGATAATGTTGTAGTTCTATTGATACCTTGTAGAAATTGTACCCAATATGTGTTCTTAACTTGACCCTTAAGCTCGCGAAAATCTCTGTTGGCATTAAGGAATGCAAGTAAATTGTCAGCTGTTTTGTCTCGTTTATAACAGCCAGCAGCTGAAGCACTTTAGCTTGCTCTGCAATAATAATAGGATCCTCTGTCCATGAGGAAGAACGAGTGTTCTTTTTTTTCCTTGATTTAACCCAGGTATCATAATAACTGGTAATGATACTGACAAGATCATTGTAAAAGTGGTCCACTGATACAGGTCTATACCCAGTGTACCACTTATGTACATAAGCATTAAAGTGCTGTTTAAGATTGTCTGGAATGTTAATTTTAACTCTAGGATGAGGACTGGACCTAATATCCGCCACATTGTATTCACAATATATTGCAAAATGATCACTTACTAGTTCTGGGATGAGCTTAACGTTAAGATTGCTATCTACTAGGCTGTATCCAATCACATAATCCAGTCTACCCCCCAATAAATGGGTCTGTTTATCAGTATCATACACAGTAATATTATGATCATTAAGGTATTTCAAGAAGACCCTTCCATTGTTGTTACACTGAACCTCACCAAGAGCAGTGTGACGAGCATTAAAGTCACCCATACATAACATAGCTGTGTTACCTGTAGGTGTCGGTAGCAGGTCTGCTTTAAGTACACTACATCGTCCATATATGTTATACAGTAGGAAATGGCTATTTGCAGTTTGTAATTTGAATTTTTGATAATGTATACTATCACTCCTGTGATTTTTAATTAGTTTACAGATTAATCCACTCTTAATATACGTGAGTAGACCAGTTCCAATACTGTTGTTGTATGCTATATACCCAGGTATCCTGGGTGGGACCTTCTTGATAGTTGTGGACGTATATGGTTCCTGTAAACACATCACATCCACGTCTCTCATTTTAGCATACAAGATTACGTCATTTATCCGAAGATAAACACTTCGAATGTTCCAAGAAAGAAACTTAATTGTTTTTGTTTGATGAGCCATGGTTAAGTGGCAAGGGAATTAAGGTAACATTTAAGCTCGTTAAACACTTGGACAACATAAGCAACTTTGTTCCGTGTGTCCTGAGTACTTTTGTCTAGGAGGCGTTTAACCTGAGTAGGAGTTGGTGTTCTCTTAAACTCTCTACCTGCAACCAAACCAAGGGTGTCTTGACGATCCCTTGAGTTTGCTAGAAAACCTAGTTCGACGTCACGTGGCTATAGAAGCTTAGCCGGTCAAACGGCTAAGACCAAGTGGCGTGGGACTCGGCTATAGAGTATACTCTGGGGTCCTTTGGAATTCGGTTTAAGTTTCAGTAAGCATAGTCACGGACAGGGTAAAGGACAGAGTAGAGCCAATACCATCCCGTGTTACAACTGCCATATCCACCTTCGGTAAGAGGCAGAACAAGTCAGCAGATTGGTTCGAGGCCATTGCAGAGGAACTCTTACCCCTTGTAGAGGAAAAGAGACAAGCTCTCTCATCCTACAAAAACCTGCCCTCAGAAAGGAACCTACAGGCCCTCCGTACTGCCCGCAGTAGAGTTCAACAAACTGTGAGGTGCTGTGCTAACGATTACTGGCTCCGACTCTGTTCCAGCATCCAGACTGCGGCCACTGTTGGCAACATAGGAGGCATGTACGAAGGGATCAAACAGGCAACAGGCCCTACACAAAACAGGACGGCTCCTCTTAAGTCAGCCACTGGAGAGATCATTAAAGACAGTGATCAACAGATGAATCGCTGGGTAGAGCATTACTCCGAACTCTACTCCAGAAAGAACTTGGTCAGCGTAGAAGCCTTGCATGCAATCGAGTGCCTGCCCATCATGGAAGAACTTGACCTTGAACCGACTGTGGAAGAAGTTGAGAAAGCATTGGATTCACTTTCCTCAGGGAAGGCCCCAGGAGACGACGGGATTCCGCCTGAAGTTCTCAAGTGCGCTCGTGGAACACTTAAAACTGAGCTTCATGAACTTGTGTGCCAGTGCTGGAGGGAGGGCTCGGTGGCACAAGACATGAGAGATGCAAATATCATCACTCTCTACAAAAATAAAGGTGACAGAAGCGATGTCAACAACAATCGTAGCATCTCCCTCCTCAGCGTCGTCAGCAAACTCTTCGCCAGGGTCGTCTTGGTCAGGCTTCAGATTCTTGCTGAAAGAGTGTACCCTGAGTCACAGTGTGGTTTCCGAGCAGAGGTCGACCACTGACATGGTGTTCACCCTGAGACAGCTTCAAGAAAAGTGCAGGAAGCAGAGAAAAGCCTTGTACATTGCCTTCATTGACCTTACAATGGCCTTCGACCTCGTGAGCAGGGACGGACTCTTCAAGATCTTGGCCAAAATTGGCTGTCCACCCACCCTACTCAGCATGATACAATCGTTCCACAAGGACATGAAGGGCACGGTCGTGTACGACGGCTCAACTTCTGAACCATTCAACATCAACAGTGGTGTTAAACAGTGGTGCATTCTTGCTCCAACCCTGTTTGGCCTCTTCTTCGCGATCCTCGTCAAGCATGCCATTGGAACAACCACAGAGGGCATCTATCTCCGTACAAGATCTGATGGAAAGCTCTATAATCTATCCAGACTCCGAGCAAAGATAAAAGTACAGATGCGAATCCTCAGGGAGTTCGTCTTCGCCGACGATGCAGCGATCACCACAAACACAGCATAAGGCCTGCAGCAGCTACTCAGCCGCTTTGCCGCAACCTGTTCCGCTTTCGGCTTGACAATGAGCCTGAAGAAGACACAGGTGATGGGACAAGACGTCAATGAGCTACCCTGTAAACATAGCAGACTATGTGATGGAGGCAGTTCACGAGTTTGTGTACCTGGGCTCCACAATCTCAGACACCCTTTCCCTGGACACTGAACTCAACAGGCGTATCGGGAAGGCCGCAACAACACTGGCCAGGCTCACAAAGCGCGTTTGGGAAAATGCCAGACAGTACACACCAAGGCACAAGTCTTCATGGCATGTGTGGTGCACTTCACACATGTGTGAAGTGTGGTGCACTTCACATGCACTTCTCTACGGCTTGGAATCCTGGACCCTGCGCTCTCACCAGGAGAGACGGCTTAATACCTTTCACATGCGGAACCTGAGACGCATCCTTGATATCACATGGAAAGACCACGTCACCAAGAATACAAGACTCGAGAGAACATGAGTCTTCTCTGAGGAAGCGAGATAAGGTAAGGTAATTATGAGGTGAAAGTACTAGGCCCGTATGATTATTCAACACTTGGAAGGGATATTAAGATCATCTGGGATATATAAGGACGAAGTGAAGGAATGGAAAGCTGCCACTTGGACCAGCGGGGATCGAACGTGGACCTTGCAAGAATTGAGAGGACGGAGTGGAGTAACGGTGCCCAAGCACTGGGACCATCGGGGATCGAACACAAGAGTATTTTATAAGCAGCACAGATCTAATAAATTTTAGCAAACTGAAGTGAACACAACTTGTTCTCACCAGTTCTTTAAGGTTTATCAATTAGTTATTGAACTTAGTTAATGAATCAGTATTAAAGTTATGTTTATCAGTTAGTTATTGAACTACGCCTGGAACCCGTAGGTGCGGGACTCTGAAGTCCTCCTCCTTGGGCTCTAGCAGCCCCAGGCTCTGCTTCAGGAGGCTGGGGTCGTTCTTGCACTTGCTGGGGTGGTTCTTCTCCGGCCCCGACCACGGCGGTCTCCGGGTTATGAGTCCCTTCACCAGCTTCCAGGTCACCTCCGGAGCTCACAGTTCCTGCGACGGCGCTGGAACCAATCGTATTGGTGTTTGCCTTTCCATTGGAGACTTTCGGCGCCGTGGAGAGGGCGGACCTGCTGCATGGTTGACAGCTTCTCCCCCGTATCAACCTACCCTGGCTTTGTGCCCAGGAGAGGCCACTCCAGACCGAGGTTATCTTGAGATCTTGAGATGATTTCGGGGCTTTAGTGTCCCCGCGGCCCGCTCCTCGACCAGGCCTCCGACAACCAGAGCACAACCATATAGTCTCCTGAGACTGATGGATGCCTGCTACTACTACTACGACTAGAAGATATAGGTAATAATATATATGTAATAGTATTAGTTAATACAAAAACTATATATTGGAGGAACTCTACAACCTGTAATAAGAAGTCTTGTACTTTGAATGTAACCAATGTTGTAACTCTTTTTGTGTAATGACATTTTAAATAAAATAAAATGACAAAATAAAAAAATATAGGGGATGGTATGAGAAGACAATATGTGTACGCGGGTGCCCCACAAGGCTTCCCCGGATGCTGCATGTCGTCTTCTTCGAGGTCGAGGGTCCCTACAAACGCCACCAAAGATGGTACCCCCTATATATTTATATAACCAATATCTATAAAATAGAATGTTTATCCGAGGTTGGTGACCAGACACTTGGTGGGACTAGCCTCGCCCAGCTTTCCAAGATGAGTCATGTTGGGTAGGGGAGCGTCATAGCCTAGTCGGTGTCGGCCGAATAGTAATACTTTAAGAAATATCGGCATTTATATTAATAGCCTAAGACAACCGTGCAGTAATAACATCTATGTAGGAAAAATCCACAAGGGCCGTGACGAGGGTTCGAACCTACGTCCGAGAGGATCCCAGACGCTGCCTTAATCGACTGAGCTACGACATGGTAAAAGTATTGCAACCAGAAGTTCTTCTGACCTTACTTGGATCCTGCAGCCTCTCCGAGACACAAACCAGGATTTTACACAATTCTCCCCATGCACCCGAGCTCAGTCAATAAGCCGTTCTACCTCTTCGCCCTTACTTCATTTTGTAAAGAAGTAGAACGGCTTAGTGACAGAGCTCGGGTGCATGGGGGGAATTGTGTACAATTCTGGTTTGTGTCTCGGAGAGGCTGCAGGATCCAAGTAAGGTCAGTAGAACTTGTGGTTGCAATTCTTTTACCATGTCGTAGCTCAGTCGATTAAGGCAGCGTCTGGGATGCTCTCGTACGTAGGTTTGAACCCTCGTCACGGACCTTGTGGATTTGTTCATTTGATGCATCACGCTATTGTGATTTCTGTGTGTAACCTATGTAGGAGCATATGATATATTAATAGCAGTGCTTATAAGCAACACATCCATCCTCCATCGTACATATATTGATGTAATGGACAATTGGATAGTAGAAATTGGTATTATTGAATTTGGATAAACCGCAACATTTTTGTCAAATCAAATCAAATGTTTATTCAGGTAAAGTACATACATACAAGGTGAGATACAAACATGTTGTTGGATTTATAGATAGAGCTTGTACATACAATGTCTAAAGCCACTATTATGCAAAGCGTTTTGGGCAAGGTTGGCCCAAACCTTTGTATTTGTTTCTAATAAAACTTAACGTAATTTACCATCCAAGGTCTAATACATGCTGAGGCCAGATATAGTACATATATATGTTATACTAGGCCTAGGAATATATCTGTTTGATTTTAGCTGTATTTTTTCCCGACTATAAGGTGAATAGTACCAAGTTCTACTATGTAATTGTCTATTACGTAAATATTTAATTTATATGTACGATGCTCTTCATAGTTACAAAATTTGCAGGAGGATGGATTGCATTCATTAGAGATAAAAAAAATCTTTTGTTTTTTTATCGTAGGAGAAAATTAGACTGTAGCAGAGCGTAGTTTCGATCTACGGACCTCTAGTTGGATTATGGGCCCAGCACGCTTCCACTGCGCCACTCTGCTCCACAATACATAGTTATATGACTCTCAATATTAATAATTAGTATAATGTAGAACTAGCAAATTACAAAATGGTATAAGTTTTATGATTTAATAAATATTGTCAATATACTTTGTTATTAATTTTAGCTCTTTGAAGGGAAGGGAAGGGAACTATCAGGGGAGAAAGCGCCAAGCCATTACAACTATATAGCACTGGGAAGGGGTAAGGATAAGGATCAGTTGTGTTCGGACCACGGTCGTGTGCGGTCGCAAGGTTGGCGTCCGCTGCTTGGTGGGAGGTGGAGTATTGCCCCACACTCTTCGTTTTTGCACGTGGTGATACAGGATATTGTGAATTTGTTCTCGATTGTTGACAGCGTCAAAGAAATGGCTGAGGCGGTATGCCTAAGTGGTAGTGAGGAGGACAGACAAGATGATAACAGACCGTTTGAAGTACTAGTAGTAGTGAACACAAAGAAACGGAGAAATAATAATAATACAGCGAGACAGTGAGAGTGACGATGAAATTACAAAGAGACCAAAGAATGAGACCCTACTCAGCAAGACTCAAGACAAGCAATTTAATAGAAGGAAGAGGCTGTTGTTCCCTACAACATGCCAATTGAACTTCCACCAAAAGCTACAGTGGACGGTATGTCTAGCTAAAGAATGTTTGGAATACGAACCACTCTTCAAGGAGGGTCTTCACCGGCCCTACATAACAGTTGGGACTGAACAGGCCGTGGAACGCCTCACGACGGTTGGTTTTGAAAATGTAGTGATGGTTCCTCCAGAAGAAGGTATGTTGCACACAAAGATCATAGTTTTCAAGTTTCCAACTTATTTGGATCCTGACTGTCTTCTTCTTAACAATGATAATGTTGTCTGGGCCAAGAGGAACAGTGTTCGTGGTGACAAACAAAGCCAGGTTGTTGCCTTGGTAAAGGGTGAGGCGCCGGAGAAAATTTTTGTGCAAGGACTAGGCTATAGGAACGTTGCAAAATACGTTGAGGAGCCCATACTGTGCATGAAGTGTTCACGTTGGGGACATATGGCATGGAAATGCCAGTTTGCCCCAGGTGTCGGTATTGTGGGAAAAAACACGACTCGCGAGAGTATAGAGTCAAGATTGAAAGAAGTGAAAAAATCGTCCCATTTTGTTGCAACTGTCGAGGCAGCCACAATGCTGGTTCCTCTCTATGCCCCATGAAGCCTCATCTGAAAGAGACTTGGACGGGTCCTACAAGCAGGATAGATGTATCCTCGCAGCAAGGAAAGATTGTGCAAGAGGAACATGGAGGAAACAACTGGAAGCCAACGACAGCCCCTATGATCAATGTGTGGGAGAAAGGGACGGAGAAAATAAAG
The DNA here is from genome assembly GCF_040958095.1 of Procambarus clarkii. Lineage (NCBI taxonomy): Eukaryota > Metazoa > Arthropoda > Malacostraca > Decapoda > Cambaridae > Procambarus > Procambarus clarkii. The sequence continues at coordinate 38,211,454 of NC_091187.1, read as the reverse complement.
GCGAGCCTAGGGAAAGTACATCATGCAGTGGGAAAACTGAAACCTTGTAAGGACAAGGTTCAGGACAATATGGTCACCTCTGAGGTTGGTAATCAAATTTTGGAGTATCTAAAAAAACTAGATAAGAGGATTGAGGCATTGGAAAAATTGGCTATGGAAGGTAGACGGGGTGAAAATGGTGGTGAAACAGGACGTGTAATTGAAAGTAAAACGGGACGTGAAATGGAAAGTGAAACGTGCGTAGAAGAAAGTAATGATGTGCATGAGGTAACGATGATAGAGGATAGTCAGGAGAATACACTTTCTAGTAGTGTTAGCGGTGTTCAACCTCCTGTTGTGAAGAATGGTGAAAGAACGGTTAAAGTAAAACGGGTTACAGAAATGACAAAGAAAATAGATATGAATAATATTACCTTCGATGTTAGTAGTAGTTGTGAAGGTGAGGACAAAGAAAAAATGTTTCGCTGTTGGAAGGAAGTTTCTAAGGTACTCTTGTATCTCATGGAATGTGACGGTCAGGGCAAAGGTAGTTTTATTATTAATCATGGATGAAAGTAAATTGAGAATATTATCTTGGAACATTAATGGATTAAAAACTAGAGCGGTGGATGTACACTATTATACTCTTAGAGAGGATATTGACATAGTAGCACTCCAGGAAACTGGGGATAGGGATTGTAGCATACTGAGGCTAAATGGCTATAGAGGCTTTCACTTATATGCTGATGGAGGAACTAGGGAGGTCTCATGTTATGTCAAAAGTACCATACCTGCCGAGATAACTGGAATCCCTCAGAGGTAGAGAGGTATTGAAAGTATTAGCTTGCGAATACAATTAAAGGACCGAGAGTTAAATTTCATTAATCTATACATCTCTGATAGCTCCCTTGATTTAAGATACTTGTCAGATTCCTTCTTTTCTGAAGATACACTTGTGGTAGGGGATTTTAATGCCAGACATCCAGCTTTAGGATCAAGGGCTAAAGCAAATAGGAATGGTTGCAGATGGTACCAGTTTTTGCAGGAACATGAAGATGTTCAACTGCTGGGCGAGCCCTCTCCTACTCATCTGAGGGGAGGGAGATTAGATTATGCTTGTTTAATAAATTCTGAGGGCATAGAGGGAAATTGTTTTACTGTGGATGAAATGCTAAGTGATCATTTTGCATTACAAATACAGCTTAAACTAGATAAAAAGCATGCCTGCCTTCAGAGGAAAAGGTTAAAGTTTAATGAGCGAGAATTAAGGGGTCTTGTTGGCCATATTAAGTCTTGGTATGATACTTATAAGCCAGTTTCGGCAGAAGCATTTTATGAAGATTTAATTAAGGAGGTAGATGTATTTAATGCAACATTGAACCGGAAACCATCTAGTATAAAAAGGCATCCCCCCAGAAAAGAAAATTATACACATGACAAGATGCTTAAGGGGTGGACATTAACAATGAGGAGAGCTCACAGGGATTGGAATAGGAATGGTAGGACTGAGGAAGGGAAGAATGCTTTACTGGCAGTTGCTAGGCTGTGTGGGGAGAAGAGAAAGGAAATTAGGAGCAAGTATTGGCAGGAATTTGCAGAGAAAGTTGGGAGTAACAGAAACTTGAAGGAAATGTGGCAAGACGTAAATAAAATAAGGGGTAAAAAGCATAATTTTGTTGCACATCCAGACCCGCAAGGAATTGCAAATGGGCTCGTAAATAAATGGGCGGAAGCTGCCAAACTTAGTTCATTACCCGCTGTAACGAGAGAGTCATTAGATTCTTGGAAAGATCTAAGAAAGGATTTTATACTTATAGCAGGTAACAGTGGTGATGTCACTTGCACAGGTATTACCAGAGAAGAACTAATAATGGCGATTAAAGTTGGGAAATCTACCGCACCTGGGGAGGATGGAGTAACTTATGAAATACTTAATGAACTTGCCATTATGACGAAAAGCCCACTTTTAAACCTCTTTAATATTAGTTATAAAGAGGGCAGTATTCCCAGTAAATGGAAAAAAGCTATGATCATCCCTATCCCTAAAGCCAATGGAGAGTATAGACCTGTGTCTTTAACCTCGTGTTTTTGTAAAATGATGGAGAGGATCATTTTAAATAGACTTTTATATATAATAGGTGATCAGCTGTCTAGTAATTTGTTCGGGTTCCTCAAAGGAAAAAGTACCTCTGATTGTATTATTAAATGTCTAGCTAATGAAAATGATTATTATAGAATTATTGATTTACAAGGAGCTATTGATAAAGCCAACAAAGAGGTTATTTTATATGAATTAGCTGGTCTTGGTGTTAAAGGGAAATTATTGCACTGGATAGGGGATTATCTTTACGAAAGGAAGGCTCAGGTGTGGTATCAAGGTTGTATGTCAGGTGTGAGGTCTTTTCAACTCGGCACACCTCAGGGAGGAGTGTTGAGTCCCACCCTGTTTAATGTACTAATGAATAAGATAGCATCTGAGAGATACTCAAATGGGGTAACTCCGATCATATATGCCGATGATATTTTGTTTCAGAGCAAAGATATTTCAAAGGTTCAAACAGTGTTGGACAATTTCGGAAACCTGTGTCACCATATGGGACTGGTGGTTAATGAAAACAAAGCTAAGTTTGAATGTAGAAGTCGGAGCCCCATTGTATTGAAAATAAACGGTAAAAATATAGAGAGAGTTAATATATATAAATATTTAGGCATATATGTTGGATATACCCATGAGAGTTTGGAAGCTGAGATGAACAGACTGTTGGGTCAATGTCGGAAGAGATTACAACCTCTAAAGGCCTTGGCATGCTGTGGAAAGGGAGTGGGAGTCCCTGTGCTACGAATGATATACTTGAGTACTGTAAGATCTCTTATTGATTATGCTGCACCTGTCATTTCTTGTTTTGGTAAAGGTAGGATGGGCAAGTTGGAGAAGGTGCAAAATGAAGCCATGAGAATTATTTTAGGATGCCCAAGAAATGCTATGATTGAGATAATAAGGATGGAGTTGAATCTGCAGAGTATTGGGGATAGAATTGAAGAGATAAATGTAGCCTCTGCCATTAGATTAATGAGAGGTGGGGGAGCTAATGAATTAATCCTCTCGGTTCAAAAGGTGGGAAGTAGTGAACAGTGTATGATGAAGAGAGTAT